>NC_140961.1:86900622-87133122 GCF_056783735.1 Eptatretus burgeri | reverse complement strand
GAGGAAGAAGAAGATGCTGTGACACCTTCATCCGAGCATCTCACCATGAAAAACCTCAGCCAAATCCTCAGCTCGTTTGAAAGTGCCATAGAATTTGTTATCGAGCAAGATCCAAATCTTGAAAGGAGCACTGATTTTAGCTGTGTTGTTAATGATGCCCTTTGTTGCTACAAGGAACTTTATGCAGCAAAGAAAAAGAAAGCCATCCAGCCCACTCTCCATGCATTTTTCAAGCCAAAAGATGCAGCACCAACTCCATCCACCATCCAGGATGCTTCTTCAACCAGCTGCCAAGAGACCGTTCCCGCTGGTGAAGAAAGTGACAACACAGTGTCAAGTGAAGAGGGGGACGATTCTGCCACTCCGCAAGTGTGACTTGTCCACCGCAATCAACTCCGTTCCTCCAGCCTCGGGGTAAGTCGCCACTAATCGAGGAGTGTGTTTTGTTTATTTGTGTTTATGTCCAAAAAATTCCGAGCCAAAAACACATCCCCCCTTTAACACATTGGTTTCTATGGGAAAATATGTTTTGTTTAACACAGTTTCGCTTATCATAAGGTTTTCCAGGAACGCAACCCTTGCGAAAAGCGAGGACTTACTATATATATATATATATATATATATATATATATATATATATATATATATATATATATATATATATATATATATATATATATATATATATATATATTTGCAGCACAAGGCTGTGGGGTTGCATCGTTGGCTTCGTGCATGGCTTTGCCACACATGCAGTGCCCTCTGTAGGTCAGGGCAGGAATTTGGAATTTATTGAGGGTACCAGAGATAGCTCATCTACTCTTTGCGAAGGACACGTGTGATCTTTTATGTACACCAACTAATGCTGAAAGACGGGACGCCAAGTTCAACGTCCATCCAAGCGATGGCACACACGTTGATGAACCATTCTGCCTGTGAAACATAGCTGGGTCGAGATTAAAAACCAGGCTAGACAGCTTGATGAATACTGTACGTACTTCTCGTGTGTGCCCTCGAGGCCATCCTGCCAGCCTGATAAATAAATAAATAAATGCATTGAAAAATAAATTTATTACATGCAACTATTTGTCGCGGCCATCCCATGTAAGAAACAAGCCCAGTCATCAATATAAGTTCAGTCTATTCTTATTTGTAATGTTATCAGATTTGTGTATTTTCCCAAAGACCTTTTCTATTAAATTTACTGTCTAGTAAATGTGAAGCGATAATATATATATATATATATATATATATATATATATATATATATATATATATATATATATATATATATATATATATATATATATATATATTTTTTACCATACCATCATATCCTAGGTAATAATTGTTATGGTGTGGAAAACCTTTGTAGGTCGAATAACGTAGAATGTTATTGTTTCCAAGAGAAAAAGGCCTGTTTTTCCTGCAAATATGCGACATAGAATCTCAGCATAGATATGAGATGTACATCTCATCACTTCGACGCTTTTCAGTATCAGAACATATGGTACACAATGCAAACACTGCTTCAACAATAGAGACGACAATTTATCCAAATTTCCCTTACATTAAAATAATTGATGCATTTCACAACTTTCCAGCACTGCCTATCATCATTACCAGCCACTCAAGTCAGAATCACATTTTCACCTTTCTTGAGAGCTTGTACACTTTCATGCTCTGCAGACTGTGTTGCACATCGACATGCTCACTATTTATTTACCTGTATAATGCATGCTCATTTGTGAAAACTCCAAAGCCTACCAGAAAGTTTGCCATCTTACCAGAGATGGAAAGTAATCACTTGAATAATTCGGACATCTGGAAGAGTTATATTCCCGTGAAATTAACGTTGTAAATCATATGCCTGGCACTCAAGAATGCAACTACTACAGGCAGCACTCCAGAATCTTTGCACAGCATTTTCCTTCCAGTAGTAAGTGCAATCATTCTGAGCAGTTTCTGTAACCCCCTCTTATCCACCCACCAATCACTTGTTTGAGAACTGTTGAAAACCTTTTTTTTTTTCTTTTTTTTCATTATCTGCAAGAAGTTGAAAGCTAGTATCAGAACAAAAAATTTGATCAACTAAAAGGGTTTGAAATATATAGAGCAAGCAGTGACGTGTACATTCACAAAATTATCGATTTTCAATGATTGAGGCAACACTGCTCATTAATTTTACGAAACCATTGAGATGCGATGTAGCGCACATATCCGAGGGCCATCCCAACTCCAAGCTGACTGACATCTAGGGTAGGGAATTGCTTTGGAATCTTCTGTGGCGCCAATAATTCCTCTGCTGCTCTGAGTTCCTAACAATCGAGGGGAGACCAAGGCAATTTACAACAGGGGTAAGTTGAAACACCGGCCTTTTCTTTGCCAGATGTGATTAATGCATCACTTGGTGTTAGTGTTAAATTATGCCACAACAAATCAACATGGCCGTCGGCTGGATGACACAGCTTTAACTCCAGAAGAAAAATGAGTTTTTGACAATGTATGTTCACCTTCACGTTTTGGTAATATTTGTATCACTGCCAAAAATGTGATTGCAGTATTATTCTTTTATTATTATTATTATTTTAAGCTTTGTGTAAGGTAAATAACGATTATGATTACACTCTTCAAAGTGGTCTGAGTGAAACAAAAATGGTGATTCATCCATCGGACAGAGTCTATTGGAGTCACGTTGTCACACACAGCACAAGGTAAATTGCAGCAACACTGTTTCAACTTGGTGTTTATCAATAGATTTCTTAAATCACTAAAGTTTCCAGTCTGGATACATTTTAATGCTTCAAACATGAAATTCAACCTCACTTTCAAATTAATTAATAAAGATAAATTGGGTCATATTGTTGTGGGTCGGGTATCGGCTGCGAGTACGACCGCTAGATGGAGCAGCAGAGTCGACTCCAACGAACACCTGGAATTCAGATCGTTACCCTCGGATAACACTGAAGGTACGGGTCCCTTACAGGACCGTCAATAGTCAATAATTCAACCATGTGGTACAGGGTTATTTGCCAAACTTAAAATACCTAGAGGCCCACGTGGCAAGCTACCGAGGGATTCACATCCTCGACTGGGCTCGAACGGTTTCCGTGTTTGACCCGTGCGTAACCCGAGCAGATGGTCACCGAGGTCCCATAGGTCCAAATGTACATCTACAGCAGCAACGGCTTTCTTAATCCACCAGTACGCACCATGCTAAACCAATGAAGGAAAGGACGAAGACGAGCTGAAACATTCAACAAAAGGAATAATTATTTTCAACAGTGGAAAGGAACACGGAAGGGCAGAGTTAAACCGACTATACGAAATGCAATCAATGTACAAGCAAAATACAGTAATGCCCCGTTTCTCACGGGGGTTACGTTCCAAACCTCCCCGCGCTAAGTGAAAATCCGTGATGAATGGACGCCTCCCCAAAAAATCGATTCGTCTGGTCTGGTCGGTTTGGGAGTGATTGGGTTCGAGGTGCCTGAGTTCGACTAGTCTGGTCTGGTCGGTTTGGCAGTGATTGGGTTTGAGGTGCCGGAGATCGACTAGTCTGGTCTGGTCAGTTTGGCAGTGATTGGGTTTGAGGTGCCAGAGATCGACTAGTCTGGTCTGGTCGGTTTGGCAGTGATTGTGTTTGAGGTGCCGGAGATCGACGAGTTTGGTCTGGTCGGTTTTGAGGTGCTGGGTATGAGCAGTGCTCGTCCAACGGCGGCAAACCTTTTTCCTTCCTGAAGCATATATCGAGCACCTTTACCTTAACCTTCTCCTGGAGCGTCCAAGGACCTTCCTCTGGCACTTCGGTTCCTTGCCAGAAGCCTTAGAAGGTGCAGGGCGTTTGGGCGGCATCGTGGGGCTTGGAGAAAAAACGTAGAAAATATTCGAAGTTCACAAGCGAAACTTTGTCTCGTGCGTTGTGTGACTGGTCGAGCACCACGCATTATTAGTTATTGCTAAAATTATTTATATATTATATATTATTACCACGATGTTCCAGGGGAATCCGCAGAAAAAATTAGTTACGTTCCAAGGGAAAAACCGCGATGAACCGGGGGCGCGATAGGTGAACCGCGATGAAGCAGGGATTGACTAACTTAACAGTTCCTACTTAAAGTCGAGCCCACAGACAGATGCACACCCAAAATAAACGAAATTGACCTTCCCGCCTCATGCAGTTTGGCCGAGACGAGCGAACCAGGATGAGACCAGCCACGAGGAGATGAGACCAGACCAGCAAACCAGGATGAGACCAGCCACGAGGAGATGAGACCAGACCAGCAAACCAGGATGAGACCAGCCACGAGGAGATGAGATCAGACCAGCGTCGAGAGATCGATCCGAGAGCCAGACCACATGCTTGAGCTGTCGGAGAACCAGACTACTTGCTCGAGCAGACGGGGTGCAATTCTCTTCCTCTCGCTCGTCCCGACAACCACCACACTTCTTTTGCAGGAGGGATGGGCTTCTTCTCCCTACCACTCGCCTCCTCATTGGCCGGGGGAAATCGGTCGTCCCCGTGATTGGTCGGGGGGTGTGTCGAGGTGCCACGGTGGTCCGCCCCTCAAACAAGGAGAGGAATAATATCTTGCGTGGGCTGTGCTCATTGGCCGACCGCCGAGGAACTCGCTCGCATCCCCCTGATTGGCGAGAGCGACGTCAGGTCCTTGTGAACTTCGCCCACATACATGCTGACACGCAAGTAGGCAATGGCGTCGGTGTGAGGAAGCGAGGTGAAGGCGTGTTGTTGTAGTTATCATTGATGTAAAAATAAAAGAAAACCCTGACTATCAAAATAACTCCGTAGCGCATGAACATTTAATTCCCATTAGACCAGGGATGGGACCCTAACGAGTAACAGGTACTTATCGAAATAACTAAGCTACAGGGACAGCTGTCTGTCTGTGTGCACAAGGCTTCCAAATTCGTAACAATATCATGTGTTTTGGTGCTTTTAATTAACGCGTACTTGTTTTCTTATATGTGCTTTTTATATTAATATCCATCCATTCATTAATTGGGACCATACTCTGTGCAGAGCGTTGGTGCTGCCTAAGCAATCTCCTTGGCTATTAGACACAATTCTATTAGACACAATATTAGACACACAGGTCGCCACTCCGACACAGGATACCAGAAAGTTGGCCCTCATTTTGCCGACCTCAGAAGGATGACAGGCAGAGTCAACCCCGCCTGATATTAATTCAACAGTAAGTGGGATTTGAACTCAGGATCCTGGGATTCCAAGCCCACCACCCTAACCATTAAGATATTAACAAGCCGGTAGGTGACGAGGGATCCGCAAGGATCGAAGCGCTGGATACGATGCTTTTCATTCTGACCGATCCACCGACGAAGATTCATTGCCAAGACGTATTGGTTCACATACAATTGTTCCTCTGCCTGGCAAGATTTTTCCTATTGCGTATTTTGCCAACTGGCACTCCTCCCAGGACTACCATTTGAAAAATAAAACCTAAATCAAAAATCGGCTCGAGTAAAATTTTCTAAATATCTCGAAGTGTTTCATTCCGAAGTCTCGTTTCTCCACATTTAAAACTGTAGGACAAGTAGTGAAAATAGTGAACATAAGTCGAGAAAAAGTATTTTTTCGAATTTTGCATATTTCAGCCCCGACACCCTTGGTGATCGAATCTGAAAAAATGCTGCGGTTCAATTGTGTAGTAGTTATTAAACTCTATCCATACACCGAATTTGAACATTCTGACATCGACGGTTTCCGATGTCAAGGTCACTTAACATATTCCCTGGTTCACCATCTTTCTGCATGCAGAGGGCTGCCAGTCGGACACTATGAGAGATAGAGGAACGTGACGTGGATTTTTTAAACCCACCTTGTTGTGATCGTTGTCCTCCTGAAGGATTCTAACTGGCCGATTGTGGAATCCTATTTCACTTCAGACAGAGTTTAACGTTTGTCAGATTTTATTATAAAATCCTACAAAGACCTATTGACACTGATAAAAACTGATGTCCACACAAGTCCTTCCTTGTGAAACAATTTATTATTCTAATTATCCACCATACACTTCTCACTCTTGTACAATGAACTTAAGAATCCCCATTGATTGCAATATTATTTGGTTCTATTTCATTTATTCTTACTTCAGTTAACAGTTAGACCAACCCGATTCAATTCACTTCTACATTACATCAGACAGTTTTATTCTAACTTGGTACTTGGTCAGTTCCAAGGAGTACAAGCGACTGAGATACTATACTTCCTCACGTGCTTGCACTGAAAACAATTTACCTTTCAAAGCATTTTATACTTTCATGAGAGAGAGGTTGGGGGATATTCACCCAGACTGTAGACGTGTCCTTTAGACGAAAAGCCACTTCGTACATTTTCTAAGCAAAGGTTCATTTATCAGCTCGGTCACTCTGCTCCAGAACAACACATTTCTTATCATTGAGGGCAAAAGTCTTTTGGCCAGAAATGACAGCCAATTCAACTTGCAGCATAAAAGTTACATTTCTGAAACTCCATTTGTTACAATTTAAAATACATTGATATAAATTTTTCCCCCACAAACGTTATGCTGTCGCGATAACTAGATGGGGATGCAAGGAATAGGCAGGAGCTGGTCCGGTCACTCTACCTATCATAGAAGCCGCGCTACGTCAGTTACCGTTTGGGTTCTTAAAACGCGGTTTTTCGGCTGCTGCATAGCAACGGGTGGTTGCTTAGCAACGAAACTCAAACGCGCACACTCCCAGCTCTTATGGCATCTGTTTGCCAAGTTTCATCGAAATCGGTTTGCTGGTTTGTGCTGTGGAGCCTTGCGTTGCAGACACACACACACACACACACACACACACACACACACACACACACACACACACACACACACACACACACACACACACACACACACACACACACACACGTGCACACATGGAAAACCCGACAATAACGGATATCTATCGAATCCCAATATCTAATATCAGATTTTGACTCATCTATTGGCATAACATTTTCTACAACTTTAAAGTGGTGAGTCATCACCATCTTATCTTATCTCCAATCCATTTTCCCAGTCTTCTATTTTCACGAATTATCCTCATGTCCAAGTGCACTGATTCACATTTACCCTATTTGTTGGCTTTACCTTCCTGCTTACACGATCCTTGCCCACTCGATTCTCTTGTCATGTCTGGATGTACTTATGAGGTTTGAGTTGGTTCCTTCTCCATGTATTTTTCATTCCTTGTGTGCTCACTCCCTCTACACCATTGCCATGTTGATATCACATCTTGATCATTCCCCTTCTGCATTTCAACCACAATCTCTGTTTAAAAAAAAAAAAAAATGAAAAGGAAAAATAAAGTACAGCTCCAACTTCTGTGCTATGATCTGGACTCCTTGCCATGATCTGTGGATCATCCTTTTTAAAACCCTGTTTGATCCACAGAGACGAGTCCAGTTGCTGGAACTTCACAACCATCATCAATGGGGGGGGGGGGGGAGAAAAAACTGCTTATATATCTTTCCAGCACTTATTAGTAACTGTTCCATCACACCTTCAACCTCAGTTCCGAGCAATTCACCCTCGGTGATTCAACTAATATCTCACAAGAGCTGAATCAGCAATATCATCTTCAAACTATGAACTGCCACCGACTCCAAAATTTTGTCGGATTCTACAAATTATGCATCACCTATGCAGTGGGTTAGTGCTGCCAGATCTCACCTTGTGTCCCTGTAAGTGGTGTAATCAAAGACTATGAAGCTAATAGTAATTAATCATGATGAGGTTGAATAGGAAAGTCTTAATCCATCCCAAGAAGGGTGGTTAAGCAGTTTTTTAATCACTTCATTTCAGGTCTCTGCCAAGCTGTCCTCTCAGCTATTTCTTGCGCATGATCCTGACCAGGCCACATTTGCTCTGATAACAAGCCAAACCTTATTTTCCTCCACAAATCCAGGCCAATGGCTCACACTTCCACTGTTTTTCCTCCCTTCTCTCTTACTTGTGGAATTGTGCTCCTAATCTGTCCATACCATTTTCTTCTCTACTACTGAGCCATCACCATCTTATCTTATCCCCATAAGTTTTCCCAATTTTCTATTTTCACTGATTAACCTCATGTCTCAGTGCACTTTCCCACATTCACCCTGTTTGTTAGCTTTTCCTACCCGCTTACATATTCCTTGTCCTCTCAGCACACTTGGTTCTCTTGTCCTGTCTGGATGTACTTATGAGGTTTGGGTTGGTTCCTTCTCCATTTATTTGTCATCCCTTGTGTGCTATCTCCCTCTACACCATTGCTGTGTCAATATCACATCTTGATCATTCACCTCCTCTATTTGATCCTCAATCTCTGGTAGAAAAAAAAATTCAATTGAAAAGGAAAAGTAAAGTGCAGCTCCAACTTCTCGTGACTCACCAGAACAGCATCTGATGGTTGAAAATGGCTTAAAAATTCATGATCTTCAAAGTGGGATCGAATTATTTTGATTTCGTTAAAAATAACATCATTTTAGAGGAAGTTATGGAAACAAAAAATCAAGGAAACATAACAAACAAAGTAACAATTTATTTATTTATTTATTTATTTTATCTTTGCTGGTATTTCTTCAAAATTCATTTACAGACTTCATCTGAATGAGACTGTACAATATGTACTCCTGCAAATAAAATCCATCTTGGGAAATCTTGATGGATTGATCCAGGATAATGAAAATATAAAAGCAAAGCAGATTGATAAATTAAACTTCGGAAGATGGCTTTTATGATTAGTGGTGGGACTTGACCCACACTTGGAGCTACATAAGGGGACCTCATTCATTCATTTGAACTAAATTAAGATTTCACAGGTCATCCAACTGTCTTTATTGAGAAAGAAGAAATGCTGCAATTCCTTAAAATTAATTGTGAGAAAACCAAAAATCATTATCAACTTCATCTGCATTGAGTTAAACTGGGATTTTGACTTGCTCTTCAAACTCGATCATCAATGTGCAATCATTTACAGCATCTTATGAACAGAGGCTGATTATATTTATGGAATAATGCAGTGCAATGCATTTGTCTTTTGATAGTGAGACCTGATGCAGGACGACTCTGTTAAGCTTTACAATTTCCGTTTTTAAAGCAACGTTTCACACAATAGTCTATTTGCTCAGTTATTTGACTATGTTTGTTATTTTAATCGAAAGTAGTGTATAATGAATACCAATCAGCACATATAGTTTATCTGGACTAGCACGATAGCTGAAATGTACGTGGACTCAACTTCGAGCTGTCTTTCCTGGGTTTGAATCTCTACACAGCTATAAATTGAATCTCCTGGTATCCCCATTCATGGCGAGGCATCAATGTGTGCACCGTCCATCAAATGGACATTAAGCTGGAAGACCCGTCTGTTTGCAATAGGTGAGAGACGCTGAAAATCCCAAAGTGTATTGTGAACAGAAGGCGAGTTGTCATCACCAAGATTTACCAACAAATTGAAATAGAGAAGGTTTTGATGTGGCTTTCGCAGTTCATCGTGCCTTCTTCAAAGAGTTATACTGTAGGATTTGGCCTATTGAGATAAATATATGAAGTATTTATCAAATGCTGTACCACAATAGTGCCCTATAATCTGTTAAATATTATCTGTTATGGAACTACATTGTTTTCTTGCAAAATATTTTGAGGCAAGATACAAAAGTATCTCAGCTTGTTGAAGCCATTGCACGACTGGTTGTAATGTGACCATAAGCAATTGTAATATATTTTACAATCACATGACGATTCCCTTCCATTTCTAAGGATTATAAACTCTGCGAATTTCATTAAAAATATTAATCATCAGCTCGGTAACAGAAATATCCTCATGCTTTGTCCAGCTAATTTTCACTGGCTTTCCTCAGGCATTTTAAATAAGAGGTTGAAGTGCAGGTGTAAACTCGGTTAAACATACAATACTTTTGAGAAGGTAGGTAACACGAGGGAGCAGAAATGCATCAATGCAATGTTATGAATAAAGCATGGCTACCATTCGGGCATGCGGGTAGTGGCTTAATGCTTAAGATGGTTGGCTTCTGATCTTTGTCCTGAGTTGAAACCCGAGCTCAACCAAAATAACACCAGATGGGTCGATTCAGCACGTCATGCTATCAAGATAGATAAATTGATTACCAGCTATCATGGTTAAAGATCAACAAAAGTTGATCTGGGGAACGAAACCGTCTCCCCCACCAGGTTTTTTTTGATGAGGAGGGTGTTTTGATGTGGAAACCCTGCAGGATTAAAAACAAAACCTGTCAAAGGGCAGAGGAGCTCCTTGTGAGCCAACGGCCATCCATATCTAGTGCCAAACTGTGTCTGCAGACGTCTTCCTGCACTTGGGTTACTTCTCATGAGGAGGTTGGTGGCAGGATTTGCACTCTGGTCACCGTAAAACCCTTCATTCCGCAAAACACAAAAACGCAAAGAAATCTGAAAACCCACTCCATGGGAGTACCTCCTGTGCAGCTTCCCTTCGCAGGGCAGCTCACCAGATGATGGGATTGGGGCAAAGCCTTTGGGACCCCCAATCCTTGATGATTAGAGGGAAACCATGGGGTAACATTCCCGGGTCAGATTGTGGGAGAGTTTGTAGGAGTGGTGCTGAGATGTTATCCACCAGACAGCGGTCTCCATCAGTTAACCTGAGGTGGTCCCTTCAGGTGGGTGCCGAGAATATCCCATCCCGAAGAGAGGATGATCACCTGTCTCTGTTATCATCTGAGCTCAAGCATTTGGACATTGGTATTGCAGCACTCTCTGAGGTTCGGAGACCGGATTGCGGTGACATCATGGTGGGTGGTTACACCTACTATGATGTGGTCACTCTGATGGTTACTATTCCCAAGGAGTTGCTGTTGCTGTGCCCAATAAGCTGACTCCAATGATAATTGAGGTAACACCGTTCAATGAGCATACTATGAGACTACGGATTTGTCACTCCTTAAGTGTCATTTCCCTGGTCTCTGTATATTCTCCGACTGAGGCGAGTGATCTCACTGTGAAGGAGGCATTCATTGTCGTTCTCGAGTCTGTGGTTGATTAGTGCCCCAGAGGAGATACACTTCTCGTCTTGGGGGATTTCAATGCATCGACTGGAACTGATAAGGATGGTTATGAGACATATGTTGGTCCCCATGGGTCTGGAACTGTGAACCTGAATAGCACTAAGTTCCTTGACTTTGCAAGAAGTCATGGACTGAGGGTGGCTGGTTCATCGTTTTGTTGCCCACAAGCTCATCGCCGGACTTGGTATTCCAACGCTGGTGGTGTGGAAAATGAGATTGACCATGTCCTCGTTGATGGTTGCTGGAGGATGATCCAGAACTGCAGGGACTACAGGAGTGCACAGTTCCTCAATACTGACCACCGGATTGTTGCAACAACTCTGAAGTTGCAACTTAAATCCAGGAGAATGGTACCATCCGAGCTGAGGCTGGATGTTGGCAAGCTCAAGGATGAGAGGGTAGCTAAGGAGTTTGCGAACAAGATGAGTGGAGATTTGGGGTATCTGGGTGCTTTGAGAGGTTCTGAAGAGTTGTGGAGTTCCTTCAAAACCATCGTCCTTGATGTTGGTGGTGGATGTCTTGGAACTCACCGCAGGGCGAATAAGAATTTTGTCTCTCAAGGAACACTGCATACCATTGACCAGAGTCTCAGGGCCAGTTTGAAAGGCAGAGGTGAGCTGTTCAGGGTGCTGAGGCATAAAACTGTACGTGTGCTAAGGGTGGACAAGGAGGCCTATGTGCGAGGAATCTGTGAGGGGGTAGAGCATCATCTGTGGTCAAGTAATTCTCATCCTGCTTACAGGGGAATTCGCGCATTGCGTTCATCCAAGCCCATCCCTTGGTGTACTGCAGTGAGAGCAGAGGGTGGTAGGCTCTTGACAGAGGAGTCTGAAGTGAAGGCCCGCTGGGCCGGTTACTTTGAGCGGTTGTACCAGGCTGATCCGCCAGCTGTCAAGTTGGACGTCAGGGGTGTTACAATCCCTGTTGCTGACCCTCCAATCAACTGTGGTCCACCTTCTCTCGTGGAAACACAGGCTGCGGTGAACCGGTTGAGATGGGGTAAAGCTCCAGGGATCTGTAGCATCCATGCTGAACTTCTCAAGGCTGGTGGAAATGCTGCACTCATGTCGTTGCATGCAGTTCTGTGCTCTGCCTGGAACACAGGCATCATCCCAACTGACTGGATGAGGGGCCTTGTTGTCCCTCTCTGGAAAGGGAAGGGTGATCGCCAAGACTGCAACAGTTACCGAGGGGTGATGCTGCTCTCAGTGCCGGGCAAGGTCTTTGCTCGGATAATTCTTCATGGGGTTCGCCATCACCTGATTGAGCACCAGCATCTATAGCAGTCAGGCTTTACACCAAAGAGGTCAACGATTGACCGTATCCTTGCTCTTCATTTCCTCACCGAACGCAGATGAGAGTTTCGGAAGGGGCTGCTTGCAGCCTCTGTTGATCTCTGTAAAGCATTCGATTCAGTGAATCGGGATGCCCTCTGGAGGATTCTTGGCCTTTGTGGGGTGCCACCAAAACTGATCGATCTGATGTCTGAACTCTACTCTGGTACTGAGAGTGCTGTGGGATGTGGTGGTACCATCTCTGACTTATTTCCAGTTGTTACTGGAGTTCATCAGGCCCCCCACACTTTTCAGCACTTGTATGGACTGGATTCGAGGGAGGATGTCGGAGAGATCAAGCTGCGGTGCATCGTTTGGGAATGTCAAGATCTTTGACATTGATTTCGCAGATGATGCAGTCATCTTTGCGGAGATTTTTGATATCCTTTTGGGGGCCGTCGAGGTGCTGAATGAAGAGTTGGAGCCACTGGTATTATGGGTTTCCTTGGGCAAAACTAAGATCCAGGCTTTCATTGACATCTTGAATGCTGCTTTTCTGTCTGTGCCTGTTTGTGGTGAGGATGTTGAGGTCGTGGAGAGATTCACTTTCCTTGGCAGTGATATTCATATCTCTGCTGGCTGTGAGTCAGAAGTCAACAGACGTCTGTGTCGGGCCTGGGGAGTCATGGATTCACTGGATGATAGGGTGTGGCACTGCCGGTACCTGTGCGGGAGGCCGAAAGTCCGAGTCTTCAGGTCCTTGGTGCTTCCAGTCTTGCTGTATGGATGTGAGACTTGGACTCTGACCAAGGATCTGAGATGGAGACTTAATTCCTTTGGTACCAGGTCTCTTCGGAGAATCATTGGCTATCGCTGTTCGGACTTTGTGTCCAACGAGCGGTGGCTGAGAGAGCCTTAAATGAGATTTGTTACCTGCATAGTCCGTGAGCATCAGTTGCCGCTGTATGGACATGTGGCTCGTTTTCCTGATGCTGATCCTGCTCATCAGATTCTCTCAGCGAGGGAGCCTCGTGAGTGGAGGAGGCCAATTGGCCGACCACGTGCCTTGTGGTTGCAGCAGGTTGATCGGCGTCTTAAGGAGATTTGGATGGGCCAGGCATCTGACTGGGGGATGGCCAGATGGAGGCCCCTGGTGTACTGGCGGAAAGTGGACGCAGCAACGCGCTGCTCTGGTGCATGCTCCCTATCTGACCTGACCTGATCTGGGGATAGCGTTAGTGCACCCTAACAGCCAAGTGGTTGAAACCAATGCAAGAGCAGCCTTCAGGTTGCCTCTGAGTTTGGTCGACACCTTACCTCACCAATCATCCAGCGCCACGTGTTTGTTTCGTAAAATGAGCAACAACAAAAATCTACAAATGTTTTATTTGTAATAGTTTACATTTTATTTGAGAACGTTTTCATTTGAGGTGTGCTCATAAAATAACATTTGAGCCGTTTCTGTGGATTTACACTCTTGCAATTATAGTGCGCTCGAAAATGCAAATAAGAGATTTATTTCTGTTAAATTGTCTTATGTTCTGGTAATTGATTTTCTATCACCCGTTTTTTTTCTTCTTACTTGAACTTCCTCCTTCACGAGCTTTCTCCTTGCTCCATATGTGATATTCATGGGTGATTAATCTCACCGAGTGTGTTATATCACATATTAATCCATGAGATGCAAATTTTCAAAGCTCTTGACTTTTCATAGCAAGCAATGGCATGGCCTCTGGGCCCCTATTCTTTAATGCTGTCTGGTTTGCCTGAATAAATTGTTGCATGAATAACTAAGTTTCTTCCAATATATTGCCATAAATTTCCTTTACATATAAATGTGAACAAACCATTAGCAATAGTGGAATGTAAGTACCATACAAACATTTATTTTTTTACTTTTCCTTCCATTTTTAGGAGTTGGCATCATTTTTCACAAGCAACATTGATAAAAAAAAACCTCATTGTGAAATGGACACTCAATTATAATGTTTTGCTTAATTGCAAAGGTTTGGAACTTTGGAAACAATTGATTTTGCCATGACTGACCCGTGGGTGATGGTGCGACTCAAATGTGTTTTTTCCCAAAACCCGAAATACTTCACCTCGTAATGCTGAGAAGCCTGGTGTTGGCTTAGTGGTTCAGGTGGTTGATTTGGTATCCTTGGGTACTGAGTTCGAGCCCCGTTTTTTCCACTCAATTAATATCAGGTGGGGTTGACTCAGCCTGCCATCCTTCTGAGGTCGGCAAAATGAGCACCAGTGTACTGGTAATAGGGACACTGCATCAGCGACATAGCCGCGTCCCTAACCAATGATGCAACCAGCAGCCAAAAAGGCTGCACTCGAAAGAAAGAAAGTAATGCTGAACACTTCTTCTTCAACTTTCAAAGTTGGATAACGGATTGAAAAAAGGAAATATAGACACAAATGACTTCCAGTCATGAAAGAGAGGATGGTCGATAAAAGAGTGAAGGACAGTTTTTGACTGGCTATACTTTCGCCAAGTGTTGAAATGATCTTTGGAACTCTGGAAGTTATTGATTTCCCAAGGCTGAGGGTGGCCCTTCGACTCAACTGGGTTTTTTTCCAAACCGCAGCATGTCTCGCTGAACAAATCTCATGAGGAAAGTACCATAATGGCCTAAAAGTGAATGGTCAACAAGGAATGATTATGGGGTTGTTTAACACACGTGCAGCAAACTGGGAAATTATGTACTTTATTCGCAACTACCTGATAAATTGTTTAGTACTGTTTGGTTTGGTACAAAAGGAATTTAAGATTCCAGCATAAACTCCTCTTTTATTGGGTTTCAGGGAAAAGGATTTTAAAATGTCAGCTCTTCCATGAGACTGAGATCCTGTTCAAAAAATGTAACATGCTATTGTTTGAATTTCATTGTGAGATATTATATGGGAACACAATTCCTGCTTATATTTAGGTTCAGTCTCTATAATATCGCCAAAGATGGATAGAATATACATCAAACCAACCATATAGTAGCATGACAGCATGGCAGGTGGTAATCTTTGTGACATCAAATACTATCATGACAGCAGGCTGTGGGTTGCATCATGACCAAGCCACTGTGAGAATCGATGTCCATCTCTTGCCACTGTGAGAGTCTTGCAGAAGAAAGTTGATCTCATTCAATCAGTATATTACCTGATCAGGATTCTCAAATTGACTACCTGGTAATGTCTGACTTCCTGTCCATTCTCACTTGTACTTATTGCTCACTTGTGGGGTTCTCAATATCACATCTTAAGCTGCTGTCTCACCTTGACGTTTTAGCCAGCGTATGGCAAGGTCTCAAAATGTATGTAAAACGCTGGCGTACGCTGAACTATTGATGTTTTTTTATTTTATTTTTGGGCGTATAATAACATGTTGGACGTATGCATAACGTATTAGTAACGTACACAGAACGTTTTAATCACATATAGATAACTTATACCAACGAATGCTGAGTGTGTTGTCAGCGTTCACAACCTATGCCCAACGATAGCCTAACTTATGCATTGCGCACGGCAGCGTATCGCCGACGATCACGTGGCGTAAGCTATTCATAGGCTGCGGCTCGCTGATTCAAATCATAACCGCACTTGACATCGAAATGTGAAGCCGCTGTCACACCTTGACATTTTAGTCAGCGTATGCCGACGTATGAAAAATTTGCCGAACCAAGCTGGCACACATAAAATACGTTATGGGTAAGTTTTGTATACGTTAAGAGCACGCTGGCATACGTCGTAGTACGCTGGGATACTTCATTGTACGCCGAGTACGTCGAGAAATTTTCAGCATGTTGAAAATTTCTTGACGTACTCGACGTATGACACACATTCTGCATATGCTGGTTGTAGTTATATGCATATGCACCATACAAAAGTTGTAGGCACGCTACACGATCGTTGACACATGTCCACACACGTTACTTGTACGTTACTCATAAGTCGAAACACTTCAAGGTAATGGTTAGCGTAGTGTTTCAGACTCCGTTTTGTTGCGTTTTTTTCTTTGGTATGACGGTTATGATTTAAATCATTGAGCAGCAGCCTTTTGATTATATTGTATTATAATCGCACTAGAAATCGAAGTGTCAACATCACCGTCATACCGAAAAAAAAAACAAAAAAAAAACAGGGAGTCTGGAACACTGACGCTAACCATTACATTGACGTGTTTCGACTTATGAGTAACGTACAAGTAACACGTGTCGACGTGTGTCAACGATCGCGTAATGTGCCTACAATACGTTACTCATAGGCTAGAAATAAGTTTCAGGTACGCTAAACATTACCTCGACGTGTTTCGACTTATGAGTAACTTACAAGTAACGTGTATCGATGTGTGTCAACAATCGCGTAACGTGCCTACAACTTATGGCCAGCGTATGCAGAACGTGTGAGTCATACGCTGGCATGCGTCGGGAAATTTCAAGCATGGAAAATTTGTCTAACAGCTCGGCGAACTACGACGTTTGCCAGCGTACTACGACGTATGCCAGCGTACTACGACGTATGCCAGCGTGCTCTTAACGTATACAGACTTACCCATAACGTATTCGACGTGTGCAGGCATTTTAGCCCAATTTTGCACACGTCAGGCATACGTTGGCTAAATCATCAAGGTGTGACAGGGCCTTTAGTTAAGATTTTTGTCTTGCTAGGCACTCTCAGGGACGTTCCTAAGTGTAAAAGAGTTTTGGTGTTGAATCGAGTTGATTGGCCAAGCATGTTCTCTGGTCTTTCCTTCACAGACAAGCAATAGGGATGTTTCATGTTTTTCAGAAAGACATCCTATTATTTTCTTTCTTTCTTGTATACGAAGTCTAGGCTCTTGGTAGAGCTATAACACAAAACAGAGGAGAAAGAACAGTGAAAAATGGGAGAAATACACCAATAGCAGGGAAGGAGACAACAGAAGAACACTTGGAGGAAGAATGGATGAGGGGTGAATGAGAGCAAGGGGAGGGGGTGGGCACTGGAGGTGAACAAACAAGCTAGATACAAGATCAAACACATTAAGAAGTGGGCTGAAAGACAAGGAAGGGAAAACCAGGGATGGAACAAAAAAACAGCATGAGGTTGAGGATCAGGGGGAGAAAAACAATAACCTGGATGAAGGAAAGGATTGGTTTGGGGAGGGTTAATGAGGGTATCAAAGATTAAGGTCAGGTATTAAAGATTAAGGTTAACCTATAGTCAGGTCAGGTTCGATCTGTGACCTGCTACAGGTACCATGTAAACCTGTACTAACCTGTTCCATG
Organism: Eptatretus burgeri; assembly: GCF_056783735.1. Lineage (NCBI taxonomy): Eukaryota > Metazoa > Chordata > Myxini > Myxiniformes > Myxinidae > Eptatretus > Eptatretus burgeri. Next base: position 87,115,489 of record NC_140961.1, on the reverse strand, counting down.
GTCGGGTTGTCGGTGACTAAACCGTCTCCCCCACCAGGTTTTCTGGTGAGGAGGGTGTTTGGATATGGACACCCAGCAGGATTAAAAACAAAACCTGTCAAAGGGCGGAGGAGCTCCTTGTGAGCCAACGGCCATCCATATCTAGTGCCCAACTGTGTCTGCGGACGTCCTCCTGCAGTTGGGTTACTTCTTATTAGGAGGTTGGTGGCAGGATTTGCACTCCGGCCACCGTAAAACGCTTCATTCCGCAAAACGCAAAAACGCAAAAAAATCTGAAAACCCACTCCGTGGGAGTACCTCCTGTGCAGCTTCCCTTCGCAGGGCAGCTCACCGGATGACAGGATTGGGGCAAAGCCTTCGGGACCCCCAATCTTTGATAGGAGGGAAACCACGGGGTAACATCCCTGGGTCAGATTGCGGGAGAGTGTGTCGGAGTGGTGCTGAGGTGTGGTCCACCAGACGGCGGTCTCCTTGGGTTAACCTGAGGCGGTCCCTTCGGGTGGGTGCCTGGAATGTCCTATCCCTAAGAGAGGATGATCACCTGTCTCTGTTATCATCTGAGCTCAAGCATTTGGACATCGGAATTGCAGCCCTCTCTGAGGTTCGGAGACCGGATTGCGGCGAGATAATGGTGGATGGTTACACCTACTATTGGTCTGGTCGCTCTGATGGTTACCATACCCAAGGAGTTGCTGTAGCTGTGTCCAATAAGCTGACCCCAATGATAATTGAGGTAACACCGGTCAACGAGCGTATTATGAGATTAAGGATTCGCCACTCCTTAGGTGTCATTTCCCTGGTCTCTGTTTATGCTCCGACTGAGGAGAATGATCTCACCGTGAAGGACACATTCTACGCCACACTCGAGTCTGTGGTTGATCAGTGCCCCAGACGAGATACACTTCTAGTCTTGGGGGATTTCAATGCATCGACTGGAACTGATAGGGATGGTTATGAGGTGTGTGTTGGTCCCCATGGGTCAGGAACTATGAACCAGAATAGCACTAAGTTCCTTGACTTTGCAAGAAGTCATGGACTTAGGGTGGCTGGTTCATGGTTTCAGCGCCCACAAGCTCATCGCTGGACTTGGTATTCCAACGCTGGCGGTGTGGCAAAGGAGATTGACCATGTCCTCATTGACGGTCGTTGGAGGATGATCCAGAACTGCAGGGTCTACCGGAGTGCTCAGTTCCTCAATACTGACCACAGGCTTGTTGTAGCAACTCTAAAGCTGCACCTTAAATCCTGGAGAATGGTACCATCCCAGCCTAGGCTGGATGTTGCCAAGCTCAGGGATGAGAGAGTAGCTGAGGAGTTTGCGAACAGGCTGAGTGGACACTTGGGGGTCTGGGTGCTTTGGGGGTCCTGAAGAGTTGTGGAGCACCTTCAAGACCACCGTCCTTGATGTTGCCGGTGGATGCCTTGGAGTTCACCGCAGGGCAAAGAAGAATTTTGTCTCTCAAGGGACACTGGATACCATTGACCAGAGTCGCAGGGCCAGGCTGAATGGCAGAGCTGAGCTGTTCAGGGAGCTGAGGCGTAAAACTGTACGTGCACTGAGGGTGGACAAGGAGGCCTATGTGCGAGGAATCTGTGAGGGGGTAGAGCATCACCTGTGGACAGGTGATTCTCGTCCCGCTTACAGGGGAATTCGCGCATTACGTTCATCCAAGCCCATCCCTCGGAGCACTGCAGTTCGAGCAGAGAGTGGTAGGCTCTTGACAGAGGAGTCTGAAGTGAAGGCCCGCTGGGCCGGTTACTTTGAGCGGTTGTACCAGGCTGATCCCCCAGCTGTCGAGTTGGACGTCAAGGGTGTTACAATCCCTGTTGCTGACCCTCGAATCAACTGTGGTCCACTATCGCTTGTGGAAACACGGGCTGCGGTGAACCAGTTGAAACGGGGCAAAGCTCCAGGGATCTGTGGCATCCATGCTGAACTTCTCAAGGCTGGTGGAAATGCTGCACTCGTGTCGTTGCATGCAGTTTTGTGCTCTGCCTGGAACACAGGCATCATCCCAACTGACTGGAAGAGGGGCCTTGTTGTCCCTCTCTGGAAAGGGAAGGGTGATCGCCAAAACTGCAACAACTACCGAGGGATGACGCTGCTCTCAGTGCCGGGCAAGGTCTTTGCTCGGATAATTCTTGATAGGGTTCGCCACCATCTGCTTGAGCACCAGCGTCCAGAGCAGTCAGGCTTTACACCAAAGAGGTCAACGATTGACCGTATCCTTGCACTTCGTGTCCTCACCGAACGCAGACGAGAGTTTCGGCAGGGGCTGCTTGCAGCCTATGTTGATCTCTTAAAGCATTCGATTCAGTGAATCGGGATGTCCTCTGGAGGATTCTTGGTCTTCGTGGGGTTCCACCGAAACTGATCGATCTGATGTCTGAACTCTTCTCTGGTACTGAGAGTGCTGTGAAGTGTGGTGATACCATCTCTGACTTATTTCCAGTTGTTACTGGAGTTTGTCAGGGATGTGTACTTGCCCCCACACTTTTCAGCACTTGTATGGACTGGATTTTTGGGAGGATGTCAGAGAGATCAAGTTGCGGTGCAGCGTTTGGCAATGTCAAGATCTCGGACCTTGATTTTGCAGATGATGCAGTCATCTTTGCGGAGACTTTAGACATCCTCTTGGGGGCCCTCGAGGTGCTGAATGAGGAGTCGGAGCCGTTGGGATTACGGATTTCTTGGGTCAAAACTAAGATCCAGGCTTTCGGTGACATCTTGGATGCTGCTGTCCTGTCTGTGTCTGTTTGTGGTGAGGATGTTGAGGTCGTGGATAGATTCACTTACCTTGGCAGTGATATTCATGTCTCCGCAGGTTGTGAGCCGGAGGTCAATAGACGTCTGGGTCGGGCCTGGGGAGTCATGGATTCACTGGATCATTGGGTGTGGCGCTGCCGGTACCTGTGCGGGAGGACGAAAGTCCGAGTCTTCAGGTCCTTGGTACTTCCAGTCTTGCTCTATGGGTGCGAGACTTGGACTTTGACCAAGGATCTGAGACGGAGACTTAATTCCTTTGGTACCAGGTCTCTTCGGAGAATCCTTGGCTATCGCTGGTCGGATTTTGTGTCCAACGAGCGGTTGCTGAGAGAGACTCGGATGAGATTTGTTACCTGCATAGTCCGTGAGCGTCAGCTGCGGCTGTATGGACATGTGGCTCGTTTTTCTGACGCTGATCCTGCTCACCAGATTCTCTCAGCGAGGGAGTCTCATGAGTGGAGGAGGCCAGTGGGCCGACCACGTGCCTCATGGTTGCAGCAGGTTGACCATCATCTCAAGGAGATGGGGATGGGCCTGGCATCTGCCTGGGGGATGGCCAGACGGAGGCCCCTGGAGTACCGGCGGAAAGTGGACGCAGCGACGCGCTGTTCTGGCACATGCTCCCATACCTGACATACCTGACCTAAAGATTAAGAGAATGAGAAGGGAATGGACTGAGGAGGTAGTGAACAGCCATATTCATTATAATCATCTTAAACTTTTCTACATTAGTACATCACTTTCTTTCCACAAATCTAGAAAATTTTCAACATAAGTGCATAACCTAGGATGAGAGTTAGTTGTTCCATACCTCAATCACAACTTTTTACATTGAAGCTATTTCTCGCAACCAACTTGTTCTTGCATCTTGGAACATCATCTGAATAGAGGTACTCTAAAGTTTTTGCAAACAAAGCCCAAGGACCAAGGCTCGGGATGACATTTTGTCAAAATCCCAAGTTGATAATGCAATCAGTTTTGTCAACATCGACTATTCATCTCGGCTCACTAATATCTCCTCCCAAAGAGCTTTCTGTTCTGTTTTCATCCTCCAAAAGACGTAGATTCACCTTACAAAGTCAGTATCTGGAATTTGTTCCTCTTCAGTTCATTAATTTAGCAAAATTTGTTGCATAATGATATGAACACTGCTTATGAAAATACTATGTTCCTCACCTCTGTTTTATCTTGAAAGCTTGCACCTATGCTCTGCTCTGCTCACTAAGCTTTCACCTTTGGTATCCGAGTTCAATTCCTTTTCTTGGAAATTTCCACCATATGCAAATGCAATGTATGACTTCGATAGTGTCTTCTCTGAGACTTCTCAATGAGGGTCATGTTCCCCAGAGCAGTGTTCTTTGGATAATCCGTTTTCCCATTTATACGAGTACCGACAACCTTGCTGTTTCTTTTAATAAATTAACCCTGTACCAATTTACTGATGATTCTACCTTGTGCCATGGGTTTATTGTTTGACTAGCGTGGACAAGCAGAGATTGATGTCATATATTTGCTCTGTTGGCATGATTTATACCAATCATGATAAAAACATTTATTTTCCCAAATTTATTTGTAATATTGGTGAGATTGTATTTATTTGAAATTTCATGTGTGATAGAAGATGGTCCAAGTTGTCTAAATGGTCATGGACCTAAGCTGTCTAATCTGTCTGAAGGGGTCTAAATGATGTTAGGGTCTTTTGGGTCTTCAGGGTCTTTTGGGTTTTCAAGGTCTTTTGAGTTGTCAGGGTCTTTTGAGTCATCAGAGTCTTCAGAGACTTTTATTTTTTTTGGGGGTCTTTTGGGACTTTTAGATGCCTGGCATTGGCTTAATGGTTTGGGTGATGGGCTTGAGATCCAAAGATCCTGAGTTCAAATCCCATTTTGCTGTTGAATTAAACAAGGTGGGGTTGACTACCTGTCATCCTTCCGAGGTCGGCAAAATGAGTGCCAGCATGCTGGTATCCTGTGCCGGAGTGGCGACCCATCCAGTATTTTGTCCAATAGCCCAGGAGATTGCTTAGGCAGCACCAATGGTCTGCACAGAGTATGGTCCCATTGGATGGATATTGCATTTTTCAAAATGTGGACTGTTCATATAAACAGGCTGCAGCTGAATCTTTATCTCTAAATTCTAATAAAGGACATATTTTATGTGGTGAAGAGCTTCTTCACCACAGGGAGCATGTCCTTTAATCTAGACAAGTCTCATGACCACATATTATCTGTGGACTCACGACGCTCACCTCTCCACACATCGTTCGAGATTTACATTACAGATTTTCTGTGTTGTCATGATTTATACCAAACATAATACAAACATATATTTTGTACACATTTATTTACCATGTTGGTGATATATTAATTTGTAATATAAAAAAGTACAAGTTTTAAATGGTCATGGGTCCAAGCTGTCTAATCTGACAAGAAGGGTATAAGGGGGAAAAGGGACTTTAAAAGTTGTAAAAGTTTAACTCTCAAGGATATAAAAGGTCTCAATGATGAAGGGATCTAAAGTGTCAAGAGTCCTTCAGGTTATTAAAGGTAAAAGGGATATTTTGGGTCGTCTGGGTATTCTGGGATCCTCGGGGTATTTTGGGATATTTGAAATCTTAACGGTCTTTCGGTATTTGGGATCTTAAGGGACTTAAAGGGTCTTCAATGGTCGAAGGGGTCTCAGCAGTCTGAAGGGTCGAAAGACGTACGTGTGTGAAGTCAGGGTGTAACTGATGTTCAAACTATGTCATTAACAGACAAATAGTCACATGGCTTCAAGGATGCATGGCTTCACTGCTTCACGGACAGACCCTGCTTTTCATTTTTATGTATACCAGCAGATTATCTGCCCCACAGGCGATCTTTTTCCAAGCATGAAACACGTTCTTTTGACGCATACCTTTTCTTGGGCAGTGTGTCGGCAACTGACAGCCCCGTATAGGAAAAAAATTAAATAACCCCTGAAGTTATGTGCATGAAGCAAAAACACACCTTCTGCTTATAACTCAAAACACCTCACTGCACTGGAAAACGTTGGGAGAGGAAAACTGCACTGTAAATGATGGAGACTTGTAATATATAAAAGAGTTGTAATTCCCTCCAGCTGGAGGCAGTGCTACACGATACACATATACATAGAGAATTTGCATCCCACTTCCCCCCCCCCCCTCCCCCAAGAATTCTGGCAAAGAGAAAAAAAACAGCCGATACTTTAAATGGGGTCAGGCTGATCTGAGATAGCTAATCTGGATGTAATCAGCCACAAACTATAGTAGTAGCGCAACAAACACACTCACAAACACCGGTCCATGAATTGTCGTAAGGATGAACGATCACATGGCCAATAATCTTCCTTGCCCAACCATTTTGATAAGTTCAATCTTTGGAGGTTCTCATTATCAGCCATGACCTATTATGGGAAGCTGACCAAATCTCAGAGGCATGTGCCACGTTAGCATCTCAAGATCAACCCATTTTTGCTCCTCTACTCTTTACAAACATAAGCTATTCGTGAAGAGCCTTAGTGCAATAGACATTGTGGCTCCTGACTTTCTAATGAAGCCCCATCATTGCGTCTGTCAGTTGGTGATGATGTGGCGGCCAATGCTCTTGAGGATTGCAAGCATCAGAATAGAGGTTGATGACACTGAGAGTATGCTCCTCTCCGACTGCGTGCTGGCCCCTGTGTTCATTTAATATATATTCATGTGCTGAAGCAACGGCACCGTCAATCTTCTATCCCACTCTGGTTCTGCTTGGTTTAACATGCTCATCATTCCAACCCACTACATCTAAGAAAATCCAGGTGGACAGCTCACCTCCATTCCTTCATCCTCCCTTTCTCCTGTCTGTGGACCCATTTTCTAGCTTCTGTCCAGTCCTGTTATTCCCTTCGATCATTCAAGATGTCAGCTCATCATCACCTTATTACAAACCATATGCTTACTTCTCAGCTTGAAAATAACTTATTTTTCATGTTTTCCTTGAATCCCATCCTGACTTTTGTTTTTCCACATTCTTTGTCTTCTTCCCTTCCATTGTCATCATCTATGCTACTCTGCTCTCTGTCTTTATTCTTGCTCATGAGCCTATATAGAGTACTGTGTATCAAACACAAAAAATGTTATCAAACCCAATTTTCATGTCTGGCTGTAGATCTATTTATTATGCTTTGCAGCAATTGTTATTCATGCACAATTTTGGTAAATTCAATATTTATTCAAAAGACACACACACACTTTTACAGTATCGGTTATTCCTAAAATATAATGTAATTTAAAGAATTGCTGTAAATTATGTTAATTTCACAACATCCGATTCAACATTCAACTTCATTTACATTGTGCACCTTAAAACATTGTTCCCTTACCGAAAGTAAGTACCTTAAACCTGCAAACAATTGAGTGGTTTTTCCAACCGCACAGATCAGCTGGACACAATTCTTCCTCGATGTTTCGATCCTTTCAGCCCAGAACCTCTCGAAACGGCAGATCCACAAGCATGATCATGGATCCACATCAGTAGATTACCTACATCGGAAGATCCACAACCTCAGTGGCGTCCAGGCACTCTGTCAACCCATCAATGCAACATCGCTCATTAAACTTTACTTGCTAGAGGATTTAATGTATTTTCACATAGTTACAACTCCCATCACACATTCTAGTATATGATAATCTATCTATAATTCCAGCAATCTCTGTGTGTCTGTCTGTCTGTCTGTCTGTCTGTCTGCGACCGCCGTTTCTCGACGGCCGCCGGTCCGATCTGATTGAAACTTGCCAGGAATATTGACGGGGGCCCTCGGATGTGCCTTTTCGAGGTTTGATATCGATCGGACGAGCGGTTCCCAAGTTACGGCCATTTATCTGTCGACCAATGACAAGACATGGTGCTATGAAGTCACGAATGACGTCACAATAAATGTTTGTTTATTTATTTATTATTTTTTATTATGTTTTTTTTTGCACGATTGACGGACCGATCTGATTGAAACTTGCCAGGAATATTGCAGGGGACCCGCGGATGTGCCTTTTCGAGGTTTGATATTAATCGGATGAGCGGATCCCAAGTTACGGCCATTTATCTGTCGACCAATGACAGGACACGGTGCTATGACATCAGGAATGACATCACAATAAATGTTTATTTTTTAATTTTTTTATTTTTATTATTATTTTTTTTTGCACGATTGACGGTCCGATCTGATTGAAACTTGCCTGTAATATTGCTGGGGACCTGCGGATGTGCCTTTTCGAGGTTTGATATTAATCGGACGAGCAGTTCCCAAGTTACGGCCATTTATCTGTCGACCAATATCTGCGAGAGAGGGGGACGGGAGAGGGGGGGATGAGAGTGGGGGCGAGAGAGAGGGACGAGAGAGGATGGGGGAGAGAAGAAGGGCGAGACTAGGGGGTTAGAGGGGGGCAAGAGAGGGGGAGAGAGGGAGGCAAGAGAGGGGCCGAGATGGGGGGGTGAGAGGGGGTGAGAGAGAGAGGGGGGATGAGAGTGGGGGGCGAGAGAGAGGGGCGAGTGTGTGTGTGTCTGTGTGTGTGTCTGTCTGTTTGTTTGTCTGTGACCGCCGTTTCTCGATGACCGCCGGTCCGATCTGATTGAAACTTGCCAGGAATATTGCTGGGACCCACAGATGTGCCTTTTCGAGGTTTGATATTAATCAGACGAGTGGTTCCCAAGTTACGGCCATTTATCTGTCGACCAATATCTGCGAGAGAGGGGGATGGGAGAGGGGGGATGAGAGTGGGGGTGAGAGAGAGGGGCGAGAGAGAGGAGGGGGGAGAGAGGAAGGGCGAGACTATAGGGGAGAGAGGGGGCAAGAGAGTGGGGAGAGAGGGGGGCGAGAGAGGGGGGCGAGAGAGGGGGCGAGAGAGGGCTGCACATACTGGCACTCACCTATGGGCACGCACCTATGGGCCCGCACCGACGTGCCTGCACTAGTCTATCTATAATTCCAGCAATCTCTGTGTGTGTGTCTGTCTGTTTGTCTATTTGTCTGCAACTGCCGTTTCTCGACGACCGCCAGTCTGATCTGATTGAAACTTGCCAATAATATTACCGGGTACCCGCGGATGTGCCTTTTCGAGGTTTGATGTCAATCGGACAAGCGGTTCCCAATTTACGGCCATTTATCTGTCAATCAATGACAAGACACGGTGCTATCACATCACGAATGACGTCACAATTAATGTTTATTTATATATTTATTATTATTATTATTATTATTATTTTTGCACGATTGACGGTCCGATCTGATTGAAACTTGACAGGAATATTGCTGGGGACCCGCAAACGTGCCTTTTCAAGGTTTGATATTAATCGGATAAGCGGTTCCCAAGTTACGGCCATTTATCTGTCGACCAATGACAAGACACGGTGCTATGACGTCATGAATGACGTCACAAGTAATGTTTGTTTATTTTTATTTATTTAGTTATTTATTTTTGCATGATTGACGGTCTGATCTGATTGAAAATTGCCAGGAATATTGCTGGGGACCCACGGATTTGCCTTTTCGAGTTTTGATATTAATCGGACGAGCAGTTCCCAAGTTACGGCCATTTATCTGTCGACCAATATGTGGGAGAGGGGGGGATGAGAGTGGGGGCGAGAGAGAGGGGCGAGAGAGGAGTGGGGGAGAGAGGAAGGGCGAGACTACGGGGGGGAGAGGGGGCAAGAGAGGGGGGAGAGAGGAGCGAGAGAGGAGGGGGAGAGAGGAAGGGTGAGACTAGGGGAGAGAGAGGAGGGAGATAGAGGGGGGAAAGAGAGGGGGGAGAGAGAGGAAGGGCGAGACTAGGGGGAAGAGAGGGGGGTGAGAGTGGGGGGCGAGAGAGGGGCGAGAGAGGGGGGCGAGAGAGGGCTGCACATACTGGCACTCACCTTTGGGCCCGCCCCGACGTGCCCACCCCTATGGGCCCGTACTAGTACATTAAATGATGCACAGCATGATCACCCCACTTACCACTGAATTGACGTGTTATTCAAATATTCAAACGATTATTTATAAACGTTTCCTTGTCTCCAAGCAACCACTGAAATTGGTTTAGATGGTTTACACATATATTAATTTACTTTAATAATGGATTGATATAAATATCTCGTTTATTATATTTTTACTATTCGTATTGTATTTCACCAATTATATTTGGTGTCGTTTCATATCATTCACACATACCCGCTGTCCTCCTCAAAAATCATTTCTTATTCTTCGTTTTTCACGACCTAACATCTCTCCTGGAGCAATGCCACACACCCAACGTTAAGATGTATTCATTTTTGCCTCTTCACCTTAGTTGCATCCTTCTGTTTTATGGTGATTTAAAATGCCACCTTTATTGCTGAGGGCAGAAGCATTGATCTCTAATTGCAGCACAGCAGACCATTTCTGCTTACAAATTGCTTTCAATGTGCTCTTTTAGTATTTAAATCACATTTACTGCCCAACCTCCTCATTAGAAAAATGCTTGGGACAAGTATTTTGTCTAATTTAATTTTTCATTGCTTTTGAAGAATAAAAATGCACAATTATCTCCGGTAAGTTACAATAATCTCACTAACAATGTACTTTCTATAATAACGACCACTTGCGTGATATCTGGATGGTCCACCACGACATTGTTCCATGATTCCATGCAGTTATTCACCTGTACAGCCGTTCAAGCAGGGATCAAGTGAATGACACATTCACTGCACACATCCAATCATTCACACATCGAGTCAATCGTTCACATGGCAAGGGAACCAGTCATTAAGGCATGCGCACACACCATGCGGGGTTCAATAATAGAAAGCTGTTACATCTGGGGATTTCAAAAACTTCTAGGAAAACTTAAAATAGTCCAAGAAACGCCGAGTTTCGAAAATATATTTCCAAATACAAGTATTTATAGCGAGTAACAAATAATAATTATTTCTTAATTGAATATCTCCATGTAGTTAAAAAGAAACCTTCAGCATTTCTTGGACTTTTTGAACACCATTCGTAATAAAGCAAATTAAAACCCATTATGTGTCAATAAGTTTCTGAATTACTGCAAAACAAATTCATTTTCTTTTTGTACCAGCTATAAGTCTTTCATCGAATGAGTTGTAAATGTTTATGGATCATGGGAGGTGCTGAAAAATGGTTTCTTCAAGGTAAAAGGGGTTTTAAGGGTCTTCGCGGTCATGTGGGTCCAGGCGGTCTTTGGGATCCTCAGGGCCTTAAGGGTATTTTGAGTCATCAGGGACTTTTGGATAATCTGTGTCTTATGGGTCCTTGGGGGCTTTTGGGTATATGGGGCCTTTTTGGTCCTCAGGGTCTTTTGGATCTTTGGTGTGTTTGTGGTCTTAAAGGGTCTTCAATGGTTGAAGGGGTCTCAGCAGTCTAAAGGGTCAAAAGATACATTCCTTGAGTCATCAGGGTCTTTCGGGTCTTCAGTGTCTTTTGTGTCCTGGTGTCTTTTGGGTATTTTTCTTCTTAAGGGGCCTTAAAGGGTCTAAAGGGTCTTAGGGGTTGAATTCATAATTATGGTCTTTGGGGTACCATATACAGTGCCTTGAGAAAGTATTCCCACCCCTCGACTTTTTTCACATTCTGTATTGTTAGTCTGAATTTAAAATTGTTAAATAAAAAACAAGGATAAATGTGTCCAAGAGCCGCGTCATTCCACCAGTCAACAAGAAGAAGAAGAACAACGCGTAGCTCTCTTCGAGCCAACTTTCGCACTGCGACACGGAAAGGTTTTGTCTTCACCAGAAGAAGAAGAAGATGAAGAAGAAGACGAATAAGACGAAGAAGAACAACGCAGAGCTCTCTTCGAGCCAGCGTTCGCTACGCGAGACGCCGGCTAAAAATTGCAACCGATCAATGCAACATACCCCAGAATGACAAAGTGAAAACATGTTTTTCGCAATTTTTTTACAAATTAATTAAAAAGGAAATACATAAATGTCTTGCGTGAACAAGTATTCAACCCCGTGAGTCAATACTGCACTTTGTAGAAACGCCTTTTGCAGTGATTACAGCTTTGAGTCTTCGTGGGTATGTCTGTATCAGCTTTGCACATCTGGATTTGGGAATTTTCTCCCATTCTTCCTTGAAGATTTGCTCAAGCTCTGTGATGTTGGATGGGGAGTGTTGGTGAACACCAATCTTCAAGTCTTTCCACAGATTCTCAATGGGATTCAAGTCTAGGCTTTGGCTGGGCCACTCGATGATTTTCATGTTCTTGCTCTGGTCCATTCAGTTTTGCTTTGGATGCATGATTGGAGATATTGTCAGGTTGGAACTTAAATCTTCGCCGCAGTCTAAGGTCTTTTGTACTCTGAAGCATGTTCTCCTCAAGGATTTGCCTGGATTTGGCTCCATTCGTTGTTCCCTCTATCCTTGCAAGTCTCCCAGTCCCTTTCGCTGAAAAGCATCCCAATAGCATGATGCTGCCACCACCAGGCTTCATGGTAGGGATGGTGTTAGATGGATGATGAGCTGTGCTCAGTTTCCATCAGATGTAGCACTTTGCATGTAGGCCAAAGAGTTCAATTTTCGTCTCGTCAGACCAAATAATCTTTTGCCTCATGCTCTCAGTCTTTCACGTGCTTTTTTGAAAACTCCAAGGGTGCTGTCTGCGCCTTTTTCTCAGCAGTCGTTTCCATCTGACGACTGTCCTGAAAAGCAAAGATTTGTGAAATGCTGCAGAGATTGTTGTCCTTCTGGCAGATTCTCCCATCTCAGCCTAGAAACTCTGTAGTTTGGACAGAGTGGTCATTTGGTTCTTGATCACCTCCCTGACCAAGGTCCTTCTGGCTAGTTGCTCAGTTTGATCAGATGGCCAGTTCTCGAAAGAGTCTGGATAGTTCCATATTCTTTCCATTTCCTAATTATGGAGCTCATTATGCTCTTGTGAACTTTCAATAATATAAAAATAGTTTCATACCCTTCCCAACATCTTTGTCTCCTCACATTTCCATGTATATATATATATATATATATATATATATATATATATATATATATATATATATATATATATATATATATATATATATATATATATATACAATATCGAGGCTCGTATGAGAGCTAACACACAGAACGTACAATATAGGGATCAGGAGACAAGAGGGGCAAGAGAGGGAAGGAAAAAACAGTGTAAACCAGAGACATGAGATCTGTGGAACGGAGAGGGATGGGGCAGGTTACACAAGGTAAACAACATGGACACCACAGGTACTTTCTGGCAGGAAAGCAGGGAATTTGAAGGAGGTGTGTTTTGTGAGGATTAGTTGGGGTAGAAAAAAAATCGTGGTTTTGGATGGGGGGAGATAAGAGATGGTGGTAAACAACAATTTTGAAGACCTGGTGGGAAGAGTGGGATTCAAGAGAGTGTGGGAGTTTGTTCCAAAGGTGGGGAAAAAAACAGAGGAATGAAAGAGTGAAGGTGAGTGGTGATTCTTGATTTTGGTAGTTTTACCAGAAGAGGGTTGCTGATGGACCTTGAGCACCCTGCGGAAGTATCTGAGGGACATATCCCAGACAGTGCAGACTGTCTGATGGTAGAATATAGACAGAGCAGTGAGGCTGGAGAAGAGATGGTAGAATATAGACAGACCACCGACCTGCCTGCAATGAGATCGTGAGAGACCCAAAAACTCAGCTTCATCATGGGAGATACCAATGATCCTAAATGCCTTGGTTTCCACAGCGTGAAGCCGAGAAAGGTGAGAGGCGGGAGCACCAACCCAGAGGGGAGAGGAGTACTCCATAAAGTTGCAGTCGAAAGCTTTGTATGTGGTCAGGAGCTCAGGTGTGCGAAGGAAGGACTTTGCCTGGCAGAGGATAACCAGTCGGAGACTGGCTTTGGAGGACAGCTTGGAAATGTGGCTTTCCCAGGAATGAGCATGGCAGAGAGTGAGACCCAGAAACTTGAATGAAAAGACTTCTTCAAGAGGATTGTTGAGAAAGTAGATGGGGGTGGGAGGGTTCCAGACAGTCCTTTTGGAGAGGCATGATATCGTGAGTGTGTGATTTGTCAAGGCTGGAGTGATACGGATAGGTCCTTGGATTTCATGGCAGAATTTCTGCTCTGATTGGCACTGTCAACTATGGGTTCTTATCCAGAAAGGTGTGTTTCTTTCTAAATCATGTCCATTCAATTGAATTGGCCACAGGTGGAGTCCATTCAATTTGTAAAGACATCTCATGGATGATCAAAGAAAATTGGATACACCTGAGCTGAATTTTGAGGGTCAGAGCAAAGAGGTTGAATACTTGATGCAACATATTTCAGTTTTTCATTTTCAATTAGTTTGTAAAAATTTCTGAAAGCATGTTTTCCAATTTGTCATAAAGGGATATTTTGTGTGGAGCGGTGAATTTTTTTTAAGTCAAATCCATTTTAAATTCAGGCTGTAACACAACAAAATGTGACAAAAGTTGAGTTATGTGGATACTTTCTGAATGCACTGTGTATACATACATGCATGCATACTTGCAAATACAACCTGTCACTTCACTGACAGAAATACTTAAAGGGAGATGGGGGAGGGAAGAGAGTGAGGAGTGGGGTGCAAGGAGGAATGGGGGAACTAGGATGGGGCAAGGTATGGGGGAAGAGCGAGGAAGGGGGGAGGGGTTGAGAGAGCGATTCCTCACAAAACATCGCTATACACTCTGGGATGGGGATGGGAGAGAGGAGGGAGGAAGGGGAAAGCGAGAAGGGGTTTTTGGAGGAGGTAAGCATGAGGGGAGGGAGAGAAGGCAGTGTGAGGGGAAGGGAATGGAAGGCAGTGTGGGGGGAGGGGAAGGGAAGGGCAATAATACATGCCCAAACAGCAACATTTTCTTTTTAACCACTGGGTTCCATATAAAACTGGGTGGGAGAATTTAAAACTCCCACTATCTACCTGACAAAGGTCTGCCTGCCTGCAGGCATGCATGCCCACACATATCAAGATCTTTGCACCCTCTGGTCAGCTCAATCCAAATCTGATTTGTACATGCTTCACTCTGGGGAAGCTGTTTTGAATTCAAAACTAAACCTTCAGTTCTTAACAGTTCCTCTAATCAAGGAGTAAGTGTGGGGGAGGAAGAGGAAGAGGAGAGGGAGATGGGAGATGGGATAGACTTTGACTTTTGTACACCTTTGTTGATACAAGCTTTGAAAATAGTTTTTTTTTTTGAAAAGAAAGTAAAGATTAAAAATAATACAAGCACAAAGTTAAAATGAAATAATAAGATAATTATGGTCTACTTCACACAATGTATTCCTTTTACACCATTTCTGCTTAAAGAGTTCTAGATTGTTTAAGTTTTGTGAAAATAAAATTCTGCAAGTAGTCTGGCCATGGCAAGGGTGTTAAAAACTGTAAAAAAAAAAAAACATTGTAGTCAGCATTCGAGTTTGCAAGAAGTTTAGCTTTCCTTGTTTTATAAATTGATAGTTTCCTTTGGGCTATTACAAAATTTGCGAGAGCAGATTCGACTGGTTGTTTGGAATTTAGTGGAAATCCGAAAATAAACGTATGCAAGGAGAAGGAAGTTTTCATGTGACAGCAGAATTGTGATAATATAGTTAAAATAATATAGTTAAAAATAAAGTTAAAAAGTGAGGTCAGTCTTGCACAGTCAACTTGGGCGTGGTGTAAAGCTTCAGAGGCCATTCAAAAGTGGCATGAGATGGAATTTAAAAAAATAAAATGATGTGATAAAAATTTGTACATAAAATCATATGTACAATTCTCCAAGAGATATCACCAGTCCGTTTTACAATCGGTGGGACATACATGGGACGTACATGGCAGCCCACCGTGGGCACGAGAGAAACCCGGGAGGTACCATCCATTTCCATTGGGATCCAAAACTATCTTTGCACACATAAGGATGCCGTATGGTAACACAAAGGTAGTACAGGGACATTTTAGCAACACTAGGAAGTGGAGAGGAAGACAGGACCACAGTTTCTCTTAATGTAGCTGACGTTATATGTAACTCTGGAATGAAGGGAACATGCATTGCAGGGTCAGTGTTGTCGGTATCGAAATGGAGACCCAAACGTCGAAGGGTATGCAGAACTTCCTGGATGAGCTGTTGCAATATGCCCTGCTGAGTGCTGTGTTTTGTTCTCGTTTTGCAGGTCTCGTACCACGTGTACACCAGAGCTTATGAAACATTGAAAGTAAGCCAATGATTGAGGTATATTCAGAAAGAGTGCATTTTAGAAGATAGGCTCGTCGAGAAAGTTGTTGATGTTGGAGTGAGCCACATCTTGGTGTACCACAAAAGGCTGCAGGCTTGCAACAGGTCTTGGTAAAACAAAGGCAATGGAGAGATGTCCACATGTTGCAGGTCCATGAGAAAAAGTTCCTCATTGGACTCAAGCATGCCAGCCATTTTCAGCAAATAGCTGGCAGTGGGCCACCATGGATGTGATGTGAAAAAAAAAAGAATGTGATGGCCATTAGTCGGCCGAGAATGTCAATGAAACCATGGCCATCATCTGCCAATGGAAGGTAATGGACCTCAGGCTTGACCCAATGCTTGCCACCACAGAAGAAATCAAGCAGATGTTTCTGGATTGTCAGCAACAGTGCTTCAGGAGGGTGCAAGGCAATCATTTTGTGCCACAAGAAAGCCAACAGATTATTGATCACTAGGGTATGACCTCTGTATGACAAGGTAAGTAATATTCCTCTCCACTTCTCGAATATATTATCAATTTTGTTAACTGTATTTAACCAGGTTTTTAGCCATAAAAGCTGGGGTGCCAATGTACACACCTAGATAGTGGATGCCGTCCTTCCCTCACTGCAAGTTTCTGGGAAGATGAGGCAAACCAACAGCCAGGGTATGGCCAATCCATAGAGCTTTACATTTGTTCCAATTTATTATAGTTATGCAAGCCGAAGATAATATTTCCAAATCATTTAATACCATGGTGACATCATCACTATTAGGCACCACAACACACATTATCAGCATATGCTGAGATGACAATTGGCCTTTCAGTTGGCATCACAGGAAACCCTGGTCGACTAGCACGAAGGCGAATTAGGAGGGGTTCATTGCAGAGAGAGTAGAGAATGCCTGATAACGGACATCCTTGGCGGACTCCTCTTCCAACCATTATGGTACACATTATCTATTGTTAACGTTAATGATACAAAAAAACATAACTGAACAACAATGAGACATGGGAAATAAAGGTTGTCCAAAATCAATATCTTTTAAGGAATGGAATACGTATTCATGACTAATAGTATCGAAAGCTTTATCTTGTTCAAGTCAAAATAAGCCAGCATTCTGCTTTTGTAAAACACAGACATGTTGGAATGATTTTTTAAAATGTTGTCGTGAATAGACCGGTTTGGAATACAAAAAGATTGATCAAAACGTATTGAAAAGCTAGGAAAGGGCTTTATGCGATTTACAAGGACCTTGGAAAATATTTTGTAATCTGTACAAAGCAGAAAAATAGGCGTCCAATTCTGCAAGGTCTGTAAATCTCCTTTCTTCGGGATAAGGCACACGACTGCATGGCGACAACTTAGAGGTAATAAACCTTCGTGTATGCTATACTTTAAAACATCTAAAAGTGTTGTTCCGAGCAAATCCCACAATGTTTTATAGAATTCAAAAGGTAAACCATCAAAGCCAGGTCCTTTATGACCATGAAGGTCATTAAGAGCTATTAAAAGTTCATCCACAGTAAAATCTTGTTCTAAAGAATGTTGTGATTCTTCCAATTGTGGTCGTTTTTCAGTAAAATCAGACGTTGCTCGTTTTTTACTTTTCTTTGTGGTAAAAACATTCTTGTAAAAATGCATTAAATTTTTTTGGGAGTTTTGGAGTTATGGAGGAGACACACACACTGACTAAGCACCAAACTGACTGACTGACACATTGACACTCTGACAGTTGTTGGTGTGGATTACAACTACATTAATTCTGTTCCCTGTAAAATTACATGACATTAGAAAAGACCACTGAAATCAGTTTTATCGGGGTAAGACTAAACTTGTTCTTTGGTTGTATATTTGAAAATTTTCTTGTTTATTTAAAGAGTGCAAGAGAGTTAGTAATTTATGAAGGCATGTTTTGAAAAAAAGGTAGCAAATTTCATTTTTCATGCTACAAACTTTTCAATGTAAATTAGATGATTATTCCACATATACTTTTGTAAGCTGATGGTGGAGTACGATTATACTAATATGTACCTTGGAAATTTTTTAGCAAAATTAACAACTTCA
The DNA here is from genome assembly GCF_056783735.1 of Eptatretus burgeri. NCBI lineage: Eukaryota > Metazoa > Chordata > Myxini > Myxiniformes > Myxinidae > Eptatretus > Eptatretus burgeri. The sequence continues at coordinate 87,097,486 of NC_140961.1, read as the reverse complement.
TCATGTGTGTGGTCTGTGGTGTGTGCTGTGAATTGTCTCTACAAATCTAAAACATACACAGCCAGAATCATAGACCTTGTAAAAATGACAGTACATTCATATCAAGCAATTAGAATGTTTAATGAGATTCCACACAAAAAGGTGTGGTGTTTCAAGTGAGAAGATCAACGTAACCACATGCTGTGCAACTGTCTAAAAAAGATTTGTCACAATATAACCTCCCCAATCACTAGTAGTACAGGGACTAATCACTAGTACTTCCTCGCTCAACACTCAAACCACATAACACAATTGAAAATGTCATCAAACCCATCCATCGTAAGTTTATTATACAATACAATAATATGCACTGTGCAAGTGAGGTGCTTCGGCACGCGCGATCCAACAACACCAGTATGAAAGCTCATCAAATTTTGAATAAAACCCATTTGATGAAGTGGACTTTTTTTACAGTCAACGTGGCAATATGAAAACCAAAGGAAATATGTACATTGAAAAAATATTTCCACGATCTACTCTCAAGCACTAATTAAAGTATATCATCGAAATAACATTTCGGTTTTGAGGATCGGATATCATCCACACTCTAAATAAGTCTCGAAATCTGTTGTGAAACCTGATAATTTAAAGAAATGACGAGTCTTCTAACGAAGCCGAAATACCGATTTACTTCAAGCAAGCAAGGCGATGTTGCTCCTCCATAAATACACAAGAAAATGTGTAATTTCCAAAGCATTAAAAATGATCTTTTTCTGCTGTTTGGAGAATCATATTGAGAAAGCAAAAAATTTCGGAACGTAACAAATTTAACCAATCTCATTGAGCTCAATGATTTCATGCTGCAGGACATGATGCCTTGTCACCCAGAGGGACTGCATACCCATAACATATGCCAAATCTGTCTGTATACTTTCGGAGGTTTCATGAGGTGCTCTTCAGGGAATAAAAGCAAATCTGGAAAAAAACGGATGTTTTAAAAAAAACAAGGAAAAACATTTGCGCGGACCTCAAACCGATGTACCGCGTGATGCGTGCACAGACGAGCAGGCAAAATGGTGGATTTTCTGCAATGTTTATTTCATGGAATATTGAACTTAGAGATGTCTCCAGGGTTGTTCTGATTTAAATTGCAGCTCTTTTGTGGATAAAGTCATTATATTTCATTAACTGCTGTGTGTGTAGTGAAGCCGAGCTTTAAATTAAATGTATCCTTTATGGTATGCAGCGACAGCCTAGGCATTCCTTGTCAAGCATTTAATTGGAGTGCTTTCATGAGTGCTTAAGCCACTTGCCGAGCACCCATTGTCAATAGCAGTATGTGCTACATCATTCTGAGTGAACAGTTAACTCTCTGCGGATGCTTTTTGCCATTCCACATCATTCAGAGCGAGTGCTTTATGCTTTGTCACACTTACGAGTGGTTCGTGCTCCATCACATTTAACGAGTGGTTCGTGCTCCATCACCCTGAGTGAGTGGTTCGTGCTCAGACACCCTGAGTGAGTGGTTCGTGCTCCATCACCCTGAGAGAGGGGTTGGTTCATGCTTCATCACACTTAGCGAATGGTTTGTGCTCCATCACCCTGATCGAGTGGTTCTTGCTCCCTCACCCTGAGTGAGTGGTTTATGCTCCGTCACCCTGATTGAGTGGTTCATGCTCCATTCCCCTGATCGAGTGGTTCCTGCTCTGTCACCCAGAGCAAGGATTCATGCTCCGTCACTCTGATTGAGTGGTTCATTCTCCATCACCCTGATTGAGTGGTTCATGCTCCGTCATCCTGAGCAAGTGGTTCATGCTCCATCACCCTGAGTGAGTGGTTCTTGCTCCGTCACTCTGAGGTAGTGGTTCCTGCTCCATCACCCTGAGCGAGTGGTTCGTACCCTGTCATCCTGAGTGAGTGGTTCATGCTCCGTCACCCTGAGAGAGTGGTTCATGCTTCTTCACACTTAGCGAGTGGTTTGTGCTCCGTCGCCCTGAGTGAGTGATTCGTGCTCCCTTACCCTGAGCGAGTGGTTCGTTCTCCATCACCCTGAGCGAGGGTTCATGCTTCGTCACCATGATCGAGTGGTTCATGCTTCATCACCCTGATCGAGTGGTTCATGCTCCGTCACTCTGATCGAGTGGTTCATGCTCAATCACCCTGAGTGAGTGGTTTGTGAAACAACACCCAATTTCTGAGCTGTTTGCAATACTAACATGTTTTCTGAATTACCGAGCCAATTTTTTTTTCCACCAATCACACGTAGATGTTTATAATGAGCCTGATGTGGCTCAGTGGTGAAGGTGCTTGCTTTGGATCCTTGGAGACCCGCTGGCTTCTGAGTTGGCATCAGGGGTGTGACTCAGCCTGTCATTCTTCTGAAGGTCAGCGAAATGAGCACCAGTATACTGGTAATTATCCATGCAGGGTTGAAGGCGACTAAAGGGTTGGCGTCAGGCCATAAAAAACATTGCTACAAGAAAGGGTACCATGATTGGAGCTTGCAAAAAGCTGACCCTGCTCAGGGATAAAGGCTTTCAAATGGTGTGATGATGACGCACAGCTGTTAAAAAGAAGAATGTTTGTAAACATATTCCTGAAACGTCTATATAAATGCACGTTGTTTTTGGTGAAAGCTACTCAAGGTTTCAGGGTTGTATACAGTAGGTACTGTCGTTTGTAATCCCACTGACTCCAACCTGATGATTCCCGAAAAATTGCCGATATCGGCCAAGCACCGTGTGTGTGTGTGTGTGTGTGTGTGTGTGTGTGTGTGTGTGTGTGTGTGTGTGTGTGTGTGTGTGTGTGTGTGTGTGTGTGTGTGTGTGTGTGTGTGTGTGTGTGTGTGTGTGTGTGTGTGTGTGTGTGTGTGTGTGTGTGAATGTGTGTTGCTCATAATGCATAACATATCCTTTCTGCTAACTTCCCTACCGCACCCCCTCTCTCTGTCTCTCTCCTTGTGCCATCCTTCCTTTACCTCCTTCCAATACAATTCATACCCTCCTCCTGCATCTCCTCTCTCACTCTCCCCTCCCTTTCTTTCTCTCTCTCTCTCTCTGGGCATAGCCGGATGGCAGTTATGTCTGGATGGTGTTTCTCTCCGGTCGTGTCCTGGCGGTGTTTATGTCCAGACAGGAGTTTCTCTCCGGTCGTGTCCTGGCGGTGTTTATGTCCGGACAGGAGTTTGTCTCCGGACGTGTCCAAGCAGTGTTTGTTCTCCACCAGCTCAGCTGCAGATGCATTCGCCGGGCGGTGTTTTTCTCCGGATGTGTCCGTGCAGTGTTCGTTTCTGGACGCGTCCTTGCGGTATTTATGTTTGCACGGGAGTTTGTTTCTGGACGTGTCCGGACAGGAGTTATCTCCGGGCCGTGCTTATAGTATGACTGGTAGAAAATGGATTTCAGACATTGTTTTGTTTCCATCCTTATTGTTATTTAATGCAGAATCATTTTGATGAGAAAGTATGAATCGTAATTAACGCTCCGCCACACATCTGCCTTCCCTTCCTCTCACCTCAACCTGTCTTCCCTTACCATACCCCTCCTCGCCCTCCTCACTCTCCCCACCTCTTCACTCTCCCAGCCCTCCTCCCCCACCCTTCTCCCCCTCTTCATTCCATATTTTTCACCCTCCCTCCATTTGTATTCCCGTCAGCGAAGTGAAGGGTGCTATTTGCTCATTGTTAATGAAGTTAAGTTTCGTGATATTAATAACACAAGAAAATAAACTTTATTTTATGTTCTTAATTCAGGACAATGAGCCTGGTGTTGGCTGAGGTTAAGGTTAATGTTAAGGTCCCTTCCTTAAGATGTTAGGGTCTCGAGGTCGAGCCCCTGTTTTGCTGTTAAACAACACAAAGTGGGTTAACTGAGCCTACCATGCTTCCTAGGTCAGCAAAATGAGAACCAACTTACTAGAAATGGGAAACTGCATCAGCGGTACAGCTGTGCTCCCGGCATTGATGCAACCAGCGGCCATCATCTGCATATATTGCAGTCTGCATATGAAATGAAAATATTTGATGTTCTTTAATTTTTTTCATGAAAATAAATAGCACAAAAACAATGCACAGACACGGTTTAGGGTACAATTTGGACAAATGTTTAATCTGCATTCCCTAACCCTATTTTCCCCATTATCCTCTAAGTTTGCGGATTTGTGATTCATAGGGATTTTAAATTTCATAACCTCCGCAAACGGCAAGACCCTCCTGTATACCTCAACACTGTGTGGGGTGTCATGTTCTATGAACTCTCGAGTTTTGTTTCGCACGACCTTCTCAACTACAGACCATTTATCTCACTTTCAATTAAAACAACTCAAAGCAATTACTCCCGACAGGAGCCACCATAGGGGTCATGCTATATCTTTATGATTATGAATACCATCGCAGAGTACCGACCTGGCAGGTGATGTTGTTCCATGCGTGAAACACGTTCTTCTGACAAATCCCTTTATTTGAGCAGTGGAGAGGCAACAGAACACTGCCTCAATCGCTCCCAAAAATAACTTTAACTGGGGTTACGTATATGATTCGAAAACATGCATTCTGCTTATGTGGAAATATAACACATTGTGGTTTTGTAGCTCGGATGATTCTAATTGCACCCACCCTGCAAAGGAAGAAAATGCCAAGATGGGTGAAATTTGTTTTCAAAACTTGATGGAATCAAACAAAACTTGCCCATGCACAACTTCAGGGTGCTCTCATTAATCCCAGAAAGTTTCAGCTTCCTTGGTAAAATTATCTCAGAGGAGTAGGTGATAAATACATGCACTTGCTCCATTATATATCGAAGATGTAATGGATTCCATAATTTTGTCCAACATAAAGTTTTTCCTCCTCAAACAGACTAATCTCTGCCCAATACTTTGGTTTCTGTCCCAGTCACTCAACTTTAAACACGCTGCTGCTTCTCTTTCAGCAATAGTCTCAGGCATTACATCTCTATAAAGCAACTGCAAGATGTCAGCTCAGTACAATCTTCCTGGCCAAATCCCAGGTATATTCGATAAAGTGTGGCATCCTGCTCTGCTTTCTTGCATGAAACAAGACTGACTCAACACCTGGCTTTCTAACTTATTCCATTTGCACAGTAACCACATTTCCTTCAATGGAATCCTGTGATCTCCTCTCCAGTTGGAGGCTACATTGCATAAAGGCAATATCATGGGCCCAGCATATACCTCGTATACACAAATGCCTCTCCAATGATCTTGAGAATATTCTCTTCTGTTCCACAGGTGACTGCATTATGGCTACTCTCTGTTGTTCTGGAATTGATTAGATGATTGTCTGACAAATGGAGCATGCCATTCAATCATGACAATTATCAGTCGAATGCTGTCACTCATGATGGATCATCAAATTAACCCAGATGTATGTGTTTTTATGTTTGACCACTGTTAGAGGTTCAATCTCTTGAACATCACCTCATCATCAGTCTGAATCTCTCCTGGGTTGATGTCATGACAAAGCTGGCCTCCAGAGCCAGTTGCAGACCAGGAATCTTCTGTCATTACAAGGCTTTTTTTTGATGAAAAAAAAAATCAGAACTGACAGCTTGTAATGCCTTTGTTTGGAGATCAATGGAATTCTGCTCTCTACTCTTGACTGGCATTCCAACATCTCATCTTTCTCCCCTGGATTCTTTGAATATAAAGCTCTCTACATTGTTGGCATCTCCCATGATGAGGCCAAAGCACAGGTTTTGGTCTCTCAGTCTCTCTTGCTCTCTCCCCCTCCCTCTCTTTTGCTCTTTCGGTCTGTCTCACTCTCTCACACTCTCTTGCGCTCTCTTTCTCTGTCTCTTTCTCTCTCTCTCTTTCTCTTTCTCTTTCTCTTTCTCTTTCTCTTTCTCTTTCTCTTTCTCTTTCTCTTTCTCTTTCTCTTTCTCTTTCTCTCTCTCTCTTTCTCTCAACCACTCATTCCAGTTCTTATCCTCATATGTGTGATTTCAGTTGTCACCATGCCAATTGGCTGGGTGTTGCAACATCTCTCCCCAGCCATTGCACTTCAGGAAAAGACATCTGTAGCTCCATGGGACTGACTTAATCTGTAAACTTTCCAACCCAGATTTATGTGAATGGCAAATCTTTCTTTCTGCATTTGGTAATGCAGAACTTCCCTGCGAATGTCCTCTGCTCTTTCTGTGTTGTGATTGGTTAATATAGTAGTGTGCCTGTGAAGGTCAACATCTCTCCAGGTATTCTCAGAGAACAGTCTCAGCAGTGGTAAATCTGGCAGTTCGCTAAGGCAGTTTGGCAGGGACTGGAAGCAGCCATCCCATTTCAGGAGTAAGCCTGTCACTGGAGCATGCTCTCCCTCCATCCTTTCCCTCACTTCAATTGGCACCACAGCCGACTCCACTCGTGAGAAGGCCAAATTCCTCAACAGCTGGCACTACACACGATAACGCTGAATGCCTTGACTGTGTTTGCTTCCCAATCTTGTGTTTCCAACCCATCGCTCTCTGTACACATCCTACCCTGTCACACCCAAGTGCTCATGGATGCCATGTCTTTTGCACTTGAGAATTTGGAGAAGTTTCTTGCATCCCTCAATAACGATTCTGCAACTGGACCAAATGGCATCAGCTCACGCATCCTAAAGTCTTTCTCTGCTACTCTTGCACATCCTCTTTCTGCTCTGTTCAGCATGTAATTTGCTCAAGATCATCTTGGATCTACTTAGAAGTCAGCCAACATTACTGCATTCCATAAACAAGGTAAAACACTGATCCCCTTAACCACAGGCTTATCAGCTTCCTTCCAACCATCAGCAAGGTAATGGAATTCATTATCACAGGAGACATCAAATCTTTCCTCTTCTCCAATGACCTGATCTCTGACCATCAGTTCGGATTCAGACCAGGCCACTCTACCTTGGACATGCTGCCTCTGCTCTCCAAACATTGTGTGGAGCCCTCAATGTCAACCATGAGATCAGGGCCGTCTCTCGAGCTATATCTCGAACATTCAATAGAGTCTGGCACCCCACCCTGCTCTCCAAACTCTCTACTTTTGGCATTCAAAGTCAACTCTACAAATGCTTCCTGACTTTATCCATTCTCATCATCAACATGTGGTTCTGAATGAGATCCTTTCATCTCTGCCCCCTATCAAGGCTGGAGTTCCAAAAGTCAGTGTTCTGGCCCTGTCCTATTCCTAATCTTCATCAACGATCTCTCTAACTCTCTGAGAAATCCTCCTTATCTCTTTTTTGATGAGTGTACCATCTGCAATAACATCCCACATCCTTAAGATTGGCAGACAGCAGCTTTATCCCTCTCTGCATACCTTAATCGAAGCACGAGCTAGTCAAACAATTGGAATGTTTTCAATTCCTGAGAAATCCCACATACTCACTGTTTCTCTCGAAAAGGAACATCTGACAAGCACTGCCGTCTACTTCTTAACTGTCCTCTTGAAGAAGTTCATTCTCTGAAACACTTGGTCAACACTCTCAACCATGATCTTTCTTGGGAATACCACATTACTGAGTTGGCGTCCAAAGCCATTCACTGACTCGGCATCCTTCATTGTGCAAAGTCCTGTCTTGGCACAACAGACTCTTCTCCGCCTGCGAGGCTTTCATTCACAGCTTGATGGTGTATTGATGTCCTATTTGTGCTGGCACCTCTGCCTTTCATTTTGCTTCGTTTGACACCCCATAAAACAAGGCCTTCAAGATCATTTGAGTCTCCCGTGATGAAGCTGAGTTTATGGGCCTATCACTTTCACATCAGAAACAGGTTGGTGGTCTCTCTGTCTTCTGCTGCCTACATGCTGGTCTTTGTCCCACCCATATTTCTGCAGGATGCACAAGGTCCACTAACAACCTTTTCTTGGTTGTCCAATAAAGAAATAGCAGTTTCTCTGTATCTATTTGACCATGATGCAGATTCAGAGCAGTATCTTTGACATGGCATGCTGCCTCACCAGGTTTATTTCCTCTTTGCTTTCATTTTGGTGTGTTATTCTCCTGAAAATGCTGCTAATCTGTGGATAACATTCAAATATTGGATGAGCGAAGACAGTTTTGATTGACCCAACTTGGTGGTGTAATAGTTAGATTGTATGATTTGAGTGTGGGAGGTTTGTGGTGTCAAACGTATTAAACCCCAGCTGAGTCATACCAAAACCTGCATATCGTATGTGCTGCTTCCTTGACTACTGCTCGGCATTTAAAAGCATAGACCATGGACAAACAACCATAAGTTGGTAATAATAGTACAGGGTTTGAAGGCCTAATGGCCTCCTCTTGCATCAAAGTTTTTTGTAAGGGAACATCTTTTATTATTATTATTATTATTATTATTATTATTATTATTATAAATTAAAGAATTCATGGAGTCATGACGATCTTCCAAGTGCTCAAATGGATAATGAAGTTTGTCTTTACTTCGTCTTTGTGAGAAATAATGAATTGTTCTTTAGAACAGTTTCCTGGCATGTCTTTTCCAACTCAGAGCAGTGGCTTCTTCGAAGAAGCTCAAATTACCCAATACAATTTAAAACATTAAGCTGAAAAACGTGCACAACATATTCCATCACTTAATTGTGAGCAAAAGTCGACTTCTGATGTTGCAGCTGCAGCTGATGAGCTCGTAATGCAACAAAACAAGGTTCATGATCAATTCTCCAAGTAGTTGCGAAATAAAATGTTCCAATTTGTGACTGCCGGTACTGCAATAAGAGCAACGTGACTATATACATCCATCACTCCTACAGGATTTGCAGCAGAAAAACCTAAAAGTAGAAGGGCACTCGGTGGAGTGCATACCTTCGCCATGCAATGCCTAATCCATGAGAAAATACTGGGCCCAATAAATTTTTGAAATATCATGCTACACAGTACTATATCGTTTTTTGCCCTCTCTCTCAATGGTAAATAATCACTTTGAAAATTAAAAAAAATATATCGTATCCAGATCTGGATTCGGATCTTCACCAAAATGGAATCAATTCATTTTTGCAACACATCCAATCTGTCCACCAAGTCTCATCTGAATCCGTCTGCAACTTTTTGAGATATCGTGCTATGTATCATTTTTGGCCCAATAACTCAATGGTGAAGAATCACTTAAAAAATTCTAGTGGTTAGATCCGGATCTGGATCTTCACCAAAACATAATCAGTTTGGCCTTGTCACACACCCAGGATGTCCACCAAATTTTATTTTGATCCTTCGACAACTTCTTGAGATATCCTGTACAAATCCAAATAGACAAACAGGCAGAAAGAAGTGAAAACATAACCTCCTTCACCTTGGGTAGTTGGAGTAATGAGGAAGGAAATCTCACAACTGGTTAAAATAACCGTTGTTATATCGGATAAATTTGTGTTTGGAATCATAGTCCAGACCAATTTATCACCCTCGCTGAACATGAAAACGTCATCATTTGGGTGGAAATGATGGCAAGTAAGTAAGTGTCTCGAAGAACCCATCTTCTCCATGTGGGATAATCCTGCCAAGTACTTCCTACTGTGCAGCATGGTGGTGAGGCAGACATCAGGTAAAGTTGCATTCACATAAGCCAATTAATGAGAATTTGTTTTACCGAGATACCTTTATCTAGAAATATGAGTGCTGATGATGATGAAGTTTAATGATGCACATTTATCCTCGAATTAGGCATCATAAAGCATGAAAAAAATTGTTGATATGCTGTCCACATGTTATGCAAATCCATTCTCCCCATTTGCTGTCAAATCATCAGAGCTTCATTTGACGAGGTTTTATGCCACTTTGACAGTGGATATCCTGATCCCTACGTTCCAGCTAACAGATCTATTTTGACATCATCTAATGAAAATGTAGATATCATTAACTGTCTGTGTGCAGATACTTTTCCCAGGTTTTCAAAGTTTTCAGTGCAAAGACAATTGATAATTATGATTTCAACTTACATTTTCTAACAGAATATATAAAAACTCACTGTTTCTGCAATGCCCCTTCATCAGCTGAGGCTGATAACAAATGTGTTTTTTTTTTCATGCTTCTAAAATACCTCCACACTGAGATGAAAAGAGTATTTAAGAAATGGCACCAGAGTTTTCCTGAAAACAGCAGCAACCATGACGACCGACTGTGAAGTCATCACAAGTAACAGCAATGGACTGACTGTCTTCCACCTGAGGATGCCATCCTTTTCATGGATTATTTAGTACTGGACAAGCAGAGACGATCGCCTATAGGGCGATCTTGGTCCAAGCAAGCAACATGTTCCACTGACGCATACCTATATTTGGGCAGTGTGTCAGCAACTGACAGCCTTCTCAATCGCTCCCGAAATAAAATAAAAAATAACCAGGGTTACATGCATGAAAACAAAAAAAAATGACCGATTTTACAGCCATTTTTCCCTGCTGTGCAGGGGTTTGGCTTTTTGTGAGGCAATGTTTTATGGCCGGATGCCCTTCCTGACGCCAACCCTGGTCGCCTCTTACGACACACAGGGATATGGTACACCTATTCTAACCGGGGCATACACCGGGACCAGTACACTGGCACTCATTTCGCCGACCTCGGAAGGATGACAGGCTGAGCAACCCCCTGGTGTTAATTCAGCAGCCAACGGGGCTTGAACTCAGGACCCTGGGATCCCAAGCTGCCACCCTAACCACTAAGCCAACACCAGGCTTCGGTTACATGCATGAAGCAAGAACAAATATGAAAATAAATGAAAGGGTGGGGATTTGTAATACCCTCTCCCACCTGGAGCAGAACGACAGGGCACACATATATTTGTCCAACATAAAGAATTTGCATCCTCCCTCCGCCACTCCCCCCAAGACCACCAGCAAAGATAACAACACCCCCGTGCATTAATTGGGGTCATGCTGATCCTTCGTCGCAAGTCTGGATGTTATCAGCCCAGAACTTTCGGAGGAGTCGAACGACAAACAAACACACAAACACCGGTCCATGAATTATAGAAAGAAACCATTCACATTAATGCAAAAAACTTCTTAAGACCTTGCTTTGCCATGACAATAAACAAAGTACAAAGACAAACAATAGATATGGTTGGTTCATATTGTGACGTCAACCCCCTATCCAAAACAAATTTTTTTTTGACATGTTTTATACACTGATGTTATGCAAATAATAGTCATGTGCAGGCCAGCAAAATAAATTAAACGAAACAAAAGGGGCTCCATTTTTATTGAACGAAAGTTAGCTTGTTCACCAGTACAGAGATTTGCAGCGTGCTGCCCTGATTCGGCAACTCAACAATAAATTTATTGTGTCCATTTAATCTCGGTCTTCAAAGACCTGAGCAGCCCTGCGGAGGCCATCCGAGTTTGCTGGTGATGCGGTGGCTTACATTTGCAAAATCTTAGCTGTTGACAAAGTTTTCGAGAACAGGCAAAAGCGCATCCACACTTAAATGGTACATCAAAAGAAAGATTTTTCTTTTTTCGTTCAAAGGGAAGGTATTTACAGTTTTACTTATACTGCACAGTCAGTATTGTTTGACGTTTCTCCTTCTGCATCAGGGCAGGAACTTTCTGCATGCCCCTCATTTACATTTACCACAACCTGGTCAACAAGTTGTGTTACATGGTATCCATGAGAAATGCATAAGCTCGAGGGAATAACAGGATGATATGAACTAATTGCTTGACTTTTAAATTGCAACCTGCCTGAGGCCAGATGGGCTATGTCAAACAATGTTTTATTGATCTATATGGTCATGGCCATGATTCATTAAACTTAAATTGAAATGTCATGAAGGCACCATTCTCTAACTCAATAATCTGACAGAATGGGCTGGGTAGGTGTACTCGTCTTTGATCTGTTTCGTCTATGTCTGATGGTTGACTGCATTTTAAACTGATGTTTTGCACCCAGGGTGCTGCATCAATGGATGTGCCATCCATCATCAATTGCAAGGGATGCTCAGCTGAGGACTGATGTACTCGACATTGATTTCTGGTGAAAATTCCAGATCCCATGGTCTCTTTCAATGAAGCCAAGGTGCCAACATCACCGACACCATGGCCAAATTCTAAATTCCTGCCTCAATGTGCAGGGGCACTGCATCAGCGTCACAGGCGCACCTCAGTAATGATGCAACCAGCGAGCTGAAATCACAATTGAATTTCCGTCCAAAATTAATCTACGAATGACTAACAAAACGGGAGATTATTCCCTTGGTGAACTGTCGGGATGGCTTTGAGGTATGTACACTTTCCTCGAGGCTGTCATGCCTGGGTTTGAATCCCGACCCAGCTATAAACTGTCATCCCGGTGTTTCACAGGCAGGGTGACTCTTCAATGTGTGTGTCGTCCCTCGGATGGATGATAAATGGGAATAATGTCTGTCGCATTAGTTCTGGGATGTTAAAGATCTCATGGTGTCCTTTGTGAAGAGTAGGTGAGCTATCGCCAGCACCATGGCCAAATTCAAATTTCTGCCCTAACCAGCAGAGGGCATTGCATTAACAGCACAGCCATGCCTTCGCCAATGATGCCACCCTGCAAACTTGTGCTGTGTATGAATGAACAAAGCTGGTGGCGACATCAAAATACAGGTGAGAGCACATAACACATGATAAATGTAAAATTGATTCTGGAATGAAAGAATAAAGAAGGTAAATTTTTTATTATGTATAAATTTATCAGACACGTTTCAACATGATATGTCATCACATTTATTTTAAATCTGTAATATTAAATGTGTGTGTGTGTGTCTCCATGTCTCCATTACTACAAAACCATGAAACCTACCAGCCTGAAACTTTGCATGCATACTAAGGAAACTCCAAGGAAGTGCATGAGTAAAAATTGTGTGTTTGCATTAAATAAAACGTCCCTTTTGAAGATAATTAACGGCCTTTTTTAATTATATACTTTATGAGGCGCATCCTTGGACACCTTGCTCTCGATGGGATATTAAGGCGTCTTCGGATACCTCGCTGGGGACTTAATTCGCCATTTTGTTTGGCCTCCTCAACAATTCCTTGAGTTGGAACAGGCTGCAACGGTTTATCAATGATAAAGTGCTCAAAATGTTGGGGTTTTCCCCACTTTCCTCACTCATATCATCGAATGCCTGATCTGCATACCTACGAATCGCTGTGTACATCACTTTTGTCAGTGTTATAGTTTTCAAATTAGGAGTTTAGCATGATTTCATGCATTATATGATACGATTTTCCACGATCTACTCTCACGGACAAATTCAAGTTTGGAATAGAAATATAATTTGACTTTTGAGGATCGGACAACGTGGATTAGATAACTCAAAATCTGGAGTGAAATCTGAAAATGTCAAGAAATCGCCAATGTTTAGTTTTTTGCCATTACCAATCAGTTTGCTATCGCTTGCCAAGCCAGCTGTTCCTTATGAACCATTTGGTAGCTTGTAGATGACGGATCTCTGGTAGATTGTATATGTTGCTGCATTTGAGTCTGGGGAGTAACTGCTGAAATATATCTGCACGGGTTCTTCCCGGCATCTTTGTTCTTTGCTCCTTTCACATTTCTTTCTATTTTTTTTTTTTAATAATTCTCTTTGTTCATTCTAATTGTTGCTTTTTCTTCTCTTTCATCTCTATATTCTCTCTTTCGTCATGTATCTCTCTCAGGAGAAGTGAATTCTTGCAGAATGTCTCACTTGGCTGCACCTGGATGGGTTTCATGGTTGTGGGGTAGCAGCTGAAATAGCTCTTTACTTCTTCAGGTTCCTTCTTGGTCTTCCGTTTCATTTAATTGGTGTGCTTTCTTGAGTGATTAAGCCACTTGCCGAGCACCCTACTGTCAATAGTGGTACAGTTTGCTCGGGGGTAGCCAGGCTGAGGAAGACGAGGCAGTTGCCTCGTCGCTCATTTCCTGAAATATGATGTGCCCTGAGCCCTCTGGCCATCTGAGCTCCCTGCGGAGTAAACTATCAAAGCTACCCGGCAGTGCTCTGAATACTCTTATCTCCACTCCTATCACAATACCTAAATAGGACAGTTCACCTCTTTTCGCCTCATCACTTTTGGACCTCTCGCTACGCCCTTGAGTTTGTGTCCCGATCGGGATGTACAGTCGGCAGTTGTTACGAGATGGAGATACATGTGGGTAGATTTGGATTGTCAAAAGGGACTCTCCACAGATGTGTGTGCATGCCTGCATGTTTGGTTACAGGCACTGTGGTGGCAAAAGTTTCATCCTGTGTCTTATGATGTTGATGGGTGGTTGAGGTTTTCACTTTTAACTTCAGCAGCATATGAGCATTTACATTTTCCTTTGTCCTCATGACTGTTTCTAAAGAAAAATACATTTGATAACACCCAACTTGCAAGCTGTTTTCCATAACAGCGTGTTTTCTAAATTACAGACCCAATTTTTTTCCACCTGGCACCTGTCGATTGGCAGCACATGTTTTTGAAATGTCTATGATGCAACGTTTTTTTTAATTTGTTTCTGAAAATTCCCCCCAAACAAGAAAGCTAAACAAGGTTTTTGGGTTGTATGTAGTATGCACTGTTATCACACTGACTCTAACCAGCCGATTACAGAAACATTGCTGATATTGACCGAGCACTTGTGTTGAATTCTTGCAGAATTTTTTCTGACCACCAGCTGTTGAGTTGGATGTCAGGGGTGTTGCAATCCCTATTGCTGATCCTCCAATCAACTGTAGTCCACCTTCATTCGTGGAAACACAGGCTGAAATGGGTGAAGCTCCTGGAATCTGTGGCATCAATGCTGAACTTCTGAAGGCTTGGGGAAATGCTGTACTCGTGTCATTGCATGCAGTTCTGTGCTCTGCTTGGAACACATGCATCATCCCAAATGACTGGAAGAGAACCCTTGTTGTCCCTCTCTGGAAATGGAAGGGTGATTGCCAACACTGCAACAACTCCCAAGGGGTGATGTTACTCTCAGTGCCGGGCAAGGTCTTTGCTCAGATACTTCTTGACAGGATTCGCCACCATCTGCTTGAGCACCACCGTCCAGAGCAGTCAGGATTCACACCAAAGAGGTCAACTATTGACCGTATGCTTGCTCTTAGGGTCCTCACCGAACGCAGATGAGAGTTTTGGCAGGGGCTGCTTGCAGCTTGTGTTTATCTCTGTAAAGCGTTTGATTCAGTAAATCAAGATGCCCTTTGGAGGATTCTTGGTCTTCGTAGGGTGTCAGCAAAACTGATCAATCTGATGTCTGGACTATACTCTGGTAATGAGAGTGTTGTGAGATGTGGTGATACCATTTCTGACTTATTTCCAGTTGTTACTGGAGTTCTTCAGTGGTGTGTCCTGGCCCACACACTTTTCAGTACTTTGTGGACTGGATTCTGGGGAGGATGTTAGAGAGATCAAGCTGTGGTGCATTGTTTGGGAGTGTCAAGATCTCTGACCTTGATTTCACAGATGATGCAGTCATCTGAGCAGAGACTGTAGATATCCTTTTGGGGGCCCTCGTGGTGCTGAATGAGGAGTCTGAGCCACTTTGGATTATGGGTTTCCTGGGTCAAAACTAAGATCCAGGTTTTCAATGACATATTAGATGCTGCTATCTTGTCTGTACCTGTTTGTGTTGAGGATGATGAGGTCATGGAGAGGTTCACTTACCTTGGCAATGATCTTCATGTCTCTGCTGGCTGTGATCCTGAAGTAAATAGACGTCTGGGTCGGGCCTGGGGAGTCATGGATTGACTGGAAAATGGGGCGTGGCGCTGTCGGTACCTGAACAGGAGGATGACAGTCCGAGTCTTCAGGTCCTTGGTGCTTCCAGTCTTGCTCTACAGATGTGAGACTTGGACTCTGACCAGGGATCTGAGATGGAGACTTAATTTCATTGGTACCAGGTCTCTTCAGAGAATACTTGGCTATTGCTGGTCAGACCTTGTATCCAACGAGCGGTTGCTGAGAGAGACTCAAATGAGATTTGTTACTTGCATAGTCTGTGAGCATCAGCTGAGGATGCATGGACATGTGGCTTGTTTTCCTGATGCTGATCCTGCTCACCAGATTCCCTCAGCATGGGAGCCTCATGATTGGAGGAGGCCAATGGGCTGACCACATGCCTCGTGGTTGCAGCAGGTTGAACAGCATCTCAAGGAGATGGGGATGGGCTAGGCATCTGCCTGGGGATGGCCAGATGGAGGCCTCTGGAGTATCAGTGGAAAGTGCACACAGCGCCACGCTGCTCCAACGCATGCTCCCATATTTGAACTGACCTGACGTGTGTGTGTGTGTGTGTTTCATGAAGCATAATATATTCTATGCTGACTCCCCCACCCCCACCCCTCTCTGTTGTTGTCCCATCCTTGCTCTGCACACTTCTAATACAGTGCATCACCATCCTCTTCTCTCTCTCTCTCTCTCTCTCTCTCTCTCTCTCTCTCTCTCTCTCTCTCTCTCTCTCTCTCTCTCTCTCTCTCTCTCTCTCTCTCTCTCTCTCTCTCCCTCCCTCTCCCCCTCCCTCTCCCTCTCCCTCTCCCTCTCTCTCTCCCCCTCTCTGTCTGTCTCTCTGTCTGGCTGTCTTGGTCCCTTTCTCTGGACATATCCAGATGGTGGTTATTTCTGCACAAATCTGGGTGATGGTTATCTCCATACGTTGTTTATGTCTGGATGGTGGTTATCTCCATACCTGGCTGAATGGTGGTTATGTCTGAATGGTGGTTTTCTTCATATGAGGCTGAATGGTGGTTGTATCTGGGCAATGTTTGTCTCCAGATAGCTTGGCTCCGGATGGTGTTTGTCTCAAGATGGGGTTTGTCTCCGGACGTGTCCAGGTGGTGTTTGTCACAAGACTGTGTTTATCTCTCGACATGTCTGGGCGATGTTTGTCTTCAGGCAGTATTTACAGTATGTCCGGTGGAAAATGGATTTCAGATATTATTTTGTTTGCATATTCACTGTTGTTCTCTGCAGAATCATTTTGATGAGTCGGTATAAATTGCAATTAATGCTCCACCGCACGTCTTCTTTCCCTTCCTCTCACCTCACACTGCCTTCCCTTTTCTCACCCCTATTCACTCCCCCAGCCCTCCTCGCCCTCCCAGCCCTCCTCTCTCCCACACCCCTCTTCACTCCCCCTCCCCTCCTCACTCTGCCACCCCTCCTCGTTCCCACTCCCATCTCTCTCTTTCCCTCTCCCCCCCCCCCCGATTCTGTGTGTGTGTGTGTGTGTGTGTGTGTGTGTGTGTGTGTGTGTGTGTGTGTGTGTGTGTGTGTGTCTGTATGTCTCTCTCTGTATGTCTTCTCTCTGTCTCTCTGTCTCTCTGTCTGTCTTTCTCTCTCTCTATCTCTTTCTCGGTCCCTATCTCTGGACATATCCGGATGGTGGTTATTTCTGAACATATCTGGGTGGTGGTTATCTCCATATGTTGGTTATGTCTGGTCGGAGGTTATCTCCATACCTGGCTGAATGGTGGTTATGTCTGGATCGTGGTTTTCTCCATACATGTCTGGATGATTGTTGTGTCCGCGCAGTGTTTGTCTCCAGATAGCTTGGCTCCGGACGCTCTTTGTCTCAAGATGGGGTTTGTCTCCGGATGTGTCCAGGTGGTGTTTGTCACCAGACTGTGTTTATCTCTCGACATGTCTGGGCGATGTTTGTCTACAGGCAGTATTTACAGTATGACCGGTGGAAAATGGATTTCAGATATTACTTTGTTTGCATCTTCACTGTTGTTCTCTGCAGAATCATTTTGATGAGTCGGTATGAATTGTAATTTATGCTCCACCGCACGTCTTCTTTCCCTTCCTCTCACCTCAGACTGCCTTCCCTTCTCTCACCCATATTCACTCTCCCAGCCCTCCACGCTCCCCCAGCCCTCCTCGCTCCGCCACCCCTCCTCGCTCCACCACCCCTCCTCGCTCTGTCTCCCCTCCTTGCTCTGTCTCCCCTCCTTGCTCTGTCTCCCCTCCTTGCTCTGTCTCCCCTCCTTGCTCTGTCTCCCCTCCTCGCTCTGTCTCCCCTCCTCGCTCCCACTCCCATCTCTCTCTATCCCTCTCCCCCAACACTCGCCCCCCCAATCTGTGTGTGTGTGAGTCTCTCTCTGCCTCTCTCTCTCTGTCTCTCTCTCTCCCCCATCCCCACCACCCCATTACTATTCCTGTCACCAAAGCGACAGATGGTATTTGCTGAAATCAAATAAACTCCAAATCTGACATTTTTTCTGAACTTTCTTATCATTTACTTTCTAAAATCATTGCTTCCTTCGATTGATTATCCATTTCTATCCTTGCAAAAATTCCTCTGCCATCCATCTGCTTTGAAAAATGCACTGGTATTATCAATCATCATCTTTTTTTCTTCTGCTCAATTCCATTTATGTTGGGTGATGCTTAATGGTACCAAGCTACTGCTGCCCCACCTTTTGTACAACACTCCTCCACTTCCTTCCATCACGAGCCATCTCTTTCCATTCTCCTGCCACCCCTATCTTACTGTCATCCCTCCTCACACAATCTTCCTATCTCAGCTGACGTGTGTCTTTTACTTCCTTCCTAGCTCCCTTAACTGTAAGCTTTATTTTCCATTCTCTCATCCTCCATCCACACCAGATGCCCAGCACACCTCAGCCAGCTCTTTACCAATCTGATTGTCAAGCTAATCCTCACATGGATATCCTCCCTCAGTTTGTTCATCCTTCTTAAATGCACCCTAGTATCAAGAATCCTTCAATAAATTACGAGTTCATTGCACAGACTGTCAAGGTACAAACTTGCTATTGTCTATCACTTTTCACTTGAAGTGATTACATAGTAATGTAGATTTAACTTTCATTACAAATGAAAACCCCCCGAGAGAGAGTCAAAGTTAATTGTAAGATGAGCATTATAAACTTTATTTCTTTCTGATATTCTGCTGAAAGTCATGTCCAGTGCTGTCAAAGCAGCCACATGGCAGGGATTACACTGAGTGCTTTGTTTTTGCCTTCCCAGCAGTAATCAGTGCAGGAATTTGGAATTTGTTCAGTGTTCTGGCGATAGCTCATCTACACTTCGCAAAGGACGCCGTAGGATTTTTAATGTCCACCAACTAATGAAAGCAGATGGGACACCCAGATTAACGTCCATCCAAGGGATGGCACACACATTGATGAATCGCTCTACATGCAGATATTTATTGAAATTATTTACCAATTATTTTATGACGAAACAAAAAGGAATTTTCACCACAGCAGGCCACCACCTTAATCCAGTTGATAAAATTCTAACACCCTGTCAGACTAAAGGATTGCCACTTAAAGATGAGCACAAAACCCAATACAACATGAGCAGATGCAAAAAATTACAGAGTTCCAGACCACACATCAACATCAAGGCACCATCCAAAATTTCGCCTCTTTTGTTGGTGAGTTACTGTCACCTCGATTTCAAAGACATCACCTCGGCAACATAATCAAAATTTCAACTGCTAACCCACAATGTACAGAGTGGCCTGAAAGTCGCTTTACCCCTGAGAAATTTCTCGCACCTCCATTCTCTTTTTCTCTCCCCCTCCTTGGAGGATGATGGAGCACATACAGATCCAATGACTGATTAATTATAATTGTAAATATTGCACAATGAAACCCGTATATTAAACAGTTTTAAAACTAATTCTTTACTGGGGAGGGGTGAAACGGCTTTCAGGCCACTCTGCATGTTGCCCATGGTACAGATAATCACTTGTGTATTTGCCTTACCAGCGAATACTGATGTGCGAATGTATTTCAATACCGGTTTTAAAAAAAATCCCAGGAAAGCGAAAAATTAATTGTTGCAGAAAGAAATGATTGTTCCGAAAGCTGCAGCCGAGGATTAGCTTTCTGAATGTGGAAATCGCTACTGCATGGATTTGAGCATGGGTACTGAGGCAACGCCGAGTGAAAAGGATGAACTCCTGACCAGCATTTATTAAATTTCTGTAACCCTTCTTGGATTTTAACATGCATTGGTTAGACATTGGCCTCCATCGTGTCCTCTCTGACATAAAGGCTGGGGCAGGAAAAACCAGGGTGAAGTGGATCATTCATTACTTTTGCAGACTTTATATGTGGTGCTATGTTTTCCACTTCAATAGAATAATAACTGTTACCCATAATTTATTTCTACTGATGGTGCCTGCCTTGAGTCATTAGTTTGTTTCAACTGGCGTGAAAAAGTGGATTTCAAGGTCTAATTTTCGGGTCTTGATTTATAGGTCATGAAAAAAAAATCTAATCTATGGTACGTACTAAAATGTACTTCGGCATATAAACTACAGGAACAATTTGTGAGTTTATACTCTGATTTATGCATGACCTAAATATTATGACTGCCATCAGTAGTCTGGTCTTAAATTGAAGAGACGTCTTCCAATGCCTTTATATTCATGGTTATGAAGTGGAGCAAAGCGAACCACTGGTGGTTTGCTTCATTTCATATGCCACGTTTGTACAAAAGGAGGACAGCTTACGAGGTAAGAAAATGTCTTTGTAAGTGATTTTTGTTCATCAGGAAGGTCTGTTTTGAATTATTGCACTGCCCATCAATCCCAAAATCATACTTTTAAACTAATTTAAACATTTGCAGCATCAAGTATGTGTTTTTCTTCTTTTTTAATTTATTTTACATTATAAGAACTTAATAGTGGAGATTGTGCATAAATCACAAGCAGGGGAAACACCTTAGTTGGCCTCACTGTCCTTATAGTCGGGCCAATTTATGACAAACAACCACCAAACCCACAACAAATTGCAACAAAAGGTTTTTCAGTGGTTTTCATTCCTACTAGATATACTGATCAACAGAAAAAAGTCTACCAAAATCTGACATTCAGAAATGGGTTAAAACAGTCATTTTCAAGATGGCCACCACCAGGCTTTGAAATAACTAAAACAGCTATAACTTCTTCAATAATTGTGATAAAAACATAATTGTTAGTTCTGGTTGATGGTTTTAATGGATCAGCAATCCACTGGTGTCAATAAAATTTATATCTGATCAGTATTTAACCTGAAATCCAAGATGGCGGCAAAAAAGGGTATTCGTCCTTGCTCACGGGTGACATCTCTCTTGAAAGTCTTGAGGAATCAGCTGCAATTGTGAAGATCACTGATGAACTTGAAAAAAAGAAATCTGAACTTGCTGCACAATCCAAAACGAGTAAGCTGTGGCTGGGTTATCAGAAAATGCTCCATACTGCTCGGGCAATGATCAAGGCAGATCACACTGGGTCTTGGAAGGATCACTTGCAAGCTGTTGCTGATGCCTTGCCAATATTTGCAGCAGCTGGACACTACAACTACCAGAAGTCCGCTTATCTCTACATACAAGAAATGAGTTTACTGGAGAGCAAACACCCAGATGTGTATGAGAAGTTTCAAAATGGCTTCCATGTGATCCGACGAACAAACCAGTTTTGGGCAGGCCTCAGCTGTGATATAGTCATCGAACAAACACTCATGAGATCACTAAAGAGCACCGGTGGCTTGACTCATGGCAGTAAGATGACAGAGGAACACCTAGCATTGTGGACAATGTCAGCCCCCTTAACATCTGAGGTCAACGTCGCCATGCAGGACTTCAATGATCTCACATACGCAACAAGCGAACAGCATAAAGAAGCAACTGCTGCCAGAATTGAAAGACATGGATTCGACCTCTCGAAGATAAGCACAGAGCTGAATGCATTTTCACCTTTCTCCTCTGATCCTACATTAAGAAATATCATAAATGGTATCGTGGCAAGCGAAGACATCAACATGCATGAAGATGAAGCAGCTCGGAACAAAATCATCGAGAGAATGATTGGACAACCTGTGTTTTCCTTCTTCATCAAAAGGACAGAGAAAGCAAAGACCCTGGGAAATTCTAATGCTCTCCAGGTTGCTCCTCCAGAACCATCGACTCCAGTGTGCTATTCCAGCGATTCCTGGTAGTATCCCAGATAGGTGATTTGTCACTTAAGGATGTGATGAGTTTTGAGCTCAGTCCATACCCTCCATCCCTCTTTGAGGACAACACTTTGAGACAATATGCGGACTTCACAACAAAACACTATGGGACAGCAACTGTTGTCTTTGTTGGCTATGGTGCAGGCCCTTCATTAAAGGATAACACTCAGCAGAGACGGGGACAAGCCAACAGCTATCCGACTGTGAACTTCACCGGAGAAACTGAATTTGACAGAAAGAGAGATGAATTCCTATCTGTCAGCAGTAACAAGCAACAGCTGATCACCTTAATAGGTGATCAGCTGAAGAAAGTGGGCTGCACAGTTATTCAGGCAGAAGGGGACGCTGATGTAGACATTGCCAAGACAGCCGTAAACAGCACAATTCTGCATTCCACCACACTAATCGGAGAGGACACAGATTTGTTGATGCTTTTGCTCCATTACTGTATACCAGATGGAAAACCACTATATTTTAGATCAGACAACCAGTCAAGAAGCAATCTGAAAGTATATGACATCAATGGGATGAAGCATCTTCTTGGGAATAAGTTGTGCACTCAACTATTATTCCTGTACGCCTTCACAGGATGTGATTCAAGATCTCGTGTGTATGGCATTGGGAAAAAAATCAGTCTTTCAGAAACTCGTGGAAGATGATCAAGGCCTGCAGTTGTGTGCAGATACATTCACTTTGAGAGGCGTCAGCCACGCTGAAATAAAGAATCTTGGCAGGCAAGCGATGGCCGTTATATTTGGTGGGGAGAGCACAAGTTCTCTGGCAGCCATGCGTTACAAGATATTCACAAAGAAGGTCGCTGCTGCTAAGTCTTTCGTTACACCTGAACGTCTTCCCCCAACGGAATCTGCCACCAAGTTTCATCGTCTCCGAGTGTACTACCAGGTCATGGTTTGGATGGGGATGGAGGGTGACCTCGATCATCTGGACTGGGGCTGGGGACTTGAAGATAATCGATTTGTACCTATCATGACTGCCATAAATGCTGCACCAGACACTCTTCTGAACATGATAGACTGCAACTGCACCACAGCTTGTGACACACCCCGTTGCAGCTGCAGAAAGAATGGGCTTCTGTGTACGTCTGCATGTGGATCATGCCAAGTGTCGTTTTGTGACAATCCACTAAATCAAGCCTCTGAGGAACGAGATGATAGTGATGAGGACTGAAATTGTAACCTAAACTGCCATTATGTAATGTTCACAAATAAGTGTTTCAGTGGCACCAGGTTTTCAGCGATTTTGGTTCAGATGGAAAATTTATTGATTTTTACACTCTTCAATTTTGCCGCCATCTTGGATTTCATGTTAAATACTGATCAGATCTAAATTTTATTGACACCAGCGTATTGCTGATCCATTAAAACCATGGACCAGAACCAACAATTATGTTTTTATCACAATTGATGAAGAAGTTATAGCTGTTTTAGTTATTTCAAAGCCTGGTGGCAGCCATCTTGAAAATGACTGTTTTAACCCATTTCCAGATGTCAGATTTTGGTAGACTTTTTTCTGTTGATCAGTATATCAAGTAGGAATGAAAACCACTGAAAAACCTTTTGTTGCAAGTTGTTGTGGGTCAGGTGGTATTTTGACCCGACTATTAACGTGAATTTCAAAGGGATATACTGTGACGAATTTGGAAGCCTTGCACACACAGACAGACAGACATCCCCTATAGCTAAATTATATCGGTAAGTGTGTGTTTCTAGTTAGGGTCCCGTCCCTAGTCTCGTGGGAATTGGATGTCATGCGCTGCAGACTTATTTTGGTAGTTAGGATTTTTACAACAACAACACTGACGACATCTGCCTTCGCTTCCTTCCACCATCCTCCACCGGCTCCATTGCACACATGCGTGTCAGCACATACGTGGGCGGAGTTCACAATGACCTGACGTCTCTCTCTCCCAATCCGGGGGATGCGAGCGAGGTTGCCGATGGGCGACCAATAGGCGTAGCCTACGCAGGACCATAATCCTCTCCTTGTTTGAGGGGCGGTCGGCCACGACGGCCGTCACGCCCCCCCCCCCCCCCCCGGTCCAATCAGCGGACTTGGCGTCATTTTGCGCCCAATGGGCGATGAGTGAACGGTAACCGAGAAGGGGTTGAAAGAAAAGAGAACAAATAATTGCACCCCGTCTGCTCGAGCGTGTGGTCTGGTTCTCTGGTCTGCTCGAGCGCGTGGTCTGGTCCTCTGGTCTGCTTGAGTGCGTGGTCTGGTTCTATGGTCTGCTCGCTGTCGCTGGTCTGGTTCTCGGAACGCATCTCTCGACGCTGGCACTGGTCTGGTTCTCGGAAACGCATCTCTCGACGCTGGTCTGGTCTGCTCGACGCTGGCCTGGCCTCATCTCGTCGCTGGCGCTGGTCTGCGTCGAGCTGCCCTGGTCCGTCTTCTGGCAACCAGAGCTCCGGGAAGGGGTGGACTTCCAGCCGCGCACTTGTGGCCAAATAGCCAGCTATCCTGGCTCCCAGCCGAACTACCCTCCACGGCTGGAGACCCGAATAATGACCATTGAGGTCCATTTCTTCTGTGTGTGCATGTGTCCTTTGGGCCCGTCTTTAAGTAGCAACTGGTTAAGTGCTTTTGCTGTACATTATTTGCGTCCTTTATAGTCGGTTTAACTCTTCCCTTTATGTGTTCCTTCCCCACCTATTGCAAATAAATACCCCTATTGTTGAATGTTTCAGCTCGTCCTCATCCTTTCCTTCATTGGTTTAGCACGGTGCATGTTGGGTGATTAAAAAGGCCGTTGCTGCTGTAGTTGTGCATTTGGACCGACGGGACCTCGGTAACCATCCGCTCGGGTTACGCACGGATCGAGCATGGAAACGGCTTGTCCCGTTTGAGCTGCGTCGAGGGTGTGAATCTCTCGGTCGATCGCCACGTGGGCCTCGAGGTATTTTGAAGTTTGGCAAATAACCCTGTACCATGTGGTTGAATTATTGACGATTCACGGTCCTGTAAGGGACCCGTACCTTCAGGGTTATCCGAGGGTAACGATCTGAATTCTGGGTGTTCGGTGGAGCCGGCTCTACCACTCCACCTAGCGGTCGTGCTCGTCGCCGAAGCTCGGCCCCACAACAATACATCATTGAGGGGGATATGAATCATTAGCCAGGGGTTGAGATGCAAATGGTAACCAGCACATAATCATCTATTTTTCAACACGTATGAAAAAGATCTACAATCATTTCAAACTTCCATTGAGATTTTCTTTCATATTTCTGTCTGTGGACAGTATCGTGCCAAGTTTTGGCGATGCAGGGGTGAAACGAACAATTACCACGAGCACAATGATTCAAAATTACTTCTGTTTGCTCAAACAACTGGTAAGCCAAATGGATAATTTGTAAGCTAAGCTTCTCTCTAAAGTTATTATATACCTTAAAGTTGTTTATATCGTGAAAAAATGAAAGATCATTCCCTCGCTGGTCCATCTATTGTGGTTTCTCCGATAATGGGCTTTTCAGGTAAGCTTTGAATCAACCATTTTGTCCAGCTGATGATAAATTAGGTTGGAAACAGTGCTGGTCAAGATGCATAGGTTTGATACAAGCTTTTAAAAAATCAATGTGAACCATCCCACAATGCCACTTTTAGATCGTGTTTCATGATAATGTCATGTGGAGATTTTTATATCCTGTCCCTCACCCTCTCTTTTCCACCACCATGTGCA
Source organism: Eptatretus burgeri (assembly GCF_056783735.1). Classification (NCBI taxonomy): domain Eukaryota; kingdom Metazoa; phylum Chordata; class Myxini; order Myxiniformes; family Myxinidae; genus Eptatretus; species Eptatretus burgeri. The sequence continues at coordinate 87,071,935 of NC_140961.1, read as the reverse complement.
TCATTTCAATATCCAGCCTGACCACTTCTCCCAAATTCCCTTCCGTTTAGCTCCACCCTTTTACACTACAATACCACTTCTATGCAGGTATTAAAGCTTAAATGGAGTCGGAAACCCTTAAAGTTGAGCATTAAAATCCTGACGAGCTGTCCATCGAATTTGCGGAGAGCATCTCTCTGATATTGGACATTCCACCGAACTATTTCATGAAAGATCCTCATTTATCTTATCATAACCACCAACAGATTGAAAATTAATGGAATGCAAAGAGGAGAGTCATGTTCTGGAACATCATACTTTTAATGAAATGGCATGTGTAAGCTCAGCTGGTAATTTACATTTGCAACTTACATGATGAAAATTCACAACACTATCATGTCAGTTTATGGTGCTGGAAGCATGACATGACATTGGACACAATAACATCCACAAAGTACAAGAAACCTTCCTTCACCACCCCTGTTTCAAACTTCTACATCTACATTTCAGTTCCACCACCTAATCTGACCACCTGCCCTTCCCCACCCACTCAGCCTCTACCTTTGGATTGATGTTTTTTTTTTTTAACCAGACTTATTGTTTATTTGAGGAGCATTCACACAGCTCTACAGATGAGACAACATGGACACACTCATGCTTCAAACAAATATTCAATATAAAACTACAACACAGGTAAATATATATTCCACTGTGTCATTCAAGAAGAATAGGCGAATGGTTGCCGGCACCATGGCCAAACTCCAAGTTCCTACCCGAATGACTGGAAGGAATGTAATGGCAAATCACTCAGTATAACCCTTGCCAAAAACCTGCTTCGGCAGCAATGACACTCTGTAACATAGTAGGGTACATCCGAATTATATATTTACACACAAGCAAATACCACCTGTCCCTTCACTGACAGGAATACTAAGGGGGGGTCAGAAAAAGAGGGGGGAGAGAGGAGTGGGGAAAAGAGAGAGGGGTAGAGTGAAGCGGTGTAGGGGGGGGACAGAGAAGGGAGGGGCGAAAGGAGGGTGGAGGAGTGAGGAGGGAGGGAAAGTGAGGAGGGATTGGGGAAGGGAAGGCAGGGTGAGGTGAGAGGAAGGGAAGGTAGATATGTGGTGGAGCGTTAATTACGATTCATACCGTCACAAAATGATTTTCCATTGAATAACAGTAAATATGGAAACAAAATAATGTCTGAAATCCATTTTCTACCAGTACTACTATCAATAGCACCAGAGCGAAAAACCGCCTGGACAGGTTCGGAGACAAGCACCTCACGGACACATTCAGAGACAAACATCTTCCAGACATAATTCACTGTCGAGAGAGAGAGAGAGAGAGAGAGAGAGAGAGAGAGAGAGAGAGAGAGAGAGAGAGAGAGAGAGAGAGAGAGAGAGAGAGAGAGAGAGAGAGAGAGAGAGAGAGAGAGAGAGATATATATATATATATATATATATATATATATATATATATATATATATATATATATATATATATATATATATATATGAGGATGCACCTTGATAAAGGATATAATTAAATAACCCATTAATTATAATCTTCAGAAGGGGTGCTTTACTGAACCCAAACACCCAGTCTTCATTCATGTACCAACTTGAAGTTCTCTGAAAATGGATGCAAAGTTTGGGGCCACTAGGTTTCATGATTTTGGAGTCATGGAGGAGACGTCATTGGCCCGTACCACTTTATTAGCAAATAATGTTCAGCAGCAGAGAGCATGGCTGCGTGGGCAGGATGGGGCGTAAATATAAGACCCGACTCATGTTCTGTTCGGTGTCTTGGGGATTGTCTTTTGGCTGTGCATGATTACTCTTCGTCTGGGCTTCACATTTTAGATGTACACACATACTTGCAGATAACTTTGCAGAAACTATGTGTATGGAGGTGTATGCGTGCCTGAAAATGATAGATAAAACAAGCTGCGAAAATCTCCACCAAATTCTGCATAATTGTGTGTACTAGGTGCGGTGGGACGCAAGAAGCACGCGGGCTACCATCTACTCCGCTTTATTGCGCAGCCAGAAGCACAGTCCTGCCACCCCTAGCGGGCGAGGCATGATATACGAAAACCCAATCACGTGACACAGCACACTCCTCCCCTCGTAAAATGACCCGTCACATAACGAACGGATAATCACAACATGACCATCGGAAACCCATCAACACTCATAATCCTCCAAGTACCGCGGCCGCACTCTGACCCGCCTCGGACGGGCAGCGCCACCAGACAGCCCAGGCTCATACGCCTCCCGGCTCGGTCGAGGTGACATCCTCGCCGGACTCGCACTTTCCGCAACACCAGCTACCCCCGACTGCCCAGCCTGCTCGACGTCCCCGGGTAGGACGGCATCAGGCGAAGACCCCCTCGGCGCCGGCTCAGCCAGTCCCGGCGATACAACGTCAGGTGCCGGCGAGACTACCGGTGGGGGCCCCGCAACGTTCGGCTCGGGGAGGTGTGGGGGGGGGTGACGCTGAACAGCGATCATGCATCTGGTCCACGTGCCGCTTCCACACATCCCCACCATCAGTCCGCACCATGCAATTCGCCGGCCCCAGCACCCCAGAGACCACCGCCGGCACCCATTTGGAACCGTGGAAATAATCGCGCACCTTCACCCGCTGCCCCACCTCGAAGCTGCGCAGCCGCGTCGGACGCGACATAGCCCCACTCACCGACCCTCCAGGTCGCAGCAAATCTAGCCTGGATCGCAAAGCCCGTCCATAGAGACGAATAGCAGGCGAGTCACCCGTGACAGGATGAACTGCGTTCCTGTAATGGAGAAAAAAAACATCGACCACCGTCTGCACAGGTGCAACACCCCCCCCTGCGCAAAGCCCGCTTCAACATCTTGACAAACGACTCAGCTTGGCCTTTCGTCTCAGGATGATAAGGTGCGGACCTTAGATGTCGAATACCATTCTGGCGCATAAACTCATCAAATACACCCGCGATGAACTGCGGACCATTATCAGAGACCAGGATCTCCGGCAACCCTTTATTAGCAAAGATCGTCCGCAGCTTCTCTACCGTAATGCTTGCTGAAGTATGCTGCATTACTACCACCTCCGGCCATTTCGAGAATGCATCAATCACAATCAAAAACATCTTGCCATTAACCGGCCCCGCAAAATCTACATGGACCCTCTGCCAAGCTCGGTCTGGCACAGGCCAGAGACCCGAAGCTCGACGCGGGTTATCAGCATCTGTCTGGCACGTGGTGCAACGCTTAACCAATTGCTCAATGTCTTTGTCCAAACCCGGCCACCACAACAGGCTACGAGCAAGACTCTTGGTCTTCACGATGCCCAGGTGACTGACATGCAGTTCTTCCAAACACCGCTGCCTGAACCTCGGTGGAATCACGGTCCTCATTCCCCACATTATGCACCGTTGGACCAACGACAGCTCCGCTGCGCGTGACGTGAAAGGTCGAAATGCCGGTGTCGAAGGCAGATCGCTCCAATTCCCCGTAGAAATTGCCTGGACGACACGGGCAAGCACCGGATCACGAGCCGACTCCACCGCGACCTGCCTGGCCGTGACCGGCCCGCTTTGGACCTGGTCCAGCGCAAACACGTCGACCCAGTCGCCCAGCTCAGACGCAGGTGGACCCTCCGCACACCCCAGACGATGCTGAGAGCCTCCTGTTCGATCTGGGCATATCCGCGCTCTGCTGTGGACAGGGTCCGGGATGCAAAACAAACAGGCCGCTCGGAACCATCGTCCATCCTGTGGGAGAGCACTGCCCCGATGCCATATGCAGAGCTGTCGCATGCTAACAGGAGCGGACGCGCAGGCTCGTAGTGCACGAGGACCGTATCCTCTGTGAGCAGCCGCTTGACGCGGTCGAACGACGCCTGGTGTGCAGGCCCCCAAATCCAGCGCTCGTCCTTCTTGAGCAACCGCGTCAGCGGTGCAAGTTGTGAGCTGAGCCCGCGCACGAACCTTTGGTAATACTGGGCCATACCAATGAACGTGCGCAGCTGCGTCTTGTCGCGAGGCGGTGGCATGCGCTGAATCGCCTCCACCTTCCGAGAACCTTTCAACAGCCCCTCTGGCGTGATGATGTGCCCGAGGTATTCCAAGCGCTGCTTGAAGAACGCGCACTTGTTCCTGTTTAAGCGCAGGCCACACGCTTCTAGCTTTGTCAGCACTCGGGCAATGTTCGCAAGATGCTCGTCCGCCGTTTTCCCCGCAATGAGTACATCGTCCAGGTAGGTCTGAGCGGGCAGGCCAATGCAAACCTGATCCATAGCTTTCTGCCACAAAGCTGGAGCCGAAGCAATCCCAAAACAGAGTCGGGTATATCGATAGAGTCCTTGACACGTGTTGATTGTTAAAAGCTCGCTACTCCCGGGATCCATCGGCAGGTGAAAATATGCATCACGCAGGTCTAGCTTCGTGAAGTATCGACTCCCCGCCAATCGCGCATATATTTCATCGATTGACGGCAATGGATATTGCTCCACGCTGAGCCCCGGGTTAACCGTGGATTTGAAGTCCCCGCACAATCGGACGTCCCCATTCCGTTTCAGCACCGTGACAACCGGGGTGGCCCAATCCGAGCACGACACCCGTTCGATCACTCCACAGGCCTCCAGCCTATCCAGTTCACCCTTGACCTTGTCCCGCAGGGCATACGGCACCGGACGTGGTTTACAAAACCGAGAAATCACCCCCTCCTTCAAGAAGAGTTTCGCCTCCATGCCCTTGAGTTTCCCAAGGTCGTCTCTAAACAACCCTTGATGTCTTTGAAGAATCTCCTCCAACTGATCCTCCCACTGGCTCGGCACGGGTTGCACAAGGTGAACTGCGGCCCAGTCTAGCCTGATGCGGGTCATCCAATCTCGGCCGAGGAGAGACGGCCCCCTCCCCCGCACGACGTACACCCGAAGCGTGGCGACCTGGCCTTGGTACCGCACAGACATGTCTGCCATCCCGACTGGCGTTATCTTCTCGCGGGTGTACGTGAACAGCGCGAGGTTTGACCTGATAAGCTTCAAGCCGTTGAGTCTACGCGCGGTCTGTTCGCCGATGAGCGACACCGCTGCTCCTGTATCAACCTGAAACGTGATCGGCGTTTCGTTCACTTCGACTTCCACCGTCATCGGGCACGCCGTCGCCGGGCCAACTGAACCCAGGCTCAACACCGGCCGCTGGTTCCGCCCCGAGTCGCGTCGCACATCGCCGTCCACGACTTTAACGGTGGCCAAAGCCCCATGGCACACACGCGCCAAATGACCCACCTTGTGACATTTCAAACACACATTGCCTTTATATGGGCATGCACGGTGCAGGTGTCGACCTCCACATCCCAAGCATGTCCGCGGTGTCACCCCGCCGCACGCGTGGCCGCGTGGCGATGTCCGACCCGCATCGAAGGTCGTGCGCGCATCCCGGGGCGCTCGCGACCCCGCGTGGCCGGTGATGGCTCGAACATCCCCGCGAGTCTGTTCAACCGCCATGTGTGCTTTCATTTTCTCCACGATGTCCCGAAACGCCAGCCCGTTATCCCGGGGCCTGTTCGGTGCCACTAAGTCACCCAGCAGCCGATAATGCTCCGGCGAAAGCGAAGCGAGCAAGATTGACTTCTGCTTGCTCTCGTCGACCACATCGTTCGCGTGGAAATAGCAATCCAATTGCTCTGAAAACGATTCGAAGTCGTCCCCGTCGAAAACGGGCATAAGTCCGTATGATCCCATCCACGTCACCAACTAGTGTGTACTAGGTGCGGTGGGACGCAAGAAGCACGCGGGCCACCATCTACTCCGCTTTATTGCGCAGCCAGAAGCACAGTCCTGCCACCCCTAGCGGGCGAGGCATGATATACGAAAACCCAATCACGTGACACAGCACACCTAGGGTCAGGTCACAGGCACAATGCTCACCTCCACCCCCACAGGGCAAATCTCTGTATGAATGTTTGTTTGTACATCTGAGAATCAAGAAACTGACCAAACATTCAAGGAAATGAGGCAATTTGGCCCATCATTGCTGTGGTGCACTCTTAGGTTATTTTTTTACTGCTGCTTTAAACATCAATCTTCTTGATGGTTTACCAAAGCATAAATATCTCAATATCAATTGGACAATGAGGAGGGAAGAAAGTTAGGATAGCTGAAGACGAGTTTCGATGGATTGGCGAATCTAAGTCGACTTATCCTCAAGATTAAATATCAGTGGTTTGGTTCGGCATTGGCCAGGACCGTCCACTTGATAATAGTAGTTAATAGTAGTGAAGGTCAATCAAATGTTTTGAGTGTCACCAGGACGCAGAATGGTCCGGAAAGTTAGATCACTTCTGCCAAAGTGATTGCTGTGTTTGTTTGAAGTCAACATGAGAAAACAAAGGCTGACCTCAGGCATTATCCTCATATTGTATGGTTGCCAAGGCAGTTTCATTTGCTTGGGGGCACAATCCTGGATGGGTTGATTCGGTAATATATGTGTATATATATATATATATATATATATATATATATATATATATATATATATATATATATATATATATATATATATATATATATATATATATATGTCTGGCTCAATCCCAGCAAGGTTGTACTCATTTTTTGACCTCAGAAGGATACCAGGCTGAGTCAATCCACCTGGTGTTATTTTGGCATGGCCATGGTTTGAACTCAGGCTTAAGATCCGAAGCCAACCACCTTATTAACCATCAAGCCACCACTACAATATTACCCTCATGCACAGTACAGGTAAATTACCAAACGGCTGAAGATATAGTTGAAAAAAATGCAAAGGTATTAATTAATAACCATGTATTCAGTTCATTAAAGTGTGTTGGTCCAACTTTTGAAATAAACAAAGTTTCGCAGGCATATCATCACACCATTCCTCAGTCAGAGCAAGTGCACGCTTTAGGCAATGTTCTAAAATATCCCAGAGAAGTTTGAATGGGTTTATGTCAGGACCCTGGGTTTAGCACTGTTGTCGTTCAACAATGTTGTCAGCAAAACAATTCTTAACAGATGCAGCAATGTAACAAGTTGTATTGTGAGTGGGTAGAAGTATTAAAAAAACAAAAACTTGACTGTGGTATTATATCAAAGATTGGTGGGGAAACCTTGTGTAAATGTCAAAGAACAAAGCTTGATAAAGGACATGCTGCATTGCATTGTGGGAAAAATGAGCACTTGCAGTTTGAGATGGTTCATTTCAGGTCTGAGTGTCCTGTCCCATTACTTTTGTTAGGGAGTCTTTTTACAGGTTTTGTGCAACTTCCGGAAAACTGAACGATGAAAAATATTTATATAACGCAACATGATAAGGAACAAATAGATGATATACATTATTGCTGATGCTTGCATAATTAACATTACCCAACTACAAAAACAATCAGATGGAGCAAACAATATATGTGTGTGTATATGTATATATATATATATATATATATATATATATATATATATATATATATATATATATATATATATATATATATATATATATATATATATATGTCCTGAACAACGAGGTAATGAAAGTAGCATGTGGAACGTGAAACATTCTAGCAAGAGCAACTTAATGGAGATGTTGCAATTTGCATTTCAGATTGTGATTTTTTTTCCAGTCCATCTCAGCAAATGTGGCTAATTGCGGTCGTGTTCAGCAAGCTGGCTGCTCAGGCAGCCTTCTTGTGCTCTATCATTGACACGGTTCATCAGTCCCTGTATAAATGCCTCGGTAAATCTAACATGCATGAATGTATGTAATCATCAGCGACTAATGCTTGCAACCAAAATTGCTATTTTACCTCAGCCTTGAAGGTGTAAAGGTAATGTCCCATGAAACATCAAGAAACAAAAACTACTTTTACCTTTATTCCCACCTTTAAATGCAGGTGTGTGTGTGTGTGTGTGTGTGTGTGTGTGTGTGTGTGTGTGTGTGTGTGTGTGTGTTTGTGTTGGTGTGCGTGCGTGTGTGCGTGTGAGTTTGTGTGTCCTTGATTGATATCTACGTTTACGGGTTTCAGAATGTGCAATGGAGTCCTCCCAGGGAGGGCTCAAAGCATCCACCTTCATTTTGGTTAGAAGTCACGATTCATGGATCAAGCTGTGAAGTTTCCTGTCCTCAAAGTTTTGTGTCGAGGGCTCTCTTTATGATAGTCACTGAACCCCGGACAGGTTCTCAGTATAGTCCGTTTGTTATAAAATTCCCAGGGATGATTTTTAGTTCATCTGTAAAATAGTTTCGGGGAGCTTATGGGATGGCGCATCGTCTGTCCATCCGTGCATCCACAAATACTTGCAAAATCTTCTCAGTAACTACACATACCATTTCAATGAAATTCGACCACAACCTTCATCACCCATGATGGCATAAAAAAATTAAACGGGATCTGAAGGGGTCGACAGAGGGAGTTTATGGGGAGGGGGAGGGGGGAGGTGGGAGTGGGTTCCCTCCCCAAAGAGGTATTTGCTTTCTTCTTAAATGATACATACAAGTCCAATGAAACTTCACGACAACATGATGACATGAGAAAAATCTGCTCCAACAAGATTTAAGGGGGGTTTTCCCCAAAATATGTATTTGCATTCTTCTCCAAAACTACACATACAATTCTGATGAAAGTTGACTATCATCTTCACCATCCATGATCTACCAAAGTTTAATCATGACATTAAAAAACATTGTGATCTTAGGGGTTATATATGGGGTGTGGGGGGGGGGGGTTCCCCCCAAAATATGTATTTGTTTTCTTTTCTGAAGCCACACACAATTCCAATGAAACTGGACCACCACCTTTACCATCCATGATGTACCTAAATTTGTTCACGACATTCAAAAAAATTGGGGTCGAAAGGGTTCTAAAAAATTCGGGTCTAATTTATGTGTGTAGATAGATATATATATATATATATATATATATATATATATATATATATATATATATATATATATATATACATATATATAATTCTCGCTACTTTCCCTTTCCTGGTGGAGTAGAAAGCTAAAATTTAATGTGCCTGATGGAAATTGAAGCCTAACTGCTCAAAAAAAAAAATCTCAGAACCATTGGAAAGAGTCTGTATATGAAAATATGAATAAATGACAAAATGCAGGTGAGCAAGTCGAGACTGGGAAAGCACAGTAATTTAGTGTGGCAATGGATATCGAAGCCAATCCACCGCAAAGAAAAATCACAGAACCCTCAGAGTGCATCTGTAAATGAAAATATAAATTAATGAAAAACACCGAAAATCAATGTCAAATGAAAAAAATAATGAAGGTGAGTGACCCGCGACAACTGGGAAGCATGGTAATTTGTTCTGCCAAAGGACAGCAAAGCCGATACACCGGAAAAAAAAGATCACAGAACAATCAGAAATCATCTGTAAATTAAAATATCAACATATGAAAAAAATATATGAAAATACTACAAATAAATGAAAAAAAAATGCAAATGAGCGACCAGGGACAAAATGTTCCTCACAGAGAAAATGATATTCAGCAATAGTTGCTTCAAATTCATCCAAAACCACCAGGAAACATTTAAGAAATTCAATCGGACCAAAAATTGAACATTGGCGGTGCATGAGGCAACAGTCTGCTCCTTCAATGGCTCCCAGTTTTTTTTAAATATTATTATTTGCTGTTTCCAAATATGCCACGATATATTTGCTGTTTCGATATATGATTTTGGAATCTCACAATATTCCAGACTACATTTAATAGGAAAATTCTGTTTGTTCTTTACCCTCCTGAAGCATGGATATGCTCCTTTGAGATAATAAATGACACAAAAGTTATGTCAAATTAATCCACACCTGTGGGAAATTTATAATTATTAAGTAAGCTTGCTTCAAATTAATCCAAACGTATGGAAAAATTATAATAAACTGCCTCAATTGGTGAACAGGAAAGCGGAAGTACCACCATCCGGTAGATGGGGATCAGGCAGGTGGATCACATGACTCAGCGTTCTGTTGCCATCACCATCATGAATGAAACCCTTGTATGCAGACGCCCAACTTTGTTGTCTCTTCACTCTCCTGCAAGCGCTGAACCCAAGTGGCATAACACCATCAATTGGATGGCTATTTGAAGACTCGCAAATATCAACCCATGGCTGGAAGACCATGATAACGATCTCATAATATAAACCCCACTAGAAAGAACCATGAGCGCAAAAGCAGACACACAGGCAACATAGATTTTCACTAACAGCAGCAGGCAATAGCCACCCAAGCTCATCAGGCTGCACTTGAAAGTCAACAATATCACCAATGAGAGTAGGCAAGAGACACCCAAGCTCATCAGGCTGCACATGCAAATGAAGAATATCACCAACAAATATCAAAGAATAATATCAGTAAAGAGGAAGAAAGAAATAGGCTACAAAACGAGAAAGGACAGCAACCTCTAAATGCCCTACAAATGCATACAGATACAGAAGTTGAACTATATTATATTGGAAATCTTTCAGAACATTGTCCACAATGCCAGGCACTTCAATTTCCAACAGGAAAAGGACAAAATGGTGGTTTGACTTCATGTTGTCATCATGGAAAAGTTCCAATACCGTTTCCGACAGTGCCTGGTTTCATACATCAACCAATGGAAAACAACAGAAGACCAAAAAATCATTTAAATGATATTACAAACTTCAACAATTCTTTGGCATTTACATTTATGGAGCTCACATTTTGCCACCAAGAGGGTTTGGTCCTTACTGTTTCAGAATTCATAGATTTCTCATCTCATTGGGCCAGTAAGACCAACAGACATTTTGCCAACATATGCCAGTTTGTATTTTATGGATCAAGAAGGCAATTCAAGAAAGACTTGGTCGTCATGAAAATTCCATGATTGATGCATGAGTGCCACATGACTTACTGAGAAAAATAATGGCAGTCAATCCATCTGCTAATTCTTTTTAAATGATGAAGGAAATTGAAGAATAGGAAAGAAGAAAGGCAGATAATGAATGCCAGCAAATGAAGCCATTTACGATGGTATTTCTTAAAACAATTTTGTGGAGACGCGATGATACAATGAACCTTCCTTGACAGTCATTACAGAAATTTTTGTTGTGCAAGATGGAGAACCGCTTGCAAATGTACAATTTGCAATACACTCAAAAGAGGAAGGAATTGAGACACTTTCAGTAATAAACCCAAATTGAGACCCCATGATTTATCCCTTGCTTTTTCCTTATGGGGAATCGGGCTCGCAAGTTGGACATGAACATAAATAAGAAAACAGGACAGCCAGGCAAAACAAAACAACACAGCTTCAATTTTATTCATATCACTTTGCAATTCATGAAAACTTTTCACTCCTTTATGCCCCAGGAAAACTATTCCAGCAGTACATTGTGGATATGTATGTTTCCGTTGGAGGAAACAGGCCAAAATTTATTCGAGAAAATCCAAAAAAGCTTGGAGTTGAATGTTATTAAGGTCTTATTGACCATATTAACACAAAGGCTGAAGAAAGCAATGTCACTTCAGGGAAAATGATAATTTTTCCATCTTCATTTATTGGAAGTGCAATAAATATGCAGCAGAATTTTCAAGATGCAATAATAGTTGTTGAAAAAAATGACAAACCTGACCTCTTTATCACTTTCACATGCAATCCTGCATGGAAAGAAATACAGGAAAACCTTAAGCCGTCTGAAAGGGTAGTAGGGCACCCTGACCTTGTATAGGGAGCTTTTCATTCTAAACTTAAAAACTTATTCAAATAAGTAAACAAGGGCAAAATATTTGTTGACAGCATCAATGATCTTCAATGTCATTTGAATTTCAAAAAAGAGGATTACCTCATGCCCACATTCTAATAGTTTTAGAAGATAAATGTAAACCCAGAAATTCAACTGACATTGACTAAATAATATTTGTTGAACTTCTTGATGGATAAGATAAAAACCCAAGACTGTATAACATTCTAACATCTTCCATGGTTCATAGTCCATGCGGTGTTATTAATGGTTCATACGGTGCTGCACTAGTGCTGCTTTTGCTTACCTCAGGAGAAGAATCTTTGAGGATAAAGACACCCCTCAGAGACAAAGCTTCTGGTATACAGGGCTTTTGTCTTAGCCACAATATTGTATGCAACTGAAAGTTGGACGACACACAGACGACACCTCAAAATCCTGGAGAGATGCCATCAACGTTGTCTTTGGAAGATCCTTAGAATAAGCTGGGAAGACATGCACACCAACATCAGCATCTTATGAGAAGATAAAATGACCAGGGTTGAGGCTGTAATCATCCGAAATCAATTATGTTAGATGGGACATGTCGTCCGGATGCCAGACCATCGCCTTCCCAAACAGCTTCTTTCTTCACAGCTGATAGAAGGTCAGCAGACATGTTGTGGACAATGTGCATTTGTATTTTTTCCTTCCAAAGAATCCCAGATCATTATGGAATAAATATAGAAATCACCTTCACCAAAATTTAGTAGAACCCTGAAGCTGACAATTGAGGTCATTGCAAAATAGATGAAACGCTTCTTCAAAATGGTCTACACTGCCAAATTTTAGGGTTGCCTGTTCCCAGAAATCTTCAGATAAATGATGAACAAATAATTGAGGTTCAACACGAATCAAGATTGACTGAGGAAAACGTGAACAAACGTCACACTGAACAAAGGAATATAGTAGATAGTCTTATTAACAATAAGAACTGCACAAGAACGAAGTTTATTCTTCATAGATTATCCCTGAGGAGCAGGAAAGACGTTTATTTACAAGATGCTTATGCATATGTTAAGAAGCACAGGTAAAAAAGTTAAAGCCGTTCCATGGATGGGTATTGCAGCTTATCTGTTACCTGGAGGTCAGACAGCTCATTCTACTTTGAAGTTTCCTGTTTTTCCGTGAGACAATTCCATCTCTGGAATACAATCAAGCATTCACCAGGCACAATTGTTTTGTGAAGCAGAACTTTTAATCTGGGATGAAGCATTGATGGCTGACAACAAATCTTTTACTGTATTGAAAATATTTCTTCAAGACATAGCAAAAAGAGATAAAGTATTTGGTGGAAAACTGATCGTCTTTGGAGGTGATTTCACACGAGTATTGTCAGTTGTTCACTGTGGAGCAAGTGTTCACGATCAATAATCGAGGCATCCATTCTGTCCTTCAATTCAAACATTAAAAAGCCCTTTCAATATAAGCAGACACAATTTCCAAAATGTGTGGCCAATGCAATGACCATCAACATATCCCAAGGACGAACATTTGGCAAAATTGGGCCTTTCTTGTCTGCCCTGTGTTTTCACATGGCCAACTTGATGCAGTATTTTCAAGAGTGCGTCATTCCGCAGATATTAAAGTGAAAGTTGTAATTTCAACAGAACAAGGAAAAATCACAAATCACATCAAAACTATTACTAAAAACATTGTGTGTCCAGAAATTCTGAGTTGATTTTGAGTGGATTTACTTGTGTATAAATGTAAATATTGTTTCTCTTTTGCTTTGGTTGAAATAAAAAATTTAAACCGGATGGAACAAGTCTGGAGACAAGCCTGTACTTCTTTCCTCAACCTAAAATTATCTTCACATAATCCATTGTAAGTTTGCACAATCAAATTTTTTGAATAAATCAATAAGTTGTTAAACTTATGTTACTCTTCTTTTCATGAAGCCATGTCAGGTGCATCTATGGAACCCATTGATATTCTGCAAAATGTGACTTCAGGTCTCCAAACACACACACACACACACACACACACACACACACACACACACACACACACACACACACACACACACACACACACACACACACACACACACACACACACACACACACACACACACACACACACACACACACACACACTTTCCCAAGTCCTCAACCCCCCTCCCCACTCTGTCCTTTCTCTGCCCACCCCCACATCAAAACTCTGTGCTCCCCTCTTCCTTTCTTCTTCAAGTCCTCAACTGCACACCAAGTCCTCAACCCCACTTGCAACCCCAAGTCCTCAAACCCTCCCATTCCCAACATCTCAAACTCTCTCTTCCAACTCCATGCACCCTCACCCCAACTCTCTGTTCTTCACTCCCCATTTCCCCCCGTTCTTAACAACGTTACACAAATTACACAGGGAACTTTGGCACATAAGAAGGCAATTCAGCCTATCATGCCTGCATTGTTCCTCTCCCCGTTTGTTCAGAACAATATTAAAAGTAAATAAAGACGGAATGTTAAATTCACACTTACTTTCCCGTTTCTTCCCTAACCAGTGTTTGTGTGTTTGTTTGTTTGCTTGTTTGTCACACGACTCTTCCTACAGTTTTGGGCTGATTCCATCCAGACTTGCTACATAGGATCAGCATGACCCTATGTTAGTGCATGGGGGTGTTTTTATCTTTACTGGTGGTCTTAGGGTGGGGAGGTGGAAGGGTCACAAATTCTCCATGTAAATGTGTATCGTGTAGTGCCACCTCTGGGTTACAAGTCTTCACCATTTACAGCATAGTGTACTTGTCTCCACGTTTACAGTGCAGTGATGTGTTTGAAATTATAAGCCTTAGGTATATTTCTGCTTCATGCTCATAACCTGGGTTTTGTTTTTGCCCATATGGAGCTGTCAGTTGCCTATACACCACCCAAATAAAGGTAATCCTTTATTGAGGTCATACACCACCCAAATAAAGGTATGCATCAGAAGAATGTGTTGCATGATTGGAACAGCACCGTCCAAAGTACGGGTTCTCTGCTCATGATAATGATAATGGTTCATCATGATGATGAAATAATGACTATTAAAAATGATGATGATGATGGTAATGATAATAATGATAATATTGATAATGACAATAATGATAACGATGATAATAATGGTATGTGAGTACGTCTAATTTATGTACTATTGGAATGGAGGTACATTAATTAAATACGAATTAAATGTGAGCACTACGTCTATTATTTAAGTTTTATTGAAACATGAGTATGTCTATCAATTGCGTACTATTGTGGTGTGAGTATGGTCATTAATTATATACTCATGCAATATGAATACATCTATTAATTACATACTTATGAAATGTGAGTACTCTGTCTCTTAATTGCATCTCTATGGAATGTGAGTATGTCTATTAATTATGTACTTTTGAAATGTGAGTAAGTACTTCTATTAATTACACACTGTTTGAATGTGAGTTGTACTGTGATTAGATCTATTAATTACTTCCATTAATTATGTACGATTGGAATGTACCTTTTAGATTTTTAAACCCTTTACACCACTTTTTCCCCTTCAGACCCCTTAGACCCTTTTTATTCCCATGCTTTTTGAAAAAAAAACGGGGGAGGTTTTGTAACTGGCTATGTCTGTCCGTCCATCCATTTGTCCATCCATCCGTCGTCTGTCTGGCTGTCCGTTTGTCATGCTATCTCCTCCTAAACGGTTCTGCAGAAATTCATCAATGTTGGTAGTTATGATCAGTACATGGCAATAATGTGTAAGAGCAGTTTCATTTTTGGCCCCAACCCTTGAGGCATGGGAAAAAAAAAAATTACTCAAAATTTGATTTTTGGGTCAATCCTGGTGGAATTTCATGCCATCTTTCTATTTTTCTTTTGGTGGGAGTTGTAGGGATTTGCAATGACACTCCATTGTCTTTGCTCTAGATAGACTTTTAAAGACCCTTTAGACCTTGGTTTTTCAAACCCGGGGGCGCGACCCCAAGTGGGGTCGCCGAGCAAATTTCGTGGGGTAGCGCGTGTCCGCTTGTAGCGAAAAAATATTGTCTATTTTCGATCGGTGTTCGCTTTTACGGGATGTAATATAAACGGTTTGTTCAAAGTATGGAAACCGGCGCAACATGACGCCTGGAATGGGATCCAGCCGATGCGCGGGCTCGCTGAAGGGCGGTTCATTTTGGCGGCGAAATTAGTGGTTTGATCCACGGCCTCTCAGACTCAGACTCTGACTATCATTAACGTCTATTCACGTCTCCACGTACGACTCGAGAGCTTATTTGTGATGGCAGCACCGGCCAGCAGCAAATCTCGAGAACATTCTTACCAGGATAAATTTATGGACCTTGGATTTTACTACGTGGTGGATGAAAGTGGGGCACAGAGGCCTCAGTGTGTGATTTGTTTTGAAGTGCTTTCTACGGAGTCTATGAAACAGAATAAGGTGCAAAGGCATTTGACTACAAAACATGTGCCTTATCAGGATTTGGAGAGAGCGTTCTTTGAGAGAAAACTTCTTGCACTCAAGAATACGTGTCTTGACAGAGAGGGTACATGCCATCAGACCAATTCTCGGGCATTAGAGGCCTCGTATCGAGTGTCGCTCCATGTTGCCAAGACTAAAAAGCCTCACTCCATTGCGGAAGAACTTTTGCTGCCATGTGCAAAGGACATGTTTCTCTGATGGTTGGGGAGGAAGCAGCGAAGAAACTGGCAGTTATACCCCTCTCTGACAACACCATCCAACGCAGAATTGAAGATATGAGTCTGGACGTAATGGCTCAGGTCGTACAGATGATCAAGGAATCGCCGTGGCACGCCATACAGTTGGACGAGTCCACTGATATCGCATCGTATGCACAACGGGTTAGCGAGGGGGGTGGGGATAGCGAGGGGGAGGGGGAAGCGAGGGTAGATATATGGTTTTCGATTGTCGATGATCTGAGATGGTGGGGAACATCTGTCTTGAAGACCTAGAGGGAAGGGTAAGATTGAAGAGCATGTCGAAGTTTATTCTACAGGTGAGAAAAAAAGAGGAACAAATGATTTGAGGTGAGCAGTGATTCTGCATTTAGTTAGTTTCATTAGAAGGGGGTTGATGGTGGAAAGTATGTTCCCAGCAGAAACCCAGGTGAGACAAAGCACAGAAAGATCACAGTCTGCAAGACCAGAGAGGAGGCAGAAGAAGACAGAGACCACCGACCTGTCTGTGATGGGAAAGTGATTGATCCATAGATTCAGTTTCATTACGGAAGATTCCAATGGTCTTGAAGGCCTTGCTTTCCACGGCATCAAGCTGACCAAGGTGTGAGGTGGAGGAGCCAGCCCATATGGGAGAGCAGTACTCCAACAAGCTGTGGATGAAGGCCTTGTGAGTGGATAGGAGTTATGTTGTGCCAAGGAAAGACTTTGCTCGATGGAGGATGCCCAGACGGTGGCTGGCTTTGGACGCTAACTTTGAATTGTGGTTTGCCCAAAAAAAATGTGGTTTGATTTTGCCTTTTTACCCTTTAGACCGTTTTGGACTCTTTTAGACCTTTTGCATAACTTTAGACCTTACACCTGTCAGACCTTTTGATACTCTTTCAACACTTTAGACCCCTTTGATCCATTTTAGATGTTTTCAGACCCTTTAGACCTTAAATTACACCATTAGACTCCTTCGACCTTTTTAGACCTTTTCAGACCTTTCAACCTTTACACCTTTCGACCTTTACACCTTTTCAGACCTTTACCATTTGGACTATTTCGATGTTTTATTTGCAATCAATTATCTTTCATTTTATAAATCCTTCCATTGATTTGCCACACAGAGTGCAGCACATAAAACAAGTCCCAGCAAGGGTATCCAATGTCTGATTCCTCTTTATAGTCTACAATTATTCCCTCCTCCTTGTCAGATTGGCCAAGGGGAACGGTGCTCACTCAATATCTTCTGGAATTTTCTAACCAGGTAAGACATCCGAATGGCAATAATTTGAATTTGTTCAGGATTATGGCGATAACTCGCTTATTCTTCATTAAAGACACAGTGGCTTATAACTTGCAGCAACACTCCCATTGCTGGTAGATTGGTTTTCTAGCTTAACATCCTTCTGAGGGTTGGCACACATTTTGATGCCTCACCCTGCATGTGAACACTGGGTCTCCATTCAAGCCCAGGCTGGATAGCTCAAACGTGAGTTTGTATTCCTGTAAGCTGTCTTGTCAGCCCATGCACATCTAAATGATCTAGCAAAGGGTTCTAAATAATATAGGGATTTTGGACCCAATTGGCTTGAGGTGATGAGCATGATATTAGTGAAAAGAAAATGGTCAAACGTTCAAGTTATTTTGTCAAATTGTGAGACAACATGGTGATATGCGAATTGGCATAATTCCTACGTTGGAGTTCAACAACCACACACAAAAAAAAGCAAATTGAAAGTTATCCTATGAAATCTAATGGCAAATAACAGCCATATTGGCCAGGCAGATTAGTTGCAAGCACATTTTTCAAGAAAAAAGGTGTGTTTTCAGATGATTACAGCAACATTAATGAATAGCAAAGGGATAGGAATTGGGGGTGACAAACATTAATAAATATTTCAAACGACTTAAGGTGGGGAGTGTAGTAATGAAGTTGGTCAAGACTCCTCCATTGGGAAAGGTTTAACCCATTTGAGAAAATAAAGTTATGAGGTGTTACGTTTTCTAGTTGTAATATACGGTCCAGGAAAACAGAGACCATGGATTTACTTCCATTATATCTTATCCTACGGAGTAAATAGATCAACATGGGAGTTTTGAAATTATGTTGTCTACCCCAGAATGCTTTGCATGCATACCAGAAATCCTGAGCAAACAGCAGCCATCGGGGCACGTGCAAGATCAGAATTGTTAGCTAAAATGGATGACAAAGCTTCTAAAATAAGTCAAAAATACTTCAAAAAGTACCTGAGAGAAAGGGGTGTGCCTCTACACAACAACAGAGTTCGAGAACTTCCTCACCTCAACAACTGAGCTGAGATCTTGCAGCTGCCCATGCTGCAAAAAACTCCCGACGATGTGAACCGATGCAAGGCCCGAAGAACTGTGGACGGGCGCTTGCGAACCAAACACTCAATGATCGCTGCTTTGCACCGGTAATATTTTGAAGAGATATATTTTAAAAGTGAGTGGAATTCGATCTTCGCAGGAGTGCTTCCTGTGAACATTGCATGCTTGGTGATTTATTTAATGGATGTCTTCAATTGGAAAAAGGATACTGTGCATAATTACCATCAAGGTAATGGCTCTCGACTCTTCGCAAAAGGACATCTTCACAACGTGATAACACACAAAGCTTGTGCCAGCGATATCTACATGAGAAACAAATGTACCAGGTAGATCTCCCTGAAGGAGACACCATATTTGGTGTGGGTGTTGCTTCACAGCTATGGGAAGGCCATCTCTGTGGCTTGTGAATGCACAGGGTAAGTTTTAAATCACCATTTACAATGACGATCTTCTTCATCAACGTCTACAATTATTCTCACATTATTGTGGGGTTGGCTGCTGGGGAAGCTTTGCCGAAGTCTCTCATGAACTGGCTGACCAGGCCTGATGTTCGACTTAAGTTAGGGCAGGAATTTGGAATTTGGCCATGTTGCCGGCGATAGCTCATCTGCTCTTCATGAATGACGCCATGGGATATTGAGCATCCATCAACTAATGTCAGCAGACGGGCCACCCAGTTTAACGTCCACCGGAGGGACAGCATGCACATTGACGAATCACTGTGCCTGTGAAACATCACAATGACAGTTTATAGCTGTGTCGAGATTCAAACCCAGGCTCGACCGCTTTGAGGCGAGTGTGCATACATCAAGGCCAGCCCTAACTTTTAAAATGGTGGTATTTACTATTTTATCATGTTTGTGGGGTGGGAGCTGTGAGGACTGTTATCAATATTTTTTGTTTGATTGTGAGGTCACAAGAAAAATTATATTAGGGGTTTGTATGTGTGTTTTTGTGTTTGGTTTGAGGGAATGGTAGAAACTTGACACCTATCATCAACGGATATTTACCATATTTCCCATATTTTGTAGTCCGATTTGCATCATACCTGGTGTTGGCTTAATGATTAGGGAGGAAGGCTTGGGATCCTCGGATCCCGAGTTCAAATCCCACTCGGCTGTTGAATTAATACCAGGTGGGGTTGACTCTGCTTGTCATCCTTCTGAGGTCGGCAAAAATGAGTGCCAACTTGCTGGTATCCTGTGTTGTAGTGGTGACCCGTCCAGGATTGTGCCCAATAGCCAAGGAGACTGCATAGGCAGCACCAACACTCTGCACAGAGTATGGTCCCCGATGGATGGATAGATTTGCATCCAGGAACACAACTGTGGTTAACCACATTGAATTGCCACTCTTTTGTTTAATTGTTGAAAATTATGTTGAAAAGATGCTTTAGCTTGCACATTTTGCCTGAGCAATGGCAGATTAAACGTGCTCCGGCTAGCAGAAGCGAGCCGCTGAAAACGCATACATCACATGCACTAAAGTTCTCTTTTGCATTCATACGTCATTTTTAAAGTCCCATAAAAGCATCCACACAAAAATGTGACAGCTATTGCAAGTCTTGTAATGTATGAAATAATATCAGTCAGTCAGGTAGGAAACTATAACAATGTGTCTGAAATAGCAGCTGGGATTATAAACAAATGTGAGGAACATCGACTGGTCTCACGACTGTGATGTATCGGCGTTGGTACTGTGATGTGCCAAACAATGCCAGAATAATCACAAGAATGTGGAAGAAGTTGGCGAAGATCGCTGCCCATTGGTAGCCAACAAAATTAAACTCCTGTCGTTCCAATGACCGCACCTGTTAGCAAAATATAAACATGATGCGTTTATTGTTCACGTTTCCTTGCTCTATTGTTATGTGCCTTCCCTCCATCTGCATTCTCACATTGATCAAAGATGCCTGTTGTGGCTTCAGTGAATGCAACATTCTATCTAGTTATGACCATTATTTTGTGCAATATATTGGCAGTATGCAAGTCTTTTTAATTCCTATAAAGTGCAACGCACATGGAAGGTGCTGAAGACAGATGGGGAACCGTCAATGAACCACAAGGAATAGCTGAACAAGGAAATTGCATGCAAGGTCACTGTGAGCAGAGAGCATGGTGATGGTAAAAAAGGAAAGGAAGATGAGAAAAAAATAGAAAATGTAATGGGGGTGCAGGGTGACAACCTTGGTTGATACAAAGGTATCATGTTCAAAGATATGCTGGAAGAACTATGTGCTTTGTTCCTACTCTCTCCCTCCGTTAACGTCGAAATGGAATTCCTGATAGCCTATAAAAATCTGTGCATATTTTGAACTTGTTCAACCAAGCAATTCCTTCACATTCTATTACAAAACCCAAACACCTGTACCTCAGTGGCATATCATTTACATATAAAAATGTATAACCGAAGGCTTAAAGTTGAGTATGACGGACAAATGTCGAAGAACAAAAACATAGAGAAAGACTAGTAATGCCATCAATCTACAGAGATGTTGCTTGGATTCTAAGCAGTGGATAATTATTGCTAGGCTTTGCAGTTGTGATATTAAATCACACAGCACTTGTGTGGAGTCGATTAAGAAGTGTTGAAATCACTCTGGCATGATGATTCAAGCTCATTTTATTGCACTTCAAATGAGTATTCAGCCATTTTTAAGGTGAAAATTGCACTCTTCATTTTTGATTGATTCAGGTATGCCTCCTGCCATCATAATATGCTCAAAGTAAAAATCCTTATGATAATGTGGTGGTCAACCACTCATATGACCAAAATATAAAGGTGCTGAATGGTTATTTAGTCTTAATATGTGACCTGGATTCCCCATCCTTGCCCACAAGCACTACAACAGCTCCCTTTGCTGCACAACCTGAATATGGGCATCACCCATTGGCCTTCCATGGTCGCCAGGGGTCCGCCACCCCGAGTGTGAACTAACTGACCATCCTTCCGATGGGTTTCCCATACCCAGTCACATGCTTGGTTACCAGGGGTGGGGAAAGGCAGAGCTCCATATTCCTCGATCTCCATGAGAGCCTGATCCACCCTCGGACATGCAACACTTCCCACCTACAAACCTTACACGCAATGATCCCTCCCCAGCTTCCATTCCTTCTCCACCTAAAACTGCAGTATATGCTCATTGTGGTGTTCCTACCTGTCATGGCTTGCATACGCCATTCTTGCCCATCACCCACACCAATTACCCAACTCACTTGCATTCCCACAAAACAAAGTACGGTGAGTCGTGACAATGGCAAAAGATAAATTTAATAATAAATGCAATTACCACTGGGGAGAACATTCAAAACCAGCAGCGACTGCTGCAGCAAATCTTCCCATGTGGCACATAAAAACTCTGGACTCTCTTCCCAATCTGAGAACCCATTAATCACAGCAGACCATCTGTCAAAGGTTAAGCAGGTCTCTCTGGGACTTTCCTAACCACTCCATAACTTTCCACAGATGCTCCGCTAGTTGTCTGGTGGGCTGATCTCATACCTGGTCAATGCAGATTGACCCAGATCCAAAGTCCAGTCCAGCATGTCAAGTCACTACATCCTGCCTGTCCCAGAACCTCTGGGGTAGGCTCCTAGGCTGCATGTCCAAGCAGTCACCTCCTCAGGCCCTTACTGGTCCTCACTGTTGCTGCTCCCAAAGCGTGGACTGTAACACCTCCTTTAGTGGTCATTATGGTGCAAAGTGGCAGGTGCCCAGGAGGAACCACCTCAGTCCTCCAGAGGTCTCAACCCCCTCCAAGGTCCAGTGACTCCATCGGCCCGAGATACTTGCTCGGATGGCAACCTGATAGACAAAAGATGTCAGACCCCACCAGACTCTGCATGAGGCCGAGGTTGTGCTAGAGCACCGATGGTCAGACCCGATGTCCAAATTCTGCCAGTACAGCTCCCCAGCTGCCTGGCTCAATCCAACCTTCCTTGGGACCTTGGGACTTCCGGTTCCGGGTTTGGAGTAACGAGAGGTCTCCTTTGGGGCTCTCTGCTAACGTTCTCAAAGTGAAGTTTCCGGTCGTTATTTGTCCCGTTTTAACTGTTTAATTTTCTCACCTACATGTTACAGTGTGTTTCTAGTTCGGTTTTGTTTCAAAAATCGTGCTATTTTGTGAGTATTTTTGTCGACGTTCTTACCGGGTGTTTGAGGCCTCGGCCTCGGCCTAGGCTTGAGGCCTACCGGTTCCATCGTTTTTTTTCTTTTTTTTTTTTTTTTCTCCCCATTACCTTCAATTTCTATCCTCCCCATTACCTTTAATTTTCATCCTCCCCACTTTCCTAACATCCCCATTCTCCCAACTAATCTCTTTCTTATCTCAAAAAAAAAATAAAATAAAATAAAAATACCCAACAACAACAACACGCTAACCTTCTCCCGATTCTGTTTTTCTTCTTCCTCTTATCTTCCTCCTCATCTTCTTCCTCAATTTTTTTCTACACTTCCATGACCTAATCTGTTGAACTCTCTCAAACATTAATATTAACAACAAAAACGATCTTCTAATGCTTCATCTTCCTCTCTCACACATGTGGTACTCTTCACTGTTTCATAATGCACTACTCTTCTGCTATTTTCACAGACTGCTCTCATTTCGAGCTGTCCTTCATTCCTTGCCTAAAAAATCCAACTATAACAGCGCTTCTTCTCTCCATTCTCTGAATTTGCCTTCATTGCATCCATCAAGAATTGTTTTAAATCGCATCTCTGACCTAAAACTTTCAAAAACCACAGTTTGCTATGGATGTTCGCTTTCCATCAACCATTCTTTTTTTCCAACTTCAGTGCCAACTCACCCCCCTCACCCCTCACTCTCACTCTCAAAGCAACCATCCCACTCTTCTCCCTCCAAGCCTCCCTCTCACCTCTCTCAAAAATTCCCCCTCACCTTTCTCCGACCTTTCATCCCCCTCACTCATCCTTCTCAAAGTTGCCCCCCCTCTCATCCACCAAGCTGCCTCCCTCCACTGCCCTCTCACCTCCATCTCTTCACTCCACCTCCTCAAATCCTCAACTGCCTTCTTCCTTGTGTCTTGTCCCCCCTCTCCCCCAGCACCACAGAGCCTTTCTCCTCCTCATTTGGCCCCCTCCCCTTGCTATGCTGCAATACCCCACACTCTTTCAACAACCCTCCTTACCTCCCCCCCTCGTCCCTTGTCCTATCCTCCCCCTCCCCCTCCACCCCCTGCACCCAAAGCCCCATCCCCTAACTCTTCATTAAAAGTGTGGACCTCAAATATCCGGGGCCTTCGCTCAAACCTTTCAGATCTTTCCATACAGGTTGCCACTGACAAACCAGACATTATCTGCCTAACAGAAACTTTCCTCTCCCAAGACGTGTCTGACTCCTAAGTATCTCTCCCCGGTTACTCCCTCCTCCGGCATGACAGACCTGAGCCTCGTCCTGGAGGTGTTGCTCTCTTCATCAAAGACTCTATTCCTCACTCTCTATGCACTGCTCTCACTCCCCCACACCCCCAGGAATACCTCTGGCTTCGGCTTCCCCTCCACTCCCACCTCATGTTTATATGTGTACTGTACCGTCCACCAAACAGTGATGACTCCATCTAGACCTCACTATCCGAAAACATAGACCATCTTCTATCTTCTCATCCAAACTCTCTCTTCCTCTTATGTGGCAACTTCAATTGTCATCATGCCAGTTGGCTAAGTGTGGGTCCTCTCTGACCTGTCATGGCACCTCAGCAAAAGCTTTCTGGACTCATTAGGACTGACTCAATCGGTCAACTTCCCGACCCAGATCTCAACCAATGGTACTCCATCTCTTCTGGATCTGATTTTGCCAAATTTCCCTGCCAATATCTGCTGCTCTTCTCTCGCTCCAATCGGTTCTTCTGACCACGTCCTTGTCAAAGTGGACATCTCTCTGGCTGTTATCAGAAAACCACCTCACCGCCGTCGAGTCTGGCATTTCACTCAAGCCGACTGGCAGGGTCTCCTAGCAGCCATCAAACTTACAGACTGGTCTCCTATCATTACTTTCTCAAACATCAACTCATCCTGGGAATTCTTTCAAAGAAACTTGCTCTCCCTCATGCACAGATTTATCCCCTCTCGTGTTCAGTTGTCCTACCCTTCTTCCCGCCCGAGGTTTACTGAAGCTTGTTGCAAGGCAGTTGTCCTGAAACAACTTGCCTTTGCCTCATGGAAAGCAAACCCAACTGAGGGCATTCTCAATTCCTTCCACAAAGCTCGGAACAAGTGTGTATCTACCCTCAGGAGAGTCAGAAAACAACATCTTTCTCATCTCAAGTCTGAACTCTCAAACCTCTCTCCCTCCTCAAAATCCTGGTGGCGTTTAATCAAATCTGTTTCTGGTGTATGGTCCCCCTCCATCTCCTCCCTTACCTCAAATGGCCGCACTGCTGATACAGCACGTGATAAAGCTGAATGTCTAAACTCGGTGTTTGCAGCTAAATCTTGTATCCTAAACCCATCACTTTCTCGACCCACTATACCCTGTCGCACCCATCTGTCCCTGGATTCTGTGTCCTTTTCTCCTGACAAGGTGGAGAGCTTGCTTGCAAACCTTGAGTCAGATTCTGCAACTGGTCCAGACGGCATCAGCCCACGTGTCCTCAAAGCCTGCTCTTCTGCTATTGCTCACCCTCTCTTTGTTCTATTCACCCTCTCATTTGCCCAAGGTCATCTGCCATCTGCTTGGAAATCTGCTAACATCACTGCCCTGCAAAAAAAAGGTGCAAAAACAGATCGCTGTAACTACAGACCAATCAGCCTTCTCCCAATCATCAGCAAGGTGATGGAATCCATCATCGCTTCAGACATGAAATCCTTCCTCTTCCCCAATGGCTTGATTTCCGATCATCAATTTGGTTTCAGACCAGGTCACTCTACCCTGGATATGCTGCTTCTGCTCACCCATTAATGGATGGAGGTCCTCAATGCCAGACAGGAAATCCGAGCCATATCCCTGGACATATCACGTGCTTTTGACACAGTCTGGCACCCTGCACTACTCACCAAACTCTCTTCCCATGGTATTCAAGGCCACCTCCACTCATGGCTCGCAGACTTCCTCTCCTGTCGCAGTCAACGTGTGGCCCTAAATGGAGTTCTTTCATCCCCTCTTCCTGTGCAGGCTGGAGTTCCTCAAGGTAGCGTTCTGGGCCCTGTTCTTTTTCTGGTTTTCATCAATGATCTCTCTGACTCTCTGGAAAATCCTCTATTTCTCTTTGCCGACGACTCCACCCTCTGCCATACCATCTGTCATCCCTCAGACCGGCAAGTAGCAGCTTCTTCACTCGCTGCAGATCTGGATAAAATCACAAACTGGTCCAACACGTGGAACATGTCTTTCAATGCAGACAAATCTCACACTCTCACTATGTCTCTTCAAAAGGACCGTTTAGAAACCCCCCCATCCACATTCTCAACGATCATCTGAAAGAAGTCTTTTCTTTCAAGCTTCTGGGTCTCCCTATCTGCCATGACCTTTCCTGGGAAAGTCACATTTCCAACCTCGCCTCAAAAGCCAGTCGCCGTCTGGGAATCCTCCATCGTGCAAAGTCCTTCCTCGGCCCTCTTGAGCTCCTGAACACTTACAAAGCTTTTGTCCGTAGCCTGATGGAGTGCTGCTCTCCCCTCTGGGCTGGTGCTCCTGCCTCCCACCTTTCTTGGCTTCACGCTGTGGAAACCAGGGCATTTAGGATCATCGGTATCTTTCACAATGAAGCTGAGTCTTTGGGCCTCTCACTCAATCACCGCAGGTTGGTCGGTGGTCTTTCTGTCTTCTACCAACTCCTCTCCAGCCTTGCCCCCCTGCTCTCTCTGCAATTTGTCCCCACCACATTTCAAACAGGGGGCTCAAGGTCCGCCAACAACCCCCTTCTGGTAATACTACCAAAATCACGAATCACTGCTCATCTTCACTCTTTCATTCCTCTTTTTTCTCGCCTTTGGAATAAACTCCCTCACTCTATTCTTTCCCATTCTTCCCTCCAGGCTTTCAAAACAGCTGTTCACCACCGCCTCTTATCTTCCCCCATCCAAATCCTCGATCTTTTCTACCCCAGATAATCCACCCAAGCCCACTTCCTTCAATTCCCCCTGCTTTCCTTCCTGAAAGTCTCTATAATGTCTGTCTTCTCTTTGCCATGTTCCCCGTCCCATCCCCATCCCTCTCCCTTCAACAGTTCACCTAATGTGTCTGTTCCCCACTGTTTTGTCCCTTCCACTCCCGCCCTTCTTGTCTCATGCCCCCTTGCTGTGAGTTGTGTGTTCGCTCTCATACGAGCCTCGACCAAGGTATTCAAACCCCCCCCCCCAAAAAAAAAACCTCTCAGGGGAGCAGTCTTCCATGAGCCGGACCAATTAACCTCCCCTGGTCCGAATTTTGCAGCCCAGAAACCAACTCCTATCAAAGCTCCTTTAAAATAAGTTTATAGATGTGAGCCTCGTGTGTCGAAACACAGCTGAATATAATTACTCTGTTATTGGGCCTTTCTGCCCCTCTCTGCAGCCACTGCTGGCTCTGAGCTAATAAATGTCACTGTGTGTCAGTCAGTGTGTCTCTCCAATAACACCAATACCATGAAATCTAGAGGACCCAAACTTTGTATGCATATGAAGGGAACTCCAAGGTAGTGCAGGAATGAAAATTGTGTTTGGGTTAGTTTAACTCACCTTTTTGAAGATAATTAACAGCATTGTTTTATTATCCTTTATCAAGGTGTCATTGGTCAGCCCTGGAGTCAACCCTCCTGTCAGATTGCTGGGGTCTTAATTCACCATTTTGTTTAGCCTGCTCAACAATGTCTTGACTTGGAATAGGCTGCACCGGTTTATTAACGATCAAGTTTCTTAACGATAAATTTCCTTAACGATAAATTTCTTCACGATAAATTTTCTTAATGATAAATGAACCCAAACACAAAGTTTCTTAATGTTCAATTTTTTTTCACTTTCCTCACTCATGTCATCAAATACCCAGAGACGCCAGTGTTCGTGGCTTCACTTCATTTATGCAAATATGATAAGCTCTAGAGTCTCTTCACCTGAGTCAAATTAAAAAAAAATTAGACTTCTTAATTGGCCTCAGCAGCAGTTCTAACTGCAAAAAAAATGCTTAATTTGTCCAATTCTGACATTTTTGACATTCCAGGCGTCTTTGAGTGTTCGGGTCTTTATTTAGTTTCCACACATGCGATAACTTCTTGAGTCAAGAATCTCTTCACCTGAGCCAAATTTCAAAATTTAAACTGCAGAATTGACCTTGCAATTAGTGATTGGTTATAAAAACCTTCACATTGAAATGCCCATAATGTCAAACAATGTCCAAATTGGAAAACTGAACACTTTTTTTGCAGTCTGAACTGCGACAAAGGTCAATTCTGCATGTTAAATTTTAAGAATTGGCTCAAGGGAAGAGATTCTCGAGCTTATCGCGTTTCATCTGGAATGCTTATAAATGTCCAAAGAGTTGCATTCCCACATTATTTGATACTCCCGATGGTGGTTATCTTCGGACGTGTCTGGACAGAGTTTGTCTCCACACGTGTCTGGCAGTGTTTATACCCTGGCAGTGTATGGCCCCAAACATGTCCGGGTGGTGTTTGTCTCTGAATGTGTACAGGCAGCATTTGTCTCTGGAGGTGTCCAGGTGGTGTTTATCTCTAGACGTGTCCTGGCCGTGTTTATCTCTGCACAGTATTTGTCTCCAGACATGTCTGAGCGGTGATTATAACTGGATGCTGTTTGTCTCAGGATGTGTCCGGGTGGTGTTTATCCCAAAACGGTGTTTATCTCAGGATGGTGCTTGTCTCCAGACATGTCTGGGTGGTGATTATCTCTGGGTGGTGTTTATAGTATGAAGGTTAGAAAATGGATTTCAGACGTTATGGTGTTTCCATCTTCACTGTTATTCTATGCAGAATAATTTTGATGAAACATTATGAATCGTAATTCATGCTCCATCACATGTCTGCCTTCCCTTCTTCTCACGTCACGCTTTCTGAAACCCCCTCCTGCCTCCATCCCCATAAACTCTGGACATTTATAAGCATAACAGCTAAAATGTGATAAGCTCTAGAATCTTTTTACCTGATCCAGATTTCAAAATTTATACTGCATAATTGAACTTAGTAGCAGTTCCTACTACTAAAATGTGTTCATTTGTCCAACTTGCACATGATTTGATACTCCGAACATCTCCAGTCATCTCCGGACGGTGTTTCGTATGACCCAGCCTGCCATTCCTCATCAGCTATTTCGTTGGAGTGCTTGCTTGAGTGTTTAATAGTGGTGTGCAGAATCGATTCCAAAGTACTAAATTCCAACCATGGAATCAAAAGGAATTGAGAAGTGAACCAGAATCGATGTCGATTCCGAGTAATTCCTACTTTATAGAAAGAAGGGGGTTTTTTTTGGGGGGGGGGGTGCAAATTTATTTGGTCCCTGTTGGGCATGTTCTAGTTACACATGGGCTGGTAATGTGTTAATTGAAAAGGAACATACCCCTGCGGCATCCCATTTGCAATAATAGTGGGTCTGTTGGTCCATTGGACAAAATTTTCATTGGTCTTCACAGCCTTCTAGTATTCCTGCTGTCACAATTAAGAATGGTAAAAGTATGAGTGCCTGTTGATGGGTTATCCAGGAAAGGTGAGGGGGCAGTAATGAAAGAGAGGTGAGATGTGTGCTGATTTCTGTGGTGGGATCGGCTGCTGTTCTCGTTGATTTTATTGAAGGATGTCAAATTGAAGCAAGCTTTCAAGCAAATTATGCAGCCAACAAAAAACCACAAGTCTGCACGTGTCAGTACCAGTACCTTTCCAATGCTCTCTTCAGTCCAATTTGTGGAACTGCAGCAGAAAGATCCTGGCATTGCACCTGTTCTGTAACATGTAGGCAAAGAGCAAGGACCATCTAACGAAAAACTTATGGCGCTTACACCATATGGCCAGTTGTTATTGGGACAAAATAACAGATTCAGAGTCCAGGAAGGTATTCTTTGCCAACATATGACATTATCTCATGGTGGAGTCATAGATCAGCTAGTTCTACCAAAGTGTCTTGAAAGAGTTGCTTTGGAGTATTTCCATGACATGAATGGTCACCAAGGAGTAGAGACAACTGAAAACCTCATTCGATCACGCTTATACTGGCCTCATCTGTACCATGATATTGTCACATGGATAAACCAATGCAACCGCTGTACCTTCTCAAAGATGCCACACAAGACTGTGAGGACACCCTTGGGGAAGCTGATGGCTTGTCATCCTCAGGAAGTGGTAGCCATTGATTTTATGAGGCTGGAAAAATCCCGTAATGGCATTGAAGGTGTCCTCATATTGACTGATGCATGCACCAAGTTTGTTGCTGCAGTACCCACCTGAAACCAGAAAGCCAAAATGGTTGCAAAGGCTTTGGTCTCCTTGTGGTTTACACAGAATGTTGTAACTTTAATAATTCACAGCAACAAGGGTCAAAATATTTTGAGTCGGTGCTGAAAGCTGTCTTATGTAAAATGTACAATGTCAAGCAGTCACAAACCTCACCGTACCATTCCAAGGGAAATAGGCAGTGTGAGATTAAACCGGATTCTCTATGACCTCTTACACACATTGCCAGAGTCTCAGAAACATCTTTGGCACAATCATCTCCAGGATCTTGTGCATGCCTACAATGTGTCAGGCCATTCAAGCACAACATTTTCCCCACTTTACCTAAAGTTTGGGAGAGACCCTCATTTTCCAATGGATGCACTTACCGGATCAAGAGAACTGGAGACTGATACCTGGGGGGCTGTGCACCAAGAGAGGCTGACAACCACCTTCAAACTGGCCTCCTCGACACTGGGAATTTCTACAGAAATCCGCTGGAAATGCCATGACAAAAGTCTCAGTGAAAGGCCCCTGAAAACAGGGACCAGGATTTACATCTGGAAATGGGTCATAAAGGGATGAAATAAGATCCAGGATGCCTGAAAGTCAAAAATTCACAAAGTTGTAAGAAAAACCAGAGTGGCACTCTACATTTTGGAGCCTGCTGATGGTTTTGGGGATCAGCGAACATTAAATCGCTCTGGGTTTCGTGTCTCTACCCAGACATTCCAAGCAGTGGCAAAACTGAAGCCATCCTTGTGGAAGGATTTGCCGACTTCCAGGCCTGTTTCCAGGAACGATGTTTATAGCTCCGATACAGAGAGTGATACAGAAATGGAACAGCGACCGCGTTGACAAACATCTGGACTGCACTCCCACCTGTATCGTCTACCAAGAGCGATTGACTTGTAAAAAAAAGAAAAAAAAAAAAAAAAAATCAATGTCACCCTCAGGGTGACCGGTATCTTGCTAAAGGGTGACCATGTGTGACTTCTTCAAGGTCACACTGAGGTGAACAGAGCTGCTTTCCACCAGGAGCGACTCCTTGAGGAATATCTGCCTATGAGAGATTCCGATGAGAATCGTTCTACAGAGCAACCATGAAAAATATGCGTTTGCCTCATAACGTCACCAAATGACATCATAATGTCTCAAGCTTGACATATCTAGAAAGCACTCATCGAGGTGTTCAATTTGAGGTACTACACGATATGGTTCCTAAAACTTGAAAATTTGACCTTGGAGTCAAATATGTTTGACCTCAGGCGCTAACCATGAAGGTCAAGGCCAATCCCCACCAAAAATTAATCAGCCGAGCACCAGACCATGAACTATATTCCCATGAAGTTTGAAGACGATCTGATCAAAATTACTAAAAAAATAAGGGTTTCGTCGACTCCCCTGATTTGCGCCAAAGTGACCTTGACCTTTGACCTTGACCTTCAAAATTTTGTGCACTGAAAGGGACCTCTATAGGGCTCTGATATGCGAAGTTACAAAAATTTCCGATGATTACTGTGCTCTGCAGAATTTTTTATACGTGATTACAGACAAACAAAAAAAAAACAAACAAAAAAAAAAAACATACAAGCTGACTAACATTTCTTGCAAAAACTTCGTTTTGGCAAGATAATGAATTATGATTGTCAGATGTGTCTGATGACAGGACACTCGGATGTGAGCATGAGTGTGACCAGGTCAGAAATCCTGTTTCAGGGGAAACCATCTTGTATCAATGCAGTTGTAAGAGTTACTAAACCGGATATTAGTACAGTCAAAATGTCGGATAACATCCGACAAATTGCAACAAAAGCAAACTCAACAAATTTTGATTCCTGGATATGTCCCTCAGTGACAGAAAAAAAGTCCTATGGGATCCTCTGGGGGAAAGTCCTGAAATCATGGATATCCAATATGGCCACCACCCGGCTTTGGTGAAAATGAGAAAATTGTAAAGATTGATATTTTAATATGTAAATATATGTTTTTCTGCATTCTAATTGTTTCTATTATGGTCAGTATATTGATATACAAGAATAATTTTTTAAAAAGTGAAATGTATTGAGGGTAAAATAAAAAATTATAGCTTTTTTGTCTAAAAATGTCAATATTTTTTCCCGAAAAAATTTTTTTTTCCCTGATACTGATTTTGGCTCCTGGACCAAAAAAAAAAAAGAAATGTTGAAGACACAAGATGAAATCAAGTCTATGGCAATGCAATATAATTATGTAAATCATTGAAGCATGACAAAATTCACAATTCCACTCGGGGCAATCACATCTGCCTGACGAAGGTTTCGAAATGAAAATGAAAATTTGCATTAAACTCAGAAACTACATCCATTATAAATTTACGATTATACATGTTGAGAAAATTCAAGCATATTAAAGTAAGAACTCGACAATGTCGTCATCATCTTCATCATTGTCACATGGAGTGTTTGTGCAACCAGAGCCCCTGCAGTTTGCACAAGCTGGAGTGCACTCAATGTTGTGCTTCTTGCATGTGCATCTCATGGTGCTACATTCAGCCTGGCAGTTGCACCTAATGACACTTAACATCTTTTCAGGAGCTGGAGCTATTGATGTCTGAAGTGGCGCAAAACCCTCGTCACACTTCTGCTAACCCCAGTCTGTCGGAAGAAGTTCATCTGCACATCCCTTCCATTCTTGGACTTGCAGATACATGCGCAGGCTGTGATACTTTGCTGCTTGTGATGTTGGTGGTAAGGTCTGTGGTTGCAAGTGAGGGGAGCTCGAAGCCACCTTGTCCCAGTACCGCTGATACCGGATGGTGTCCAGGGTGTCAGTTGACTTTCCGTTGTAGATTATCACCAATGTTTTTTCTCCTGCATCTGCCACATCACATACGGAAGCTGGATATGTATCAAAAACCTTGGCCTGCTCACGGAATGTGTTGTTTGCTTTGAAATTTTTGAGGAAAGATCCCTTTCCAATCCCATGAAGACGAGATGTCGTGTCGCACCCAAGAACTGCATGTAGAAACAGTATGTGCTTGCATATGTCTGTACCAATCATTTTCTTTGTAGTCTTGATGTTCCAGATGCGAGGCTTCTTCGTGTTCTTCTTTGGCTCGGGCCAAAAGAAGAGGTCATGGGATTCTAAGCTTGCATGGTAGCATAGGAGGACGAGGAGGTCTGTGTCATCACCAACTAACACAGTGTTGGTGAAAGTAGCAGACTGCACGGCCTTCAGTACAATCAGGAGATCAGCATCCCGTGAGGCATGGTGTGTCTCACAGTTCTTCTTCTGAAGCTCTTCACTCAACATAAAAATTAGTCGCTGTTTATTCTGCCTATTGGCAAGAAACTGTTCCTTCTTCATTGTGAGACGCATGTCAGCTGTAAATTTCACAGTCGTACCAGCATTCCCTTTATGTACCGTACCAGCATTCATCGTACCAGCATTCGTACCGTCTCTGGTGTGTCATGTCCTTCGTGTTGGTACTCTCATAACCATCAAACACGACTATGGCATCTCCCGTCTTCTTCGTTACATAATTATCAGTGTACTGGTGGCACATGTCTCTGTATGTAGATCCATGAGACCATGGAATGCGTTGAACAAGTGCCCCGCCATCCAAAACATACTGTTGCCCATTATTGGGGATATCGGCTGGGACATCGGATCCAAGAAGATACCAGATGGCATCAGCAAAGACTGGCTTGTGTGATTCACGGAGCTCAAAAGAGGAATCAAAGAGGGCTGGTGGATAGCTGCACAGTTCATATTTGAAGGCCGACTCCAGTTCTTCTGTGATCTGTGCAACAGTGATCAGTCTCTGGAAGAGGAGTTGTGGGTCAACCTGGACTGCTCTCCATCAATCTTGACAGATGACTTCATGCCGAGGGTGACAACTTGGTCTTTCCTCTTAAATGTGTACTCGGCAGGTGTTTTCCCATCCATAGATTTCAATATTTTGGCTCCTACAGCATGTGCTCTATCGACGTTTACTGTGGGGTGTGCATGAACTCCAGTGGAAATGTTCCTCAGACGTGGATCACTACTGAATGGATTCCATTCCTGTAAATACTGAAGAGCTGATGGTGTGTCCTTCCAGTCACGAGATTGTCTTGCCTTGGTCATGTCCTTTTTCTGCTCTCTAGTATTGTAGTTCACACCTGTGAGCTCCTGCATTGCTTGGTTTATTTCTGCACAGGCAGGCATTGATAGTAGCCATACAAGCCATTGTTGCTCTGTCATTCCTCGCCCTTGTGTGAGCCCCCCGTTGGTCTTCAAACTTCTCATCAGAACTTGTTCGATGATCAGGTTAGATGAAAGACCTGCCCACAGGCGATCACTTCGTCAAACCACATGGAACCCCTTATCAAAACGTTGTTGGACATTGGGATGTTGACTTTTGAGGTTTGACATCTGCTGTAGATACACCCTCGCAGATTTGGCATACAGGTTGTGGCCCGAGGCTGCCAGGTAAGGCAGCATTTCCTGGATGGCCTGTAGATGTAGTGCCCAGTTCCCAGTGCGCTCAGCTCGGATGTATTTGCGTAGAATGTCTAGCATGTCCATATACTGAAACCAGAGCGCTGAAGTTCTAGAAGATATCTTTGCAGACTCGGCATGCTTCTGAATGTGGTCTTTGATTCGTTTCAAGACGTCAGACTTGCATAGTTCTTCCACAGACTGGGGTTGGCAGAAGTGTGACGACGGTTTTGTGCCACTTCAGACATCAATAGCTCCAGCTCCTGAAAAGATGTTACGTGTCATTCGGTGCAACTGCCAGGCTGAATGTAGCACCATGAGATGCACAGGCAAGAAGCACAACATTGAGTGCACTCCAGCTTGTGGAAACTGCAGGGGCTCTGGCTGCACAAACACTCCATGTGACAATGATGAGGATGATGATGACATTGTCGAGTTCTAACTTTAATACGCTTGATTTTTCTCAACATGTATAGTAAGTTTATAATGGATGTAGTTTCTGAGTTTAATGCAAATTTTCATTTTCATTACGAAACCTTCGTCAGGCAGACGTGATTGCCCCGAGTGGAATTGTGAATTTTATCATGTTTCAATGATTTACATAATTATATTGTTTTGACATAGACTTGATTTCATCTTGTGTCTTCAACGTTTCTTTTTTTTTTTGTCCAGGAGCCAAAATCAGTATCAGGTAAAAAATAAAATTTTCCGGACAAAAAATTGACATTAATGGACAAAAAAGCTATAATTTTTTATTTTACCCTCAATACATTTCACTTTTTTAGAATTATTCTTGAACATCAATATACTGACCATAACGAGAAACAATTAGAATGCAGAAAAACATATATTTACATCTTATAATATCAATCTTTATAATTTTCTCATTTTCCCCGAAGCCGGGTGGCGGCCGTATTGGATTTCCATGATTTCAGGACTTTACCCCCAGAGGATCCCTTAGGACTTTTTTTCTGTCACTGAGGACATATCCAGGAATCAAAATCTTGCTTTTGTTGCAATTTGTGGGAGGTTGACCAAATATGTCTGCTAAAATGCCTGTACTATATTACGTCATGAAGTTGTTGACCCGTGTGGCTGCAAGCGACCGTGGAGAATTCACAACACGGTGGCTGAGAAATTCATTGCCGTTTCCTTTGCTCTTCATAATACATGCTTTGCAACAACAACAGTCTTGTGTCATCTCTGAGGGATGGTCCAACTTACAACTTTTGGTACCAGGAGCGGGATAGAGGTGATGAACAGGACAAAATTCTGAAAAGCAAAGGAAATGGCAACCAATCTGGCACTAAACTAAATTCAGTCGGTTAGCTACTATGGATGGCAATGGATTTCTCAGCCATCGTGTTGTGAATTCTCCATGGCCGCTTGCAGCCACACGGGTCAACAACTTCCTGACATAATATCTGGTTCGGTAACTCTTACAACTGCATTGATGCAAGAGTGGTCTCCCCTGAAACAGGATTTCTGACCCGGTCACATTAGTATGGATTATCAAGGTTAAATGAATGGCACTCAACCCAGTAGAATTTGAAAATGATTGTAATTGAAGGAAATTCAAAAACACAGTGCTATATAGAGGAGAAGTCAACAAGTCAAAACAAGGGTTTACCCTCAAGATTCTACCAAGTCCATTGAACAATACCAAGATAGCCTCAAACTCAACAAATCCTTCAACATATTCACCTCACCTCTCCATGTCATCCTGACGTTCAACATCAGTTCACACACTGGCAGACTCCATTATAGATCAACACAAGTGCTGCATCATTTTGTGGTGGGTTTGAGGGTTAACCTCTCATACTTCCCACAATATATGGGCTCATGTGGTCGGAAACACACATTGGCTGAAACCTTTTTTTAACACTTTAATGAGTGACATACAGTATCTATAGTTGTGTAGCTAAACCAAAAAAAAAAACGTTTTTTCACACTACACAACTATAAACACGGTTCATTCACACTTATTTTGAACACAGATTAATGAAACAATTTCTGCTGTTAAAACTGGATTAATTGCATTTGTGTTCATTCTTGTTGTCTAAAAAATATACAGTTTTTGAAATGAGATTTACTCTTATTAAATGCAGAATGAATCCAAATAT
Organism: Eptatretus burgeri; assembly: GCF_056783735.1. Taxonomy (NCBI): domain Eukaryota; kingdom Metazoa; phylum Chordata; class Myxini; order Myxiniformes; family Myxinidae; genus Eptatretus; species Eptatretus burgeri. The sequence goes on along the minus strand of NC_140961.1, from coordinate 87,035,234 downwards.
AACTGAATTGTGAATGATAAAAATAAAAATCAAACTACCAAATAAACTTTGAATTAGTCAATGAAAGAGTCTGTTAATATTTCAAAGCATGTGCAAATGTCTCATGAAGCATCTGCATGATAAAGGAGTGTTAACATCCATCATGCTATCCAGATTATGAAACCATGGTACATATTGTCAGGCTTTGTTTAAAAAGTTGTTCTGGTAACATGACATGTAAAATATACTTACCCATTTATGAAACTTTAATGATGTTCCCATTGTTTCAAAAGAATATCATCACACAAAGAAATGGCTTGGGCCTGTGGAGCCCATTTTGTGATCAGTTGGCCATTTTCGTAAATCCCATGAAAGCAATCATCGAGTGATAAAAGTTGTATATATTTCAAACATTATAATAACCCAATGATTCTGTGACCACAGGTATACCTAACATCACAATTCACTAAAAAAATATGCTGCTTGTTGGACCTGGAATACTGTGATGCCAAGACAATCAATTTCCGCATTTGACAGGGCACTTATGAAATCGGGATACAACAAAGCATCCAAAGGCTGAATTGCCAATACAATTCATTGCTGACACCACAGGCTTTGTGCCTCTTTTTCACAAGCTTACAGCATCAGCTTGTTCAATTTTCACTGGCAATTTGAAACTTGGCCTTGCCCCTATCGCTACTGGTTATTTTGTCATGGGATGAAACATGAAAGCCATCTCGAGGACAGGAGGCAATGGTGTGCCTGTGGTCTAAACTTACATCCACTCTCAACCCTCAGGCAATGGCAGTCTCTCCCAACAGGGTTCAAACAAGCTCTCAACTACCCATCAACATGAGTGATCACACCTCTGGTTCAGAAATGTTCAAATTCTCTCATGAAACTTTCCCGATTATTACAAAACCAGTGAGGAAAAAGGATATCGCAGGAATACAATCAGCTGGTGATAGTTTGCATTGTAATTTGTTGTCGTCCAAATGGAACAGGAATTATTGTTCTGTCATTTAGAGCCAACATTCTCCAATAGAACTCTACAGTTTGGTAGTTACAAGCACATTGGTAAAACAGTGTGAAAATGGCAGTGTCTTTCGAGCACAAAATGGAGGAATTGTGATTTCAAAGATTGCAAATCCACGTGTAATTAAAATGGAGCTTAGGCCTACATATTTTCTCAAAACGACATTCACTCATGAATCAAATAAAGGTTCAACATGTAAAAGTAAAAAACAACGAACTTGAAAACTGTTTCACAGTCTAAACTCAAAAGTTACAAGTCCAAGTCTGAGTAAAAATCTCAACTTTGAGTCCAAAAAATACGAAATAAATAATAAGCCTCTAAATATTGTTATGTTTGTGTGGGAGGGGCAATATCTAGATGTATGTCAAGGAAACTAAATACTCACTTGTAGTTTTGGGGCATTTAATCCTGTATTGTGTTTTTTAAAGGTAAGGAAGCACTATAAATGATTCCCGTGATGATGATGGGAGGGTGTGCTTTTATGTAGAGATAGCCAAGTTAAGGTGTCTTGTCTAACGTTCTTTACTGTACACCTGGGAAGACACCGAGGTGGTGTGGGGTAGAACTCATAGGAACAGTTTCCTCCCACCAGCTGTCTGTCAAAACAAGAGAGGCGAGGTTTGTTTGAAATCCAGGACATATATTGGTGGACAGTCTCGGAGTGAAGATTAGGGCACAGTATTCATGGGAGATTGCTACAAGACATTACTCCATTGTTGTTGGTGGAAGAAAGATGAATAAGCAGACAGAGGTAGCAGTTTAGCTTTGGTGGCCAATTTATCTGATCTGGTGCGATATCCTGCCGACCATGCATCTTTCTCCAGCCACCGCTCATATGGTCTGTTGTATACTTTCCTACTGCCTATCTACACCTGTGATTGTCTTGCCATGTATTCTGTTGGCATTCCAGGTGAGAAGCGTCTGACACTGGCATGTCCTTTAAAACTGCATGTGCCTTGTTTGTGAGTGTGTATGTAGCACATAGGAGTGATTGTGTGATTTATTATGCCTGGTGTTGGCTTAACAGTAAGGGTGGCTGGCTTGCGATCCGTGGATCCTGTGTTCAAATCCCACTCGGCTGTTGAATTAATACCAGGTGGGGTTGACTGCCTATAATCCTTCCGATGTTGGCAAAATGAGTGCCAGCTTGCTGGTATTCTGTGTTGGAGGGGTGGCCTGTCCAGAATTGTGCCCAATAGCCAAGGAAACTGCTTTGGCAGCACCAATGCTCTGCACAGAGTATGGTCCCAATGGGTGGGTTGGTGTGAATTATTGTGGTTATATTATCATGCACAGTATTATGTTTTTAGATCACCTGGAACATAGTTCTGGGGAGCTTATGGGATGGTGCATCATTAGTCAGTCAGTCTATTTGTCCATAAACACTTGCAACTTCTTTTCTGAAACCACACACCATTTCGATGAAACTTGCCCAGAACCTTTATCACCTGTGATGTAACAAAGTTTGTTCATGGCATTAAGAAAATCGGGGTCTGAGAGCATCTACAGTGGGAGTTTCAGGGTGAGGGGGGGGGGGTTGCCCCCCAAAAGAGGTATTTGCTTTCTTTTCTGAAACCACATACACAATTTCTATCAAACTTGACCACAAACTTTGTCACCCGTGATGTACCAAGGTTTGTTAATGGCATTGAAAAAAAATCCATAGGTGTTCAATTTCTTCTCCATTATATATTTTGTGGGCCATCGATGCCTACTAGTGGTTGCCTGGTTATCTTGTCCAGCACTGCCAGGTGAGCGCCCAGGGGTATTGCCCCTATATTTTTTAACATTGTGTCCTTGTGTAATATATTAATGATTTATTTCTTAATGATCGGTGTACCTCATGTTGCTGCCATTTTGTCGAGGGAACAATTGGGTCGATTTGGGGTCTCAGGGGAGTTAAATTGTTGGAACTTTATTTGGAACTTTGTTGGGCCTACGGTTGAGCCTTATAATGCAGCATTGGAAGCCATGAGTGGTTGCATTCCGTTTGCATGGCTGCCGTCCACATGACAATATTTTTGAAATTGAATGAGTTTTTCAAAGCATTCTTTCAGAAACTTGTTTCAATCTCTCTAATGGACTGATTGCACTGTATGACTGACTAAGATCATAATTAATTGACATTCCTTTCCATAACAAATATCAATTATGACTTCACAGAGCAAACAAATTACTAAAGATACAAAGTAGGCTGATCATGTGATGAAGCATTTGATCTTGGAAACCCCTTCATAATCTAGCAAATGCATTTTTGACCAGGATCACATCATTAGTTCATTCGTATAAATTAAATTGTTAGAGATAGCCACCTTAAAGGAAAACTCAAAAGATTTTATTCGGATGATTTTATTCTATTGTGGCACTTACAGACCACTAGTTTTGTGCTGGAATTATCAACAGCGTGAGTTCAGACTTATTGCATTATTACTGAGGTGCAGCTATGGTGCTGCTGCAGCACCTCCTCTCAGTTAAGGCAGGATGTTGGGATTTGGCCAGCTTACTGGTGTACAATGGCCTACTCTTTTTAAATGGCATCATGAGATCTTTAATATCCATCAGAAAATGCTCAGAGAGAGGACAGCCAGATGAACTGTCAAAATGTAAAAAATGTACACCAGATGTACACTCAATGATGAAAAGCTATGCCTGCAATGTAGCAGGGAGACAATTTATAGTCGTGTCAAGAATTAAACCCACCCGGACTAGACAATACAAAGTTGAGTGCGCTCCCTGTGAGCTACCTTGTCAGCACCAGAAGTCCGATAAATTTTTGGGAACTGCTTCCAACTTATAAAAGGGACAAAAAGAAAAAAATCAATGCACAACAGGTGATTTTAAAAGGAGAGAAAGTCACATAAAATGCTGACCCTGCATGACCTTTCCATTTGATTAAAACAATTCTGGAGACAAAACGCCAGGCTGAAACTTTGCTTTCATGAAAAAGTTTAGGTTGTATTTAACATTTGCAATTTCTTCCACCAAACGATGCTGGCAAAATATATTGACTCACCATCATCTATTCTTAAAGTCGACGCATCCGTCCGTCAGTGTGTGTGTGTGTGTGTGTGTGTGTGTGTGTGTGTGTGTGTGTGTGTGTGTGTGTGTGTGTGTGTGTGTGTGTGTGTGTGTGTGTGTGTGTGTGTGTGTGTGTGTAGATGTGGATGTGATAGAATTGTGAGGAACAGAAAACGAAAAAAACGAGATGTGTGTGTGTGCGGGTCCATGTGTCCTATTTCATTCTAAATGATTCCTGCTGTCATAGAATAATAAAAATGGTGCCGTTGGAAAACGAGTAATAGTTTTCCTTTTTTTTTGTATAGAAAGTCTAGGCTCATGGAATAAATAGTACGAGTACACTGCAGAGATAAGGACATACCAGGATGAAAAAGAAATAGTGCAGATACATGCAAAAGGAAGAGGCAGAGACAAGAGGGGAATGCAACAGCAGAGTCAAAGGCCAATATATACTGTATACATATATATATATATATATATATATATATATATATATATATATATATATATATATATATTCTTCTTCTTTCGGCTGCTCCCGTTAGGGGTTGCCACAGCGGATCATCGGATCATTCGTATGATCCGCATAGTGATTTGGCACATGTTTTACACCGGATGCCCTTCCTGACGCAACCCTGGTCGTCTCTTACGACACAGGGATATGGTACACCTATTTTAACGGGGGTATACACCGGCCCAGTACACTGGTACTCATTTCGCCGACCTCGGAAGGATGACAGGCTGAGTCAACCCCTGGTGTATTAATTCAGTGGCCCAACGGGGCTTGAACTCAGGACCTTTTGGATCCCAAGCTGCTGCCCTAAAGGCCCGGTCACACCTTGATGTTTTAGCCAACGTATGGCGATTTTTGAATTTTTTTTCTAAAACGCTGGCACACGTTGAATACGTTATGGGTAAGTTTTGATAACATTGAGAGCACGCTGAAAAACACTGCCATACGTCGTTGTACGCTGGCTTTAAACGTTGTACTTTTTGGTTGTCCTCAAATTTTTTCATGCTTGAAATTTCACGACCTATGCTGGCGTATGATTCACACGTTCCGCTACGCTAGCCACAGGTTGTATGCGCGGTCTGCGATCATTGACAGACGTCAACACATGCTACTTGTAAGTTAATCATAAGTTGAGACACTCCGAGGTAATGTTTAGCGTACCCGAAACTTATTTCTAACCTATGATTAACATGTTGTTGGCACGTTACGCGATCGTTGCCACACATCGACAGACGTTACTTTTAAGTTGCTCATAGGCTGAAAGACGTCGGTATAATGGATCGTCCTTGCATCAGCGTCCACGGCCACGGCCAGGACACTTATTTGCAGCATTATTCAAACTTTTCTTCAGCATGACGAGGATGTTCACACTTCGATGTCTAGCTTGGCTATGATTCCAATTGTCCATCGGCAGCATCTATTTAAAATAGTCGAGTTTGAGCGTTTTAACACGTTCAGAAGAAACGCTTCAAATTTCCAAACCCCAGCGTCAAAAAACAAAGGCGAGTGACAGCAATTTAAATCGTTCATTGTAAACAATGAAAATAGCTGAGTGGTACCGTTTAAAAGTCGTTGAGTGTAAAAAAATCCAATTGTTGAGCGCAAGCGTCTACTTTCAATAGTGGAGATGCAGCCATTTAAATCGTTGAGTTTATCATTTAAATCGTTAAATCGTTAAACGCAAGGACGATCCATCATAAACCACACCCTCCCCCTCACACTCACCTACTACTGCCAACATGAACAAACTACTACTAATACTAATACTAATACTGATACTGATACTGATACTGTTACTGCTGACATGGACATTGACTCAAAAAGGACTCGAAAACACTGTTGGGTTCCCGTTTTATGAACACCATTTTTATATACCAATTCCCAAAACCGCTGGGAACACGTCTTGATATGGCAGTTGTAAGCTAGACACACGTTCATTTATTTTTTTTGTCGACCGGAAGACGTCATTGGAATACATCTGCATACGTCGATGTGTGTTGGGACTACGTAAAGGATTGGTTCAAAGCATGTCAAACATAAGTTAGAAATAAGTTTCGCGTAAAAAACAAATTACCGCGACGTGTTTCGACTGATGAGTAGCTTATAAGTAGCCTTTGTGGACGTGTGTAAGCGTCCACATATCGTGTGTACAACCTATCCACATCGGATGCGGAACGTGTGTCATACGCCGAGTACGTCGTAAAATTTTGAACATGTTTAAAATTTCTTGACGTACTCTACTTACTACGACGTATGATAGCGTACTTTAGCGTTGTACTCACGTATACCAAACTTACTCATACCGTATTTGACATGCCCCAACGTTTTAGACACATTTTTATTAGGTCGGCATACGCTGGCAAGATCGCCAAGGTGTGACCGCGATGATGACACTTCCATTTCTACGGCAGTTATGATTCGAATCGTTGTGCATCAGCCTTTTAATAGGCTACGTCACGACATCGTCGGCGATGCGTGCAACGCACTATGCCTAAGTTAGACTATCATTGGGCATCGGTTGTGTAGGCCGACAGCAGGTTCAACATTCGTTGGTATAAGTTATCTATAACACAACGAAACGTTCTGTGTCCGTTACCAATGCGTTATACATAAGACCAAGTCGCTATGAATACGTCCGAATCTTTAAAAAGAAACATCAAAAGTTCAACGTAAGCCAGCGTTTTAGATACATTTTAATACGTTGCCATCGCTGGCTAAAACGTCAAGGTGTGACCGGGCCTTTACCACTGCACCAACATGAGATATATATATATATATATATATATATATATATATATATATATATATATATATATATATATATATATATATATACATACATATACATACATACATATATTGCTAGAGGTTCGGTTCTGCAGTGCATTGCAAGAGGATTCCTCAGACCAACCTTCCAGTCGACGAACCTGAAGTCGACGAACTGCAGATTGGTACTCGGCACAACTGGTTGCAAAGAACCAGAGACTCCATCTGAGACAATTAATTGAGAAAGGGTCCAACATAGTTGTGAACTTTCACTGGTCTATCCATCCACTCGACTGTCTTTATCTTATTTTGATCAGGTTGTGACTAAACAAGCTCGAATGAGCTAAGATCCTCGTCCTCTTAATGATGACGTCATAAAAACGAATATGACGTTATTGTGATGTATCTGGTTTGTGATGAATTATCTGTGCTAATGCCCAGCTTGATTCCCGCAAACAAAATTCAAACAGCTTGCCTAGTTTCGGAGTTTCCATTAGCGGCGATATTATAACATCAACTTTTTTTCTAGGAGGAATTTCCAAAACCGGAGATTGTTACTGCCTGCGCGTGGGCTTTCTATATATACTTGGCAAGTTTCACGAAATCCGATGATAACTCTGGGTTGTGAAACCAAAATGTCAAAAAATAGGAATGACGTCATAAAAATTGATATGATGTCATAGTGATGATGTATCATATGTGCAGTCATTCATCTCTGCTATTGTCCTGTTCGATTCCCGGAAACAGAAATTAAAAAGCTTGCCTAGTTTCGGAGATAATTTTTTGGGCGATTTCCATTAGCGGAGATATTTTGACATCATAACTTTTTTCTCGGAGGAATTTTCAAAATCGGAGATGGTTACTGTCTGCGGAGGGTATTTTTACATAAATGTACCAAGTTTCAGGAAGTTTCGATGAAAACTGTAGGCTGTGAAACAAAAAATGTCAAAAATAGGAATGATGTCATAAAATTGATATGACGTCATAGTGATGTATCATATGTGCGGTAATTCATCTCTGCTAATGCCCTGTTCGATTCCAGCAAACAGAATTCAAAAAGCTTCCCTAGTTTAGGAGATATTTTTTTAGGCAATTTCCATGAGCGGAGATATTTTGACGTCATAACTTTTTTCATGGAGGAATTTTCAAAATCGGAGAAGGTTACTGTCTGCACAGGGTAATTTTACATATATATGCCATTTCAGGAAGTTTCGATGAAAACTGTAGGCTGTGCCTAAGTTAGACTATTACTAAACAAATGAAACAAAAAACAAAAAATGTCAAAAAATAGGAATGACGTCATAAAAATTGATATGACGTCAGTAGGGTGAATATACTGGTTCTGGCTCACTTTTCCCCATGTAAATGAATGGGGGATTTTCAGCGATTCATATTTTTTTTCCCTAAAAATAAACCCCCTTTTTATCCCAAGGTATATTTATTTGTCTCTCCTTTTAACCTGGGGACACTTTTTTTTTTCAAATAATCCATGCAATAAGATAAAGATTTGTTAAAGGTGATTCTAAAGAAATATCTAAAACGTCTAAGCCTCGGGACACTCTTTATCAAATAACCGATGCATATTGTTTAGCTCACTCATTGAACCAATAAAGATTTGTTCATTCTCAAATTCCTTCAATCGTTTAATTTTCTTTGCACAATAATCCCCATCTAAAATATTGAAAAACAAAGCATTTGAATCTTTATATTTTTTTAAGATACCCCTTTTGTGCCATTACGAAATGATAAACTTCTCTTAATGCTCTTGTTTGACCACCTCCTGAGCCACATATCATTTTGAGATTATAGTAAATTGTTTTTTCATTGTTCAATTGATAACCATCAAAGTTTTCAGTCCATTCAAGGATATTCATTTTTTTCTTTACATCCTCCAACTTACTACTTTTTCAATTGATTCGCTTATTTGTTTTATTTACCTTTGTTTTAGTTATTTTTTCAATTAGACTTATTTGATATTTTTCACATTCATTATGTTTTCCATTTATATACCAAGACTGAGATTTTCTCCACTCTTTAGTTTGATTAATACTTGGTTTGACCATTTATATATTGCAAAAAAACGTGGCGGTAGCCCTTAAAAAACCCTAACCCATCTTCCCATCGTTAAAACACAATCTATTCTATTCACTCTATCATACAATATCCATATGGAACACAATCTATTCCATTATCTAAAATAAATCTCTTATCATCAAAGGCTCCTAATGCCTTTTTATTTACTTCTTCACTATATGTTATGTTTATAACTTCTTATTGTATTCATTTTCCTATATTTTTCTTTCTTATTCATCAAACAATTATAATAATTTCTAAAAGTTATTTATTTCTTTATTACATATTTCTTTATTCCCTTTAACCTCTTATCAATCTGATCACCATACTTATAAGCATATGCCTTTGCTCTCAATCCAATAAACTCACTCATTACTTTTCCACCCAACTCATCCTTAAACTTACCAATAACCTTTTCATTCTTTTTGGAAAATAACTCATTCTTCTTGCTGAAATTACTTGTATCATATACTCCAATATTTTTCTTCATATCTTTATAAACATCATCAGTTTTTATATCTAGGATAAAACTATCAGTGTCCATATACAACAATGAAACATTTTCACCATACTCTTTCTTTAAGTCATTATACAAATAATCATACATCAATATCTTTGATAAATCAAGAACTGCTGTTCCAATATAAATTGGTTTATCCATTACAATACTTTCCTTTTTCATATGAATTGCAGAAAAGTTCTCTGAAAAAACCTCTTCTCTCTCAAAACTTGGTTTATTTATCAATCTCGAAGCTTCTTTCCAAGATGTTGCGAATCTAATGTTTTGCCTGTTTCTAACATTTTCCAGTCTTTCCAAATACAGCATTATTCATTGATTTATAAAAGTCCCCTTCAAATTTTACTTTTGTATTTGCTCTCATATATGTATTGAATTGAATATACTTTTTCACCCAAGGACTTTGTTTAAATTTTAAAACTCTATGAATTTTAGCTACTCTCAATCCTTCTCTCAAAAACTGTTTTAAGCTTCTCTGATGTAAAACATATCCCTCTTTATCATAGAATGTTGTTAATAACTTTTCTGTTGATTTGCCTTTAATATTAAACTTTTATGATAATCACTGAACCATTCTTTCTTTGGGGTTTCTTTCTCACATGCAAAAGGAAGGTCTTTATGCTTATTATGAAGATCACTCGGGTACCTCAAATCAACTTCAAAATAATAACCTTCTTCTTCGTCATTCAATTCCTCTTGAGAAGAAATAACAATATTCATCAAAGCCTTTTCATAATCCTTTTCTTCCACCCACTCTAATTTACCATAAGGCAGAGATTGAGACATTGCCCATCCATACAAATTATTAGCATCAAAATACATCAAATAATTACTATCTTTTTCACTATCATAATTTGGAAGATATTTATATTTGCTTTAGCATATCTTTTTGAACATACTTGTGATATTCCACCTCTCTTGGACTTCTCAATCATCAAAAGCATATCAACATCACTGATTAAATCTATATCTTGTTTTGTCATTTTCAACATTGCACTCCAAGCTAAACCAGGAGCTGTGAAATAGTGGGCAGGATCTAATCCATAACAATTTTTATAATGACAGAGTGATCTAAAAGCTTCAAACACATCAGCTAACAATAAAACATCTGTTTTTAGATATAAATCATGATATTCTCCAAGGTTCTTTATCTTAAATATTTTCCATATTTCTTGTGCGTGTTTATATTCCTTATCACTTATCTCTTCTTCATAAAGGTTATTATAGAAACTTTCTTTTGAAGGAAGTTGTGTTTCTTTAAATCTCATAAATTAATCCATATAATCATATGGATAAATTCCCTTGCTTGTAAGAATTTTCTCTTCACTTTGAATTTCATTCCTTGTTTGAATTTCATTCCTTGTTTGAATTTCCTCTCTCGTGAGAATTCCTTCTTTAATCAGAATTTCATCTTTAATCAGAATTTCCTCTTTAGTTAGAATTTCATTCATTGTTCGAATTTTCTTTATAATTATAATTTCATCTTCAGTTAGAATTTCTTCATTAATTTCCTCATTAATTAGAGTTTCCTCTTTACTTTGAATTCTCTCTTTAATCTGAATTTCCTCTTTAGTGAGAATTTCCTCTTTTGGAAAGAATGAATTAAGATTTGGAAAAGAGTCCGTGGAGCTTAGATTTGATGCAAGGTAGGCTAGTGGTGTTCCCATAAACTTGTAAGAACATAGAAACCTAATACGAGTTAAAGGTTTTGTGAATATCATTTTTGTAAATGAAATATACTTTTGACTTGTGTTTGTTATGGCAGAAATATTCCCTGGTGTTTTTGAAAGTTCATTTATAAATAGATGTGTATCATAGTTGGCGCTGTTGTGAAGAAAGACTGGAATAAAAGAAGGTAATTTATAATTAAGATTACAACAGGAATGAGCGGGACCTCTATATTTACCAGTAAGATGACAATGATCCCTAACTTTAGACTCCTTAATTTCCCCCTCACAAATATGACAGATATTGTTCTTTCTTAATTCTAATTTTTCTTCTTTGGTTAATTTCATCGGTTCATTTGTTTCTTTCATTAATTTAGTGAGTCTTATACAATCCTTTTCTAATCGTTTTACAAACTCTTGTGAAGCTTTTTTTCCACTATAATGTTCAAGTTTGTTATACTTTTCTCCAACAGATGATTTGATATAATAACAGAAACCACAAGGAATATGTTTTTGATATTTATTTGTATATGATTCTTTTGGATTAGGAGAAGCAGTATTTATGTTTTTAAGGATACATTCAAAATCAGCGTATATCACAAATGGGTGCATGATAGATTTATTATAATCTTCAATAGAAATCTTTTCACCAGGTTGAGGCATTGTAATTACATCTGATTTATGATTACTACAATACTTTGAATGTTGTTCTAATCGTTCTTTTGTATGAAATGAATTAAGACATCGCTTACAAGGATATATTTTGTTTGCTGTTCTGAATACCTGAGAAGAGATTAATCTTGATAAATTATTGATGTATGTGTAATGTGAATTATTTCTAACACTAAAATATAAAAGATCAATGTGTGTTTCTTCATTTTTATAGTTGTTTGAAATTTTTAATATTTGAACTTTGTTTGTATCCGTTAATCCATATACATTAATAGAAAGATTATTCTTTTTCTCAAATTTCAGAATATCTGTTAGTGGCATTGGGAATTTAAAATCTTTCATGTCCAAGGTATTCTCATATTTCATATATTGTTTTACTCTTTCTGAATTACATTTTGGTGGATGAAAGTGAGCAAGAACAGACCAGAGAAAACATTTATTATCATTGTTCTTAATATTAACAACTGCCTTCTTTAGTTTTATTTCTTTTGGTAATTCAATATAAGAAGAAGCTTTAAGAGGGTTTGATTTTAGAATGTGTATATCTAAAAAGATGATTTTTTTAAATATTGAATCCACTTCCTACCACTGTATTATCAACATCCTCCTCTTGTTTTGATAGTTCTTCATAAACCCCACTATTCAAAAAATCTTGAAATGATGTTATAAAATGAAGATCTGTTCTCATATAAGGAGTTTGTTCTTCATCTTGTCTTTTCATATTCATTTTCACTCCAATATAAAACTTTAAAGTTTTCATTTCTTTTAATGTCTTTTTAATAACTTTATCAACATCAGGTTTCACTATTTCAATTGATTCAGCTATTGATGATGGACCGGGTTCTCCAAATTGAAAAATCCTTATTTTTATATGCCCTTTAAATGCCCCATCAGTGTTTTCAATATAAGAGTCTCCCTTTACTTTAAACTCATTTTTCTTGTGTTGTTGTGATTGAAGTTGTCTATTATAACTCCTCCTCAAAACATCCTTTGAGCAGATATCACAATGTTTTCTTTCCAACTCAAGAGGAGATATTTTATGAAATAGATTAAATGTGTGTTTGTTGGTTCGGAGGTGTTTTCTATAATGTTTATGTTTGTGATTACAAACATCGTAGTATGTTGTATTCACCATATTAATATAATAAATCTTTGCTTAAACTAAAATTTTCTTGATGAAAATTTCGTTTATTTTACAGGTGAATCTGTGCTTAAAACCATTTTATCCTCCAACTTTTTCACTTAATAAATACAATGTTTCAAGACACAAAAGACAAGTTTCAATCAATCTCTTCATTTGTTAAAGATACTGAGAAATATGTCAAGGATGTAAAATTGAACAAAGATAAATATAACAACTATTGGATAAAAACTATTATGGTAAATAATATGAGTTCTTCAATTTCCTTCAGTGGAAGGGCTTTTAGTATACCTAGTAGAACATCAATTAAAGTATCTCTCACAAAAGTTTCTCCTCTCCTTCTGGTAATATATTCAAAACTAGAAAAAGCAATGAAACAAGAAAAAGTATCAAAAAACAAAAACCTTATGGATGAAGCTTTAGAAAGAAAAGATAAGACCATCTGTAATATGCAAGGAGAAATTTGTATTTTTTTCAACAACCCTAAAGATGTAAATCCTGATGAAATAAAGGATGTTAATATATCAGGTGAAATGACATTTCGTTCAATAGTAGTTAACGATCATTTTAAAATTACCTTTAATATAAAAAAATGTTGTCGTTGAATCTGGTAATGAAAAAAGTATATTGATATCGATGGTATTATTATTAAATATGAGTCAATATACAACTGAAAGTATAGATGAATTTCAGTTTAAGTAAAGTTTTACTTTATAAATATGCTCGACTTTCCTGATTCTCCATATGACAAATTTGAGAATTGTCCTGCATGTGAAAGACGGGGATTAAACAAAGAGTCAAAAGCCTATAAACAATGTATATTCTGTGATTATCTTCTAATTAATGATAATAAAAAATATAAAAAGGAAAATAATTCTTTTAGATTCACACTAAAAATGAATTACTTTACAAGATTGATTAGAGAAATGAATGTAAAGTATGAGGGTGATAACACACCTTTACTTACAAGGGAAGAAACTGAACGTATAAGAGAAATGTTCAAAGGATTGTTGTTATATATTATTCATGGATGTAATTTTCAGGGAAATATCAACACAAGATATTGTATAAATAAAATAATGGATTATCTTGAAATTAAACCTGAACTTAGGATAAAATATAGAGTTTCTAAAAAAGCCAATAATAAATTAAATAACCTGTTTTCCAAATATATAAATGAATGATTTTTTACCCATTTGGGAAAATAAGATAAAATTTAACAACCATAAAAATCTCCCAAATTCATTAAGATGTCTCATAGTTGGTTCAAGTGGATGTGGAAAAACCTGCTTACTTTTAAAGATGCTCCTCACTCCCAACTTTTTAGATTATGATAATTTAATAATTTTCACAAAGTCGAGTTTTCACCCAGAGTATCAACTACTCTTACAAGGTTTTAATGCTGGTCTTCGAAAAGAAGATATAATCGGTTTATTTAAACGTCAAAAAACCTAAACGATTATAACATTGAAGATATAATTCAACTATTTTGTGATACACAGAGATGTAAAAAGAAATCAAATCCGATAACTTGTATTCTTAGTGATAATATGGATGATATACCATCTCCCCAAGATTTGGATAAATCAAAAAAGAACCTCGTTATCTTTGATGATTGTGTTAATGAGAGAAACCAAACGGTAATGGACAGCAACTACACAAGATGGAGACATTCTTCTTGTAATTGTATTTATCTTAGTCAATCGTACCTTTCAACTTCCTCGTCGTTCCATCAGAAACAATGCTAATACTTTTATTTTATTCAAGTTAAATTCAATAGATATCAATAATTTTTGGAGAGATAATTGTTCTACATTATGTAGTAAAAAGAAATTTGAGGATTACATGAAGCACACGACTGAAAAATATAAATATATTGTTGTGAAACAAGATGAGATATTAAGGGATATATTTTTTGTTTTATAAACAATTACATATATAAATGACAACTATTATTATAAATCTTGTGGGTAAATCTGCTTCTGGAAAAAAACTTTCATAAATCAAGGTTCTTGTGTAGTACAAATGAGAATATTGTAAATTTACTTAAAAAACACCCCGTGATATGCATTGTATCAACAACAACTAGAGCAATAAGACCTGGAGAAGTAAAAGGTGAAGATTATCACTATATTTCAGTGGAGGAACATATGCGATTGAGGAATGAAGGTCAAATATTTGAGGAGGTTTCTCTTGGTACAACAAAATATTCACATTGTAAGAGTGAGTTAAGGAAACTAAAATCTGGTGGTCTTGGGATATTAGAAACTAATCCTGAAGGAACGAGACAAATTATTAAACTTCTGAGCGGAGTGAAGATTTTATCATTCGGTTTTGATGTTAATGAAGAAACTCAACGCAAACGTATGAAAAGCAGAGATGCAAGTATTAGTGAAGAAGAAATTACAACTCGCATTAATGTCAATAAAGAATTTGATGAAATATTTAAAGAAAAGGATTTATTTGAACACATCTACTTGAATGATGAAGAAAAGTAAAATTTCCCTGTTGATCTTTACAATTCATTAAATAATATTTTACAATAAATAAATGGATGCAAAAGAAAGAGCAAGAAGATTTAAGGAACATCAAGAGTTGGTTTCAAAAGTTGTAAAACAGCAGGAAGACATAAAGAAGAAACGCAGACAGAAACTAACGGGCGAAGAAGCATTTGAAAGAAAACAAGAGAAATTTTTTAAACCACTTTTAAAAACTTCCCAAGAAAAAAATGAAAGATGTTTCCACAGTTCCCACAGTAGAATATATTCCTAAAAAACTTCAAATGTTAAAAGATTTTGATCAAATGACAGAGGAAGAATTAGAGCATTTAGGAGAATTAGAATATGATGATGAACGTTTATTTCAACAACTGGAAGAGATTAATCAACCCCCTGATTATATTGTGAATGCTCTTCAAAACAATGAATATTCAGCGGATTCAAAAACCAAAGCAGGACTCATTCCAACAGAACAACCAGCAATATTTCATCTTGTTCAAGAAAAGGTATTGATATTTAATGATGAATTAAGGTTCTTATTTTCTACTCAACCCCCTGTTAAACTAACTCCGAGATTAATGTTTCTTCTCACAAAAGATGGAAGACAAGGTTCAACTGTGAGGGATGAATCAAAGTATATTGATAAACCATTGGATATGAAAAATAATGATGATAGAGTATATATTGATCTGCTGAACACTCTAAATTATAGGGTTAGTATTTCTAGTAAAAGTAGGAAAAATGAGAAGGAGAAACACATTATTCAGGCTTTAAGTATCCTTGGTTCAGGTATTAGTTTTCTTCCAAATGACCCATCGCAATTAGTTAAGAGACTGTTGTTCTTGTTAGGTAGTAAGAAGGCTGGAAATAACAATTGTTTTAATGAAGCATCAGCCATTTTAGACCAATTGATGAACATGAAAATAATTAATAAAAATCACTATAAAGACATTTTATCTCATATTAAATAAGATGAGAAGCACAATCCTTAGTTTCAATTTCACAACAAGCGACCACACATCTTCATTCCCATACCCACTACAACTTGACCCAACAAAAGAATATGAGGCATCTTTATTGTCCATGGAAACTTATAATACATAATTTAATGTAACTGATAAAAATGACAAGTTTAGTTATAATCGTGGAAGTGGATACAAAACGATAACAGTCTCACCCGGAGCATATGAGATTTCTCAAATATCTTCCGAAATTGCTCGTCTTATGAAAGAACAGGGTGATGAACCAAAAAATATTGTTATAGACATTCAAAAACATACTTCAAAATCAACGATTAAAGATAAAAATAACTACAAGGTTGATTTCACAATTGATAATTCATTTAGAGAGTTATTGGGTTTCTCCTCAAAAAAGATTGAAACTAATGGGACGTTTTACAGTGATAATGTCATTCAAATATCCTCAGGAATAAATTCGGTGTTAATTCACTGTGATTTGATTGATGGTGCTTATAATGATGGATAAAAAACAAATGCAATATTTTCATTCAGCGCATACTCAACCCCAATTGGTTATAAATTCAATATGGAACCAAAAAATTTGGTTTATCTCCCTGTGTCAGGAAAAACCATACACAGAGTAAATTTTAGGATAACCGACCAAGATAATCGTATGATTTATTTTAATGGAGAAGTTATATCCATCAGAATTCACCTACTTGAAGTTTTCCAATAAATAAATACGATGGTTATTGTGAGGAAACACGAGTTGGGAAAATATAAAATAATTACAGGGGATGGGATGTTCCTTTCCCCATACTACAAGGGTGAAGGTATGTATCTTGCTAGAAGATACTATAAACCTCAGAGACAAAGGGGTGTTGGACATCAATTTAGAGGAGATGGGATAATTAATACTCTAATGGGTATTGGTTCAACTATTCTTAAACATAAAGATCTAATTGGTTCAACTGCTTCTGCTGTGGGAAATGCAGCAGGTGTTGTAAAGAGCATAAAAGATGCCCAGAAGGAATCTCATAAATTACAAGCAATAAAAGAAATTAAGAAAGGCAAAACTCAGTTGTCCCCCCAAGAACGACAGAAAATAATTCAAATACTTGGATCAGGGTTTCAAAAGTTTTAACATCTTTTTTCCTAAATAAATACAAGTATGGAAGCAATTGATAGTATCTATGATTTGGATGATACTATTATTATCTCAAACTCCACTAAAAAAGAAGATTACTTCAAGATAAATGCAATAACTGGAACAGACTGGAATACGAATGGTACAAAAAGTTTTGAAATAAATAATCAACAAACCTATTTGAATCTCTCCGAAAGTTTCTTGTTGTGTAAATTTAAATTCACTAAAGCTGGGAATAACACAAACACTACACTTGTAAATGATTTCTTCTGGAAAATGTTTGATAGTGTGCGTTTGTATATTGGAAAACAAGAAGATGAAGCGGTTGATTATGTCTCTGCTGTATCTGAAATGATGAAATTTACACTCTATACATTCAGTGATAGAATGGGAAAGGGGTCTGTCGAAGGTTTTATTCCTGATATGTCAACGGGAACAAACACAGACCCTGGATATACTCAAAGGAAAGGAATGTATAATGATGATACAAAAGCAGAAAATAGTTTTACTGTGGCAGTTCCTCTTAAAGGTATATTTGGATTTTGTGATCATGATAAAGTTCTGTATGGTCTTAAAATTAGATTTCAACTACAAAGGAATGATAATGAAAATCGATTGCTTTTTGGTGTTGGTAGTGCTTTTGGTGATCAGAATAAATTTGTAATTGAGGAAATGAGTTGGTATATCAGTGAATATACTCCTAATCTTAAAACAGAAGAGATGTTGAATCGAAGACTTAATTCAAAGAAACCACTCAGTGTATCATACCTCAAAAGAAGATGTCAACACGTTAAACTCAACCAAACTACTTACACGTGGAATTTGGGTGTTCTGGAAGGAAAGCCACGATATCTGTGGATCATTTTTTAAAAGCCAGATGGTGATACTGTGACTGATAAGAATAATGCATTAAGTGACAATGCTAAGGTGAAACAACTTCGCGTTTCTCTAGATGGAACATTTTATCCACGAGATAGATTGGAAATTAATTGGGAAAAAAATGATTTTGCTGAAGCATACAAGTCTTACCAAAAGGTGTGTGAAAGTAATGGAAATAAAGAACCTATTTTGGATATGACAGCATTTAAAAGTTTGTATACAATCTATGCGTTTGAGCTGAGCGCTCAAAAGGAAACTATAAAGTCTAATCGAGTGGATACTTCCCTATACATTGAAAGAGGAGAGAGTGAAGAAGTTGATACATATTGTTTGCTTTTGGAAGAAACAGAATTGCAGATTAATACAGATAATGGTGTGATGATTAGTCTCACATAATTTTTTGTTAAATAAATGAGTGGCAAAGTACCAACTGGGGTATATGTTAATCAAATCAATCTTCATAAACTATCATCTTGTGTTCAAAATCAAAAGCCTTGTACGATTAACGTTAATACAATTCAGAGAAAAGGAGTAGTAAGAATTGATGTTTTGCTCACAAGAGAACAGGTTAAAATCTTGAATGACACTGGCTCACTTAAAATTAAAATGACAAAACCAATGTTGAAAAAATATTCAATAAGAGAGACGAGTGGAAGATTTCTCCCATTTCTAATTCCTTTATTTGCTGGTTTAAGTGCGGTTGGAGCATTGACGGGTGGTATTTCAACAGCGGTGAAAACTGCCAATGAAAGGAAGGCTCAACTCCAGGCTCAAAAATAATCGGAAAGACATAACAAAGAGTTGGAGAAACAAATTAGTGGAAGTGGTGCAATTGTAGATTTTGCTGAAAAACTTGAAGGTCTGCCTGATAAAGCGAGATTGTTAGTTGGAGATATGCTTTCTTCTATAGCACAAGCAGGTGTAAAATTAACGAAAAGAGGTAATGGATTATATCTTTCTCATAAATAAATGAGCATTGATGAGTGGTTTAAAGAATTTGGAAAGAATACAACATCAATTTTACAACTTGTCAAATATTGTAAGAAATTAAAAATTCATAATGTGGTTATTTGTATGAGAGATGAATTAACAAATGTGCCGAAACATACAAAGAATATTATTATGAACTTAAAAGATAATAATGGGAACGGTTCTCATTGGGTTTGTATTTTTAATAGTCAAGACAAATATTATTTTGATAGTTTTGGTCTTCCACCACCTGTTGAAGTCATAAAATTCTTACAGAATGGTGTTTATCAAACATTTCAAGTCCAAGAATTAAATTCCAAGTGTTGTGGTCAATTATGTCTATATGTGTTATTTCAACTCAACAAAAATAAAAAAATTTCTGATATTATTTTTAATCTAATATAAATGACTTATGTTGGTAAAGATGGTTCTATCTTTGGTGTATCTCAAGAACTGGATATTGATTTATCAAATTATTACACAAAGGCACAGGCTGAACGACATAAATATAATATAACCAAAAATATTAACATGAAAAATGCTTATAAATTAAAAAATTATCCAAGCCCGACTGACGCGAATGACTTGGTGAGATTAAGCGATTTATCACAATATATATCCTTAAATAAAATGGCCGTGTATTCCAAAGATACAGAAGTGTTGATATTATCTCCAGGTCAAACATAATTCACAGTTCGAATTAAAATAAATTTTTCTAAAGAAGGGCGTATCGTTTGTATGAGAATAGAACAATGGCGGTATGATATGAATGATTTAGCTTATAATTGGTCGTTTAAAATTAACCTCGAAGACCTGGAACAATTAAATCAGTCTCGTAAGGAAGAATATTCTCCACTTGGTATCGAGAATGAGTTTTGTGGGGCCACGATTAGTAAACAACAAATAAAAGAATTTAATAAGGGTAAATATAATAATGGTTTTGCCCTTGTTTATATCATGAAAACAGAAAAAACAGGATTATATATAATAAGTAAGGAAATACAAAATGATTTAACTATGGGAAGATGGGGAGGTGTTTCGTGCCATAATATTATTCTAACATATATTTCTAATACATAAATGACAGCAAGAAGGCTTCAAGAAAATTATCATTTCTGTGTCCAAGCATACCTTCAAGAAAAGGGTATTCGGTATTTTAATAAATATGTTCTACAACATAAGAATGAGGTATTTTCAATAAAAGATTTTCATTATGCTGATGTTGAGAAACCGACAACTTTAGATTTAATTAGAATGTTAAATAATGAAAAAATTATAAAGTTAAGAAAAGGTAAGGCTCTTTTAGAAATTCAAAATAAATTTTATTGGTTTCATGTTGTAAAAAAAAATATTTTGGATACAGGAATAACAAGAAATCCTGATGAATATATGTATGATATTCTATGGGGTGTAAGCGATTCAAGGATAATAAGGGTTGAGGAAGGAGTTGAAGAAGAGAGGGAAGAGGAGGAAAAGGAGAAGAGAGAGAAGGAGGAGAGGGAGAAGAAAGAGAAGGAGGAAAAGGAGAAGGAGGAAAAAGAGAAGAGAGAGAAGGAGGAGAGAGAGGAAAGAGCGAGACAAAATAAATATGAAAATATGGAAACCAGTGAGATTAAAAAAAGATTGGTGGTATTACAGAAAATAACTCAACCCACCGAGGAGGAAAACAAAGAATTGACAAGTCTATTTGCAATACTTTCGACAAGAATATTGACATCGACAAGCTATTCATTTTAATTCAAGTTTTTCAATTTTTTTTCTTCAATAAATGGAGGTGAGAGTGAAGGCATTTCTAAGGATTCCTTATGTTTTAAAAATTAAGATTCAAATGTGCATGTTGGAAACTAAAAAGGTTTTTGCACTCTGCAGGAATTTTTCACATAAATAAATAAGTTATTGTCTCAAATGTAAAAAGAAAACTAATACTAAAAATATTTCATATATTAAAAGTAAAAATAACAGGGTTATACAAAAAGGTATATGTTCGGTGTGTGGTTCAAAAAAAAATCAATTTATCTCCAAACACAAACTCGGAGGAGATATACAAAAGTTTTTATCAGGAAGTAAATTTACAACTACTGGAATAACAGGGAAATTACATCTTCCAGGGTATTCTTTCTGTGGTCCAGGCACAAACTTGGATAAAAGATTAGATGAGGCAGACAATCCTAAATCCTGGAGTAAACAAATCAATAGAGTTGATGAAGTGTGCATGAGACACGATATTGATTATGGGAATACCACAACGTTCGAAGAAAAGCATGAAGCCGATAGAGAAATGTTGTATAATTTGTCTCTGATACAAAATCCAACCTTGAGAGAAAAAGTTGATCGGTTAATTGTGAAGAAGATGATCAGTGCTAAATTAAAACTTGGACTTGGAAATTCAAAAAACTTATAGGCTCTAATGATGTCATTAAGACTGAAGAGCAATTAGCTGATGAATTACATAAACCAATATTCACAAAGTTTCAGAGAAGGAAAGTTTATTCCAAGGAAGTAGATTATATCTGGTCTGCTGATTTGATTGAACTCAATAATGATAAGGGGTACAAGTATGCTTTAACCGTTATTGATTTGAGGAGTAGATACGCATGGGTTGTACCATTTAAAAACTAAACAGGTAATACTCTTATGTTAGCCTTTCAACAGATATTTAATAAAAGTAAGAGAAAACCTAAAAAATTGTGGACTGATGAGGGTAGAGAGTTTTATAACAAGACATTTATGAATTTTCTAAAAAATAATCGTTTTTATTTTTTGTTAATCGTTGAATGTTTTAATCGTACCTTAAAAGGGAAACTATATAAAAAATTCACACAACTCGGTTCACAACAATGGTCATCTTTTATTCAGGATATTGTGGATAAGTATAATGAGACGATTCACACGTCAACAAATATGAAACCATCAGAAACATTTACAAAATTAAAATATGAAAAAGAGATTAATGTCAGAAAACCTAAGTTCAAAGTTGGTGATATCGTAAGAATATAGAGGTGGAAATCTCATTTTGAAAAAGGTTATATTAAAAGATGGACAAACGAACTTTTTAAAATTGTTGATGTAATAGATACGGTTCTTTGGACTTATAAGATATATGATTTGGAAGGGGAAGAGATTTTAGGTTCATTTTATTCACAGGAATTACAAAAGACAAAGATAAATTGAAATTTTTTGACTCCGCCCCTTTTTGACTCCACCCACACAAAACCCACCCACATAAACCCCACCCCACACAAGCTCCACACAAACCCCACCCCCACACAAATCCCACCACACACAAACCCCCCACAAGCTCCACACAAGCTCCACACACACAAACCCCACACAAGCTCCACCCATATTCATCATATTCACATAATTAGTGATTAGTTAATTAGTTCCCCACACTCAACATGTTTATTTAATTTAAAAATTATCCACCCATCCACACAAGCTCCACTCATCCACCCATCCACCCATCCATTTATCCACACAAACCTCATCCACATAAGCCTCATCCACATTCACCCCTCCCACATAAGCCCCACCGAAGCCCCACCCACATAAACCCCTCCCACACAAGCTCCACCCACATAAACCCTGCCCACATAATCCCTGTCCACATAAACGCCCTCCCACACAAGCCGCGCCCACATAAACGCCCTCCCACCAGCCCCGCCCACACACGCCCCACCCACACAAGCCCCGCCCACACAAGCCCCGCCCACACCGAAGCCCCGCCCACATAAACCCCACCCACACAAGCCCCGCGCACACAAGCCCCACCCCTCATCCCCCCTGTGCGCCCCCACCTTTGACCCACCACCTCCCTCATCCCACCCCCACCCTTCCCCACACACACACATGGGGAGGGGAGGGGTGGGATGAGGGGGTGATGGGTCATTGGGGGAGCGCACCTACCCCCCCCACCCCTCCCTCCCTTTCCTTCATGTCTTAATCCTTTTTTTGAAATTCAAAATCAAGTAATTGTAAACAAAACAAATATAATTAATCAAAATTGCAAATATTAAATATTCATTTGCGAGAATGTATAATCTTTCCCAGCAATCTTCTTCAGATGTCTTGTGATTTCGAAACTCAGACACCATATTCTGTTTTGAAACAAAAAGTGGATAATACTTAGGTTTTATAAAGATAATTACATGGTAATATGCGTAAGCCTGTTGTTGGTTCTAAGTTCAAGCCTCGTTGACCACTGAATTAACACACCAGGAGGCAAACTCAGCCTGTCATCCTTCCAAGGCCAATAAAATGAATTCCAGTGTACTGGTAAAACCGCGTCCAAACTAATGATGCAACCAACATAAGACGACATTCCAAAGAGAGAGTGATATTAATAAACAAATAATAATTCAGAAACATTTACCTCCAGAAAATCATGTGTTGTACCAGATTGCTTCAACAGCTTATGTTGTGTGATCGAGCTGAAAAAAAAAAAATAATAAGTCAAGGGTATAGATGGAGAGACAGACAGAGAGAGGTAGGTAGAAAAACAGACAGAGAGAGATACAAAGAGACAGACAGGGAGAGATAGAGAGAGACAAACAGACAGGAAAAGAGACACACACACACACACACACACACACACACACACACACACACACACACACACACACACACACACACACACACACATATATATATATATATATATATATATATATATATATATATATATATATATATATATATATATATATATCATTGACCTCTTCAATAAGAGCATTCATTTGATGCACCTCATCGTGATATGTAAACTCCACTTCTTCCAAGGACCTGCCAGGAAAAAATATATATTTTCGCATTATCACAATTTAATTTATAATCAATTGCTTCATTGTTCAAAGAGGAAACCATACACAAACTTACCAACTTTGTAGTGAGCTGTTATCTTCATCGGAAGAGAGTGAGTCCATGTCTCAGTTTTTTTTTACCATTGGTACAAGATGGCAAAAAGATCAGAGGCCGTGATAAGACGTCGTGTCAGTCTTTAAAAATGTTTTTCAATTCCCTTCTAAGATGATTGACCTCTTCAATAAGAGCATTAATTTCATGCACCTCGTCGTGATATGTAAACTGCTCTTCTTCCAAGGACCTGCCAAGAAAAAAAAAAAAAATATATATATATATATATATATATATATATATATATATATATATATCAGAATTATCACGATTTAATTTATAATCAATTGCTTCATCGTTCAAAGAGGAACCTATACACAGGCTTACCAACTTTGTGTTGAGCTGTTTTGTTCGCGGAAGAAAGATCGCTCATGTCTCAGTTGTAAAAATGAAAATCCCGTCTGGCAGAAACTTTGTCTGGCGAATCACTTATAAAGCAACGATGAGGAGATTGCTTAATCATTGGGTGTGGCCACAGGAAATGACGCTTCGGGAGAGACAGCTTGGAAAATAACTGGGAGATATATTCTCAAATTGTATGAATCATTTTTAAAACATACTTAAAATACCCTAAAATGGTTTTGATTAAACATGTTTTCAGTTCGTGTTCTGAGATAAAATATAAACACGAGACCTTGTCTCACAGAATAGTTCCTGTTTTTTTCACAGCATGACTGTCCAAAAACACTTCCTCATTTTCACAGCACGACCGTGTCAAAAAAACACTTCCTCATTTTCACGGCATGAACTGAAAACATTTGAAACAAAACTTTTTTTATGGCGTGGTTTATACACAAAAATGACTTGCAACTCGGGCGGTGGTCAAACAAGAGCATTAAGAGAAGTTTATCATTTCGTAATAGCACAAAAGGGGTATCTTAAAAAACATAAAGATTCAAATGTTTTGTTTTTCAATATTTTAGATGGGGATTATTGTGCAAAGAAAATTAAGCTATTGAAGGAATTTGAGAATGAACAAATCTTTATAGGTTCAATGAGTGAGCTAAATAATATGCATCGGTTATTTGATAAAGAGTGTCCTGAGGGTTAGACGTTTCAGATATTTCTTTAGAATCACCTTTAACAAATCTTTATCTTATTGCATGGATTATTTGAAAAAAAAAAGTGTCTCCAGGTTAAAAGGGGAGACAAATAAATATACCTTGGGATAAAAAGGGGGTTTATTTTTCGGGAAAAAAAATATGAATCGCTGAAAATCCCCCATTCATTTAAATGGGGAAAAGTGAGCCAGAACCAGTATATTCACCCTACTGACGTCATAGTGATGTTTCATATGCCTGGTAATTCATCTCTGCTAATGCCCTGTTCAATTCCCGTAAACAGAATTTAAAAAGCTTGCCTAGTTTCGGAAATAATTCTTTAGGCGATTTCCATTAGCGGAGATATTTTGACGTCATAACTTTTTTTCATGGAGGAATTTTCAAAATCTGAGAAGGTTACTGTCTGCACAGGGTAATTTTACATATATATGCCATTTCAGGAAGTTTCGATGAAAACTGCAGGCTGTGAAACAAATGAAACAAAAAACAAAAAATGTCAAAAAATAGGAATAACGTCATAAAAATTGATATGACGTCATAGTGATGCTTCATATGCCCGGTAATTCATCTCTACTAATGCCCTCTTCGATTCCCGTAAACAGAATTTAAAAAGCTTGCCTAGTTTCGGAAATAATTTTTTAGGCGATTTCCATTAACGGAGATATTTTGACATCATAACTTTTTTTCTAGGAGGAATTTTCAAAATCGTTGATCATTGCTCTCTGCGTAGGGTATTTTTACTTATATATGCCAAGTTTCAAGAAGTTTCGATGAAAACTGTAGTCTGTGAAACAAAAAAGTCCACAAGAACAACAATGTGAGAAGGACTTAGAGATCCTCCACGAGGATCTAAAAAGTCCACAAGAACAACAACGTGTCAGACTTCGTATAGAGAGCCTCCCCGAGGATCGAAAAAAGTCGCGACATGGAAAATCAATAAATTGCAGCAGAAAAATTGAAACAGCCAAAAAAAATTCGACGATTTTCTTTTTTCGGTTTTTTAAACATCTCAGGCTAAGGTGTGCTCTCGTAACTCTTAGATGTGTTGATATATGTATAGATGTGTATATATATATATATATATATACATATATATATATATATATATATATATATATATATATATATATATATATATACATACATATATGTCTTCGACGGGTAATTCGTAAAAGAAAGCATATGTCAGTTACTCACAGTTTCTGTGGAGTCAATTTTGTTACAAACGGGTTTCTTCGGTCATCTACTGCAACACATTTTTAAACACAACGTTCCTCGTTTTGTTTGCTGGGGCATGGACGTGCAGCTTTGATCTTGATCCAACTCTTGTTGCCACACCATACAACATTCCGTGTGAGAAAACAAGCGAACACAGATCTAGTCCGATTATGCTGAACTTCTGTCCCTGTACTTTGTTTATTGTCATTGTAAAGCAAGGTCGTAAGGGAAATTGTAATCTACGGTATTGGAATGGCAGGTCACTGTCGGATGGTATAAGTGGTATCCTTGGAATTAATGCATGTTTTCCTGCTGCCGGTCCATTAATCAGCATTACTTCAATCACATTTGGGCTCATTCGGTGGACTGTACAGCGGGTGCCATTTATAATATTTGGTGGATCCAATGAACGTAGAACAATAACTGGGCAGCCCACTTTCTGCTTAAGTTTGTGTGGTGGTATCCCTGATATTTCAATTGGAATTCAGAAATTCAACGGGAAAGTGCACCGCTTCCTCCGGAGTGAGTGTTGTGTTGATTGCATTCTATATCTTGACTTCTCCTGGGAAGCAGTCAATGATGGTAGAGTTGACAGCATCCACTGTTTGATGTAGAGGTGCGAGTATCGCTCGTTCTAACAACCAGTTTTTGTCGTTTGCAGCATGTCCTGTTAATCCGACATTGATTTCCTCGATTAATTTGGATGGAGTTTAATATATATATATATATATATATATATATATATATATATATATATATATATATATATATATATATATATATATATATATATATATATATATATATATATATATATCTTCTTCTTCTTTCGGCTGCTCCCGTTAGGGGGTCGCCACAGCGGATCATCCGTATGATCCGCATAGTAATTTGGCACATGTTTTATGCCGGATGCCCTTCCTGACGCAACCCTGGTCGCCTCTTACGACATAGGGATATGGTACACCTATTTTAACTGAGGTATACACCGGCCCAGTACACTGGTACTCACTTCGCCGACCTCGGAAGGATGACACGCTGAGTCAATCCCCTGGTGTATTAATTCAGTGGCCCAACGGGGCTTGAACTCAGGACCTTTTGGATCCCAAGCCACTGGCCTAACCACTGCGCCAACATATATATATATATATATATATATATATATATATATATATATATATATATATATATATATATATATATATATATATATATATATATATATATATATATATATATATATATATATATATATCTTTTTCTTCTTTTGGCTTGTCCCATTTCGGGGTCGCCACAGCGGATCATCCGTATGATCCGCATAGTGATTTGGCACATGTTTTACGCCGGATGCCCTTCCTGATGCAACCCTGGTCGCCTCTTACGACACAGGGATAGGGTATACCTATTATAACCGGGGTATACACCAGCCCAGTACACTGGTACTCATTTCGCTGACCTCGGAAGGATGACAGGCTGAGCGAACCCCCTGGTGTATTAATTCAGTGGCCCAACAGGGATTGAACTCAGGACCATTTCGATCCCAAGCCGCTGCCCTCACCACTGTGCCAACACCAGGCTATGTATATATATATATATATATATATATATATATATATATATATATATATATATATATATATATATATATATATATATATATATATATATATATATATATATATACAGAAACATTTACGTATATATGTATGTGTGTGTAACATATATATATATATATATATATATATATATATATATATATATATATATATATATATATCTTCTTTTTATTCTTCTTCTTCTTCTTTCGGCTACTCCCGTTAGGGGTCGCCACAGCAGATCATCCGTATGATCCGCATAGTGATTTGGCACATGTTTTATGCCGGATGCCCTTCCTGACGCAACCCTGGTCGCCTCTTACGACACAGGGATATGGTACACCTATTTTAACTGGGGTATACACCGGCCCAGTATACTGGTTCATTTCGCCGACCTCGGAAGGATGACAGGCTGAGTCAACCCCCTGGTGTATTAATTCAGTGGCCCAACGGGGCCTGAACTCAGGACCTCTTGGATCCCAAGCCGCTGCCCTAACCACTGTGCCAACACCAGGCTATATATATATATATATATATATATATATATATATATATATATATATATATATATATATATATATATATATATATATATATATATATATATATATATATATATATATATATATATATATATATATATATATATATATATATATATATATATATATATATATATATATATATATATATATATATATATATATATATATATATATATATATATATATATATATATATATATATATATATATATATATATATATATATATATATATATATATATATATATATATATATATATATATATATATATATATATATATATATATATATATATATATATATAGAGACGATATATATATATATATATATATATATATATAAGAAACAGACGATGAATAACTGAAATAAATCGCCTCATTTGTTCGATCCATCATTGCTTAACACTTGGTTCCTTTGGAAAATGATTAAAACCACAGGTGTGACTCGCCGATTGGTGATTACAATCTGGAACAAAACACTGTACCATCTTCACAAAGCTAATGCGGCTATTTTATATGAGTGTAAAACAAGGCCATGCATTGTCATGCCAACGTGACGTCATCGCCAGGTGCACTTTTATGGTGTATTAATTTTTAAATCTGATTAAAAATTTTTGTTGTGGTTCGGGTGTAATACCCAAGAGGGAATGCCACATCCTTCTGTTGGAATCATTTTATTTGCTTCAGCCGTTATTTTGTTCGGCATGATGACATTTATTAACATTTTGAGGATGAACAAATGATTTCTTGATCTGGTTCTTTAACAATGTATTTTTCATTATTGTTCATTATGAAAACATTGGAAAATAAAAACTATGGTTGTTAAATGCTTATTACTCCACTGTATAGTATTTTGAAAGAGTATTATATTGTTGCGGATTCGCGCCCGCCGGCGTGCTGACGGCCACGTAACTCGAATCGCGGCACGTCGCCCACCGGACGGACAATCCAGTCGTGACCCACTCGGACTAACGCCCGGAACCAGTCACGGGTGGACCTTTCCGTCTCACCGCGATCGTGCAAATCGGCCCCCGCGTGGGATAGGGTTGCTCGCCAAATTTGACCTACCTAAGTACCCACACGGAGGGTAGACCGGGCGATCGCACCTCGCCGCAGGTCGACTTCGGACACGGGCCACTTAAGCGACCCGTTCCGTACTATCGGGATAACCGAGCGGTGTTATTCGTCGGCCTCGACGGTTCGATTAATTATCGTGCGTCTTAGCCCACGACCAACCCTTTACGTGAAGCAAGATGGGGATTCAATGAAAGAAATGACAAAGCGAAGCGGGAAAACAGTTCAACAATAAGCACATTTATTTTGCGATGAACGGAAAGCACACATATACAATTCCACCAAAAGCACATGTAAGAGAAGAAGACAATGCAATATTACACAAAAAGCAAATGCAACAATGCAGATCTATCCGACTACCGAGCACACGGCAACACTTATACAATTTTACTTCACAGACGGCGCCGACAACACATATTCCCAAAGCAAAAGAAAAGAGAACCACCCTCCAGGATGAGGGGGGTAGGCGGGCCTGGGGCCGAGACCGTGTCGGGCCTACCCGTCTGATGATGAGACGCGGAGCGGCGGTGGTGCCTCAACTCCGCGGGCCTCGCGGACAGT
Organism: Eptatretus burgeri; assembly: GCF_056783735.1. Lineage (NCBI taxonomy): Eukaryota > Metazoa > Chordata > Myxini > Myxiniformes > Myxinidae > Eptatretus > Eptatretus burgeri. The sequence continues at coordinate 87,004,938 of NC_140961.1, read as the reverse complement.
GTCTGGTAGGGGGTGGGAAGGGGGCCCCCTTTGTCGCACTATCTCAGCGCGGGGGGAAACAGGAGGGGGTTGCTGATGCTCGGGGAAAGGAGGATATAACCCTGTCTCGGGTCCCGCGGCGAGCGTCTCCTCCTCCACCTCGGTCGCGTTGCTGGCCTCTCCCTGTGCCGCTCCCGGCACTGACGCGAGCACCCCCTCGTCCGCCTTCGCTGCCGTCACCTCTCCACAGCTCCGTCCTCTTCACTCCGACTAGTACCACTTCTTTCCAGCTCCACCGACGACTCTCTTGAACTCCGCACACTCAACTCAACTTCCAACTCAACTCCTACTCAACTTCCAACTGAACTCCTGCTCAACTTCCAACTGAACTCCTCCTCGACTGACGAACGCAGTCGTTTTTATAAGCCCCGTGGCTTCGCTCTTTCACCCTTGACCCTCTGCCTCCGACCCTTCACCTGGCTCCCCATTGGCCCGAGGAAAAGTGGGCGTGAATGCTTTTTGATCCATGAATTTGCACATAGCGACCGCCCTCCAACGCCCTGGAGGCGGGGCCAAATCGCCCCTCGCTCACCAATTGGACGGAACAAAAGTGGGCGTGAGTCGTTTTTGATCCGTTTTTCTGCGGAAAGTCCGTGATGTTTTTGAACACGCTGCTCGGTGCGCGCCCCGCACGAGTCCAGCATCGGTGCCCACGAGTGGCGCGAGATGACGGTGATGCGATGGTGGCGAGTTGTGACGGTAAAGGTCGTGGCGGTTGTGGTGAAGCGGCGTTGTGGTTGGTGGTTGTTGTTGTGAAGCGGCGTTGTGGTTGGTGGTTGTTGTTGTGATGGCTGTTGAGATGTGGTTGGTGGTGGTAATAATGGCGGCTGGTCCAAAATAAAGATAGTAAAAGAAAAACGGCTATCTAAAAGGGTCGCAGCCCGCATGAATGACATTTATTCCCTCTAGACAACGGGTTTGGGCCTAACTACACATATACTTACCGAGATATCTCACCTAAGGGACCTGAATGGTGGTTTGCGAGTTTGGTCAACCACAACAATATTATACACATTTAAATGGGTGGCCATTATTTTTCCCTGTGCCAAATGGAGTGCAATTGTATTCCATGATAAATGATTGGCTTCTAACTTTATTCACCTGTTACCCAACATTATATTGTCAATTCTTTTTAAACTTTCATCAACTGTGGTTTGATTCTTTCATCAGCCTGTCCTCCAATTGAATGGAGCTTTTTAAATTGTCTGATTCTGCAGTGAAAAAACATAAAATGCTGCATTCAAAGAGCATTGTGATACTTCACTGCTTTGGACTCCATCTTAATGACTTTTTCACTCTGGTTTCTTCAAATGAGGCCCAATTAGCATACAGGATTTGCGATTTTACAAATATTTCTGTGTCTGTTGTCAACCCGTTTACCATTTATTTTGCCATAGTGATGGTGCGCATGATCATGTGTGTACTGAGGTCACCTCTAGACATTAAAAGCAAGTGCATTCCTTCTAAATGTAGCAATGCAAATCAAATAGTTTGGTTTTGTGAGGGACTTCCATTCGTTGTGTTATTGTTATCGTTATCGCTTGGGCTTAAGCATTCAGAACAGCAGCACTTGAATTCAGCAGTATGTGCTTGGGCTCTATTCTGAGCATTATCATGCTCTCCTGCTCAGCAGGCCATGCCAATTGGCCATGGGTCCTGACTCTGCATCGTTTGTCTCTCTTGAGAATGGCTCTGCTATATATTTGACATTGGCAAAGGCACTGCTCGGAAGACTGTGGCATTACACTGACAGTTTTGCATAATCTACTGTTATATAGACTTATAGATGACACAATCCGAAGCTGTTGTGAATGATGGAGATGGCGTGATGGTGAATGTAATGACCTAGCAATGCCCTTGGCATTTTCACTCACTCATCACTTGGGCAGGACTGGGAGACAGAAGCCATTCTTACCTTCAAGGTTCCTTTTCATCTCCTTATTAATGAAGGATCTGCACAGGATTCACAAACCCTGAACCATCTACACTCAAGCCCGTTGCCTTAATAGATTCCTATTGTAAATTTATAGGCATTCGAGTTTGCTGGAAGCAATTTTGCTGAAATTTTACTCTTGATTTAATTCTAATCTCATTTTCTGTCAATGAAAAAGTAGCTTATCATTGTGATAAATGTGGAATTTACAGTGTGATGTCACATGGCTTTGTCTTGCCAAAGGCTTACAGTGTGATGTCATATTGCTTTGTCTTGCCAAAGGCTACTCGATAATGCTGTCCTTTTGTAAATCGAAGTAAAACTTCTCATTTTTCTTAATGCTTCATGCTGTATTATTTCCCCTCACAACATAATCATATTTTTCTATTGCTTGGAGTACAAACCAGATTAATAAGATAAATCAATTGTAACATGATTCACATGTGAGCTTTCTATTCTGTGTTAAGACTTTGGAGAAAGTGTAAGCTTTCTCCAAGAAAGAAGTAAGGAACTTCTGTAAGAAGTAAGGAACCCAACTGTGTGTTTGAATAAAAGCAAGTCCTGGGTTGATATCTTGGCTGTATTGCAAAGCTGCGTGCCCTTTCTGTGTAAAACGTCTACAAAAGATCAAATAAAACTCCCTTAAGCTGCATGAAGAACGTTCGAGGATGTACCATTCAAAATAATTAATTAATTAACCATTTAAGGGTCTAAACTGGTCTGCTGACAAGTGAAAGTAGTTTGAGAGTGAAGAGTCTTCAGGAGTGAGGTAATCAACTTGCAAATATATAATTACCTCTGCCACCAAAGGTGAATGGAGGGGTTTTGTTTCCACCCCCATCTGTCTGTCTGTCTGTTTGTTTTTACTTGCGAAAATCGAAGATTTTTTTAAAGGAAATTGGTTGGTCTTGTGCATTTTTCTCTCTGTCTGTCTGTTTGTTTTATGTCAATCGCCGACAGGTCACCACTATAAACCGATCTTCACGAAACTTCATCAGATGATAGAGTTCATCATAAGCAAGAAGCCTATTATTTTTGTCGTCAAAAGGTCAACATAGTCCAAAGGTCAAAAACTTTGTCAAATTTATAAAATCCTCAATTTTCATCTCATTGACTTGAAATTTGAAGAGGTTGTGCATATCCAGTCATTTAAATCAACCACCAATAATTTTTGAGGTCAACATCGGCCGAATTTATGAAAGAGTCAATTTTCATCGGATTGACTTAAAATTTGAGGAGGTTTAATTTGTTTATTGTTTATTTGCGGCCATCTTGAAAAAAAATGTTTTCTGTAATAAATGGAAAACCGTTCATTTGATTTCAATTATTTTTCAATGGTGGGGGATTCCCCATCTCTGATGGTATATTTAATTCTCATTTGGGTTGAACTGTCTTTGCCAAGGCAGTGATTGAATGCCAAATCCTAAATTAACGTGAGGCATTTAACAGTGCCCCATTAAATGTACAATCTGATGGGGGCAGTCATGTACCTATCTGTAAAACTTCTAAATCAGTACCGTAATCATCCTCCTCACATGCAACAACCTCCTCACTATGTACATGTATATATTGTATAATAGTGTTGTGGGAATGATATTTATGGGTTAATAAAACTGTGTTTTAGAATGATAGTTATTTCTTAGCATTTATTTATATACTGTAAGTATGATGTACTATTTGTTCAATAGATGTGTTACACATGCAAAGTGAGATGTTTGTTTTTCCTCTCCTATTGTTATCTTCCCCTCTTCAAACCTCTGGCTGTGTGTTTTTTAATGTTATTTTCCTGGATTTAAATGTCTTTACAAAGTGCACACGAAAGCTTTGCAGCTCAAGCTATGAGAATGTTCAGGTGTGGCTAATTTGCATTGAGATGGCTGGCCAGTAACCTCACCACATGAGCTGATTGTCAGGGAGAAACAGCATTGAGGAAGTTGGCAATTGCCTCACCATGTGAGCTTGCATGGGACACAAAAAGTATTTTAGAATGACCTAGATTGTGATTTTCATGCAAATGAGATGGTGGCCATCATGAATTTACAGCTTTTGCTTACAATAATTGAAACGATGTGTTGACATGAGAGCACAGGCCAGAATAAATGAATGGTTAGAACTTTATCAGATGGTTTTATGTGTGTTATCTACTGATATATGAGCAAAATGATGATTTTCTGATAAATCTAATATCGGCCATCTTGTATTTACATTTCTGGACTTTGAGCAAAAAATTGCATGGTGTTTGACTGCCAGGGTTCCCTGCATTCTGTGCAAGATTTGCTGATAAACAGAAAACCAAAAATTTCAAAAAAATTATACCTGTCTAATTTGTTACTGGGGTCCTCTTAAAGGTACTCACATGGTCAAACCAAAAATAGCACACCGTGCTGGGTTCACCTCTGTTGGACTCCTGGGTAATAGGAAGGTGTGGGGAATGAAAGGGAGTTAAGAGGGATGGGGAGAGAGTGATTAGATGGGATAGTGTTTTTAGAGGCAGAAGAATTACAAAGGGGATTTAAACCAGCTGTACAGGCACAACACATTTTTCTGTCCCTCGTACAAGGGAAAGGGTAACGTAACTAAAAAAAATTCCTCTGGAAATATAAAAATGAGGGATTCCTGAGGTCTTGAGTGCAATTCCTCAGGGTCTCTCCAAAACTGCAACAATATTGATGATTACGGTGCGACATCTTCATTGAATGCTTTCCTCACCTCATTTTGCTCATATCTCACAATGGTAATTACAATATTGGAGATTACGGTGCAGCATGTTTATCCCATACTTTCCTAACCTCGTGTTTCCTCACCTCTCACAACGGTAATTACAATATTTTTGATATTTCAGTGTGGTGTCTTTATCTCACACTTTCTTTACCTCGTGACTCATCCTGGTGATTACAATATTGATCGTGGTGCTATCCTTGGCGATTTTACATTTATTTTTCACTCCACGGACACTAAGCAGCTATTCATGTTAGGTGAGCCGACACAGGTAATCCTGTCCTTAGGGCAAGGGTGCCTCCGAGAAAAATAAATTGCAATTCTGTTGGTCGTACCCAGAATCAGCTCATGGGCGAACAATTAAATAAATATCCTCCTCCTGTGTGAAGAGGAGGGGGGGGTGAGATGACTTAAAATTTTCACCTGCACACCTGTTACAGAGCAAGTGGTTTACTCACCCATGATGTAGACAGGTGGAATTATTAGCCATGGCACAAAATATATTCCCCCCACTTCCACCACAATACCCCCATCCTCTTCCACCTACATCGAGGCTGCTCCCAAAGGGAGCGGGCATTTCTCGTGCTTTATGAAAGGTGAAAGGCGTAAGTAAAGGGGTGAAGTTGAAAAAAAATTAAAAAAAAATTCAAGGAAATAAGGGTGGTCAAGGCTAATGAAAGGATAATAAGGGAGTGGGGGGAATTGGAGAGAGAAGGGAAAAAGGTTTAGGGGAGAGAAAAGATAAAGTAAGGGAAGGTGAGCTTTGTCTGACAAGAAGATGATTTTACAGATAGGATGGGAGGATAAAAGTTATGAGGTGAGGAAAATCTGGAATTTTGAGAAAGCTGTAAGGCAGGGCTCTATGTACATCTACATACAGTGCCTATAGAAAGTCTACACCCCCTTTCAAATTTTTCACCTTTTGTTGACTTATAGCCTGGAATTAAATTGCATTAAATCAGATTTTTTTCCACCTTTATTTACAAATCGTAACCACACTTTCCAATTGATAAACAAATTCTACAAATTTCAGAAAATTCTTTTAAAATGAAAAACTAGAATATCTTGGTTGGATAAGTGTCAACCGCCCTTATAATAGCAATTGTATCTTATCTCAAGTGTAACCAATCAACTTAAAAATCACACACCAAGTTAATTGGCCTCCACCTGTGTTAAATTGTCATGATTTTGATTATTTCAGAATATAATCAACTGTTCCTGTAGGTTTCCTCTGCTAGGTAGTGCATTTCACAGCAAAAACTCAACCATGAACACCAAGGAGCTTTCAAAAGACCTCCAAGATATAGGTGTGGAAAGGAACCATGCAGCGGATAAGTATAAAATTATTTCAAAGGCCTTATCCCTTGGAGCACAGACAAGACAATCATTAAGAAGTGAAAGGCATATGGTACCACCAAGAACCTGCCTAGATCAGTCTGTTCCTCTAAACTGGATGACCAAGCAAGAAGGAGACTGATCAGAGATGCCACCAAGAGACCAATTGCAACTTTGAGAGAGCTCTATGCCTTTGTAGTAAAGACTGATCACTGTGTGCATGTGACAACGATATCTCAAGCACTCCACAAGTCTGGCCTGCACCGTAGGGTGGTAAGAAGGAAGCCATTACTCAAAAAATCCCTATCTTGAGTTCCATTTGTGGTATACAAAAATCCACTCTGGAGATTCTGAAGCCATTTGGCAAAAAGTTTTGTGGTCTGATTGAAACCAAGATGGAACTTTCTGTCCTAAATACAAATGTTACACTTGCACAAACACAACACAGCACATCACCCACAGAGCACCATCCCCACTGTGAAGCATGGTGGTGGCAGCATCATGTTATGGGAAAATTTCTCATCAGCAGGGTCTGGGGCACTTTTCAGGATAGAAGGGAAAATAGGTGGAGCAAAATACAGAAATATCGTAGAAGAAAACCTGCTGCCCTCTGCAAGAAAGCTGAATTTGGGATGGAAGTTCACCTTTCAGCATGACAATGGCCTGAAGCACACAGTCAAAGCTACACTGGAGTGGCGAAGGAACAAAAAGATAAATGACCTTGAGTGGCCCAGTCAGAGCCCCAACCTAAATACCATCGAAAATCTGCAGCATAACTTGAAGAATGTTGTCCATCAATGCTCCCTATGCAACTGGTGGAAATCTATTCCAACAGACTCTCAGCTGTAATTGCTGTCAGAGGTACTTCCACCAAGTATGAACTCAGGGTTGGACACTCAAACAACCAAGATATTGTAGTTTTGCATTTTTAATTAATTTTCTGAAATTTGTAGAATTTGTTTTTCACTTGAAAGTTGTGGGTTAAGATGTGTAAATAAAGGGGAGAAAGTCTGATTTAATGCAATTTAATTCCAGGATATAAGGCAACAAATGGTGAAAAATTTGAATGGTGGTGTAGGCTTTCTATCGGCTCTGTATATAATATGTATAAAGCTCAATTCATGTTTGTTTGTTTGTTCATATATGCTTCAAAAACTGAAAAAAATAGTGAAAGAAAACCAACCAAATTTTGCATGTTGCCTAAGGGTCCCCAAGTATGCTTTCTGTTCATAATAATAATACAATTCCTTTCATGCCATAAAGGGGCATGGAGCTGCCAAGGCAGCTTCATTGGATAAGGAGTACAGTCATGAATGGGTCACTACTCCAACACAGGTTATCCCGAATGGTTATTACCCCAGAACACTGGTGCTCATTTTGCTTACCTCAGAATGATGACAGGCTGAATCAACCCCACCTGGTGTTAATTCAAAGGTGAACAGGGCTTTAACTCAGGACCCTGAGGTCCCAAGCCAGCCACCTTAACCACGAAGCCAACACCAGGCTTATAGTTTCTGTTGGAGAAGAATATCTCTCTCTATGTAAATGTGTATTGTATGACGCCACCCAGTTGTAGCCAGTATTTAAATAACCTTCTTGCTTTACAAATAATTTTTTTTAAATAAGTTGACAAGATGCATTACGGTGATGTTGAAATGGGAATATTCGAAATTTTCAAAATGTTTCATTTCACATATTCTCAGTGCAGGTTCAAACCAAAGCATCCACCATTGAGCTTCACAGCAAAGCGTATGTGATTTTTGCTCATGCCATACACAGTATAAGCAGCAAGGATGGTTGATGAAGGTGATGTTAGCCAACTTCTAAGCAGATGGAAGATGACAGCTTAAATGTCACTCTTATACAAGATCGGTCATGCATTCACGTCTCTGTTTTCGTGAATAAATTTTTTTGCACTCAATCAGGGACTGCAAATCGAAGAAAAGGAGTGTTTTTTCAGTGAAATTTAAAGAGTGGGGCTTATTTTTGGACAAATGGCAGCTAATCATCCCCAGGCCATGTTCCTATTTCACGTGAATAACAAAATATAAATAGCACATTCGTGATCTGAGGTGTCTCAGGGATGTGTCATTGCCATATGGGAATTGGGAATGGAACCTACACCAGAACAAAACCCAGAACAAAATGTTATTCCAAAAATAAAGTAGCCAATGTTTTAATCTCCTCATTTCTGTAAAAAAAAAGGGGCCAATCCCATTCCAAAATTCTCATTTTTACACAAAAAAAATTGGTGAAAATTTCTCAAGACTACATGAAAAGATGGATTATCCAACATTTTGGTCAGTGAAAAAATCGAACGGCAAGTTCAGTTTGTATGCATAGCTTACACATGCAAATGTAAAATTAATTTAATTCATATTATGCATCAGAATGCACATGCCACTGGTGCACTTTGGACTGTCATCGTAACAAGTATGAGGTGTAAAATTCTGAGTAGCTCGAACTACTTTCAAAGCGAGAGAACCATGCCATGCCGAGATGACTCGACCATGGTAGACTTGAGCATTGTCTACGATAAACATAAAGATGTAGTTGCTCATTTGAGTCCTAAACTAGGGGTGTGCTTTGGCAGCACAACAAAATAAAATATCAGAAAAAACGGTCAAAGTTATCCAGTGGGATGGATCATAAAGCGCAATGTTTTTTTTTTTGTATACAGTTAAGAAGCTTGTGAATGAGCTCGAACACAGAATGGATCAAGACTTAACGGAGCAAAAGGGACAATAGAAAGAGAAGGGAGGGGGCAAACAAAAAGCAGAGTTGAGGGACAAAGTAGAGGGAGACTTGGAGAAATAATGATTGTGGGGAGGAATGAGTGTGATGGGAGGATGCGACGGGTGGACAAGATGGATGCAGAAGCAAATTCTCTTGAAGGAAAAATTTGAAATTCCAAAAAAGGTGGGGTTCAGCAGCGTTAATCGGGATAGAAAAGATCATGGTTTTGGATGGGGGATGATCTGACATGGTTATGAACAGCTGTCTTGAAGACTTGGAGGAAAAAATATGAGATTGAAGATAATATGGAATTTGGTTCCACAGGTGGGCAAAAAAGAGGAACGATTGAGTGGAGATGAGCAGTGATACTGGATTTTCGTAGTTTCACCAGAAGGATGTTGCTGTTGGACTGCATGCACCCTGTAGATAAAACTTTTGGAGGGGACACAAAGGACAGAAAGAGCAGATGGTACAGAACAGAAAGGAGACATTAGAAGATAAACCATTGACCTGTCTTTGATGTGAAAGTCACAGGCAAATAGACTCAGTTTCATCATGAGAGATTGCATTGATCTTAAAGAACTTTGGTTTCCATGGCATCAAGCTGAGAAAGGTGTAAGGCAGGTGTCCCAGCCCAAAGGGGAGAGCAGTACTCCACCAAGCTGTGGATGATGGCTTTGCAAGTTGAAAAGATTTCAGGTGTGCCGAGGAAGGGCTTTGCATTAGGGAACATGCCGGGTCAGCAACTGGCTTTGGAGGCAAACTTGTGGTTTGCCCAATAATGATCATAGCTCATAGTGAGACCCAAAAGTTTGGGTGACTGAACTTCAATAGGACTGTTAAGGAGAGAAAGAGTAAGCGATAGAGTAAGAGATCGAGACAAAGGTAAAGACAGAGACCGAGATGCGTCAGTATTGAAAGATATTTTAAGTGTTGGAAATAATTCATTACAATGTAGACATTGTTGTAGATGGTGTAGCAAGAGGTGCAGTGGCGTTACTGGAAACTTGGTGACAGATTCGGTATGGTTATTTGAAATTTGGTATGGTTAGAACAACCACTCTGAATCTGTAATCTCGGCCAAGTCATAGCAAAGACAATAAAAATTGTATGTTCTTCTTCTTTGCTTGATGTTCAGCATTTCAAATTACATAAGAGTGTGGACATTCCCCAAAGCTTGGCATCCATGGGGAGGAGGAAATTTATCCTTAGGAAATGCCCCACTGAGTGCAGTGAGAAAAGTAGCGCCATTGCTTTTGGCATCGCTGGCAGCCAGAGTACCTTAGTGACTGATGTGTTAGATGTGTGTTACGTCTCGTGTATTCGTCTGTATGTCCATATATGTGAGATGTTTGTGTGGCAGCTGCACTAGGAGCCTTAGATCCAAAAAAAGGAAAAAAGCTGGGCTTATTATATTTAAAATATGTGAAAACATTAATTTCAATTTCAATAAAATTTCAATAAAAAATATAAAGAACAAAAAGAAATGCTCCTGAGCTTGGAATTTATTTTCGAAGAAGTCAAAAGTTTCTGTTGCCCTGGAGACATGATGCAGACATCAGGAGCAGCAGAGTTAGATGTGAGATCAAGAAAAAAAATCAGCCTGGAATAAGTAGAGATCCAAGAAACATTGATTTGTTTGTTATCTCCACCACTGAAGGAGGTTATGTTTTCACCCCTGTTTGTCTGTTTGTCTATTGGGTCGCCGAAATAGGTGACCCTTATTGTCAGTAATTCTGTCTGTTTGTTCGTTTGTCATCAGCATAGGTCAGGTCAGGTATGGGAGCATGTGCCAGAACAGCGCGTCGCTGCGTCCACTTTCCGCAGGTACTCCAGGGGCCTCGGTCTGGCCTTCCCCAGGGCAGATGCCAGGCTCATCCCCATCTCCTTGAGATGCTGGTCAACCTGCTGCAACCACGAGGAACGTGGTCGGCCCATTGGCCTCCTCCACTCACGAGACTCCCTCGCTGAGAGAATCTGGTGAGAAGGATCAGCGTCAAGAAAACGAGCCACATGTCCATACAGCCGCAACTGACACTCACAGACCATGCAGGTAACAAATCTCATCCGAGTCTCTCTCAGCAACCGCTCGTTGGACACAAAATCTGACCAGCGATAGCCAAGGATTCTCCGAAGAGACCTGGTACCAAAGGCATTAAGATGGTATCATCAGCATAATTGGTAGTAAACGTGGGCGAATTTTGAAGACACTCGGGTGGTAGGTACATCTTATGACCTAGTGCTTGGTAAATTGTGATAGTTGTTAGGGATGCTTTGGTTCCCTAACAAGAACCGAAAAACCTTCAAAATCGGTACCGTTCATGCAAAATTAATTCGGAAAGCCATTATACCACGTAGGGTTATGAAATTTGGCAGGAATGATCTACACGTGATGCTCTATCAAATATATTCCAGTTTTTGTGATATTTGGAATACTTTACCCACAGCGCCCCCTACAATTAGTGTATGCGCGAAAAGTGTCGAAAATTGAAGGCCCCTAGCGACCAGGTGAATACATCGATACGAATGAAACTTTGCAGGTTCATGGTACTCAATGAGTACTACAACAATAAGCTGCCATGGTAGTTACCATTTCTTGAAGCGCGACTGTGTCACTGATGCAGTGCCCCTCGACCAGTACACACACTAGAACTGGTACTCATTTCACTGACCTCGGAAAGATGACAGGCTGAGTCAACCCCCTGGTGTATTATATATATATATATATATATATATATATATATATATATATATATATATATATAATATATATATATATATATAATCCTGGTGTCGGCGTAGTGGTTAGGGAAGCGGCTTGAGATCCAAAAGGTCCTGAGTTCAAGCTCCGTTTTCCGCTTGAATTAATACACACCAGGAGGTTGACTCAGCCTGTCATCCTTCCGAGGTCGGCGAAGTGAGTACCAGTGTACTGGGCCTGGTGTATGCCCCGGTTAGAATAGGTGTACCATATCCCTGTGTGTCGTAAGAGGCGACCAGTGTTGTGTCAGGAAGGGCATCCGGCGTAAAACCTGTGCCAAATCATGATGCGGATCATAACGGATGATCCGCTGTGGTGACCCCTAACGAGAGTAGCCGAAAGAGGAAGAAGAAGATATATATGTATATGAAGTTCGTTCTGTAGTTCGTTTGTAATAATATTCCCAGGAATTATTTTTATATCTCTGTGAGGTTCTTTGTGAGGCCTTCTATCTATAATTCCAGCAATCTCTGTGTGTGTGTGTGTGTGTGTGTGTGTGTGTGTGTGTGTGTGTGTGTGTGTGTGTGTGTGTGTGTGTCTGTCTGTTTGTTTGTTTGCGACCGCCGTTTCTCGATGACCGCCGGTCCTATCTGATTGAAACTTGCCAGGAATATTGCCGGGGCGCCGCAGATGTGCCTTTTCGAGGTTTGATGTCAATCGGAGGAGTGGTACCCGAGATACGGCCATTTTATTGCTTTTTTCAGTGTTGAAAAGGTGTCTATATGGCAGCTGAAGTGTCGTTCCACCTTATCACCTTATCATTCCATTTTTTCTCAGAATAGTGATAACAGCATCTTAATAATAATAATAATAATAATAATAATAATAAGAGCACAATAATTGGCAGTACACAATAATAGCACAATAATTGAATAAAAAGAATAACGTGATACAATGACCAATGTCTGTCAACCAATAACGACCTATATATTGTCTGTCAATCAGACAGGACAAGGTGCTATGACGTCAAGAATGACTTCACAATGCTTCTTCTTCAGATTGAAACTTGCCAGGTATATTGCCGGGGCCCCACGGATGTGCCTTTTCGAGGTTTTATATCAATCGGACGAGCGGTTCCCAAGTTGTGGCCATTTATCTGTCGACCAATGACAAGACACGGTGCTATGACGTCACAAATGACGTCACAATTAATGTTTATTTATTTACTATTTATTTATTTATTTATTTTTTTTTTTGCATGATTGACAGTCCGATCTAATTGAAACTTGCCAGGAATATTGCTGTGGACCCGCGGATGTGCCTTTTCAAGGTTTGATATTAATCGGACGAGCGGTTCCCAAGTTACGGCTTCTTGGTCGTCTGTTTGATTGTGTGCAAGATATCTCAAAATGTTATGGACCGATCTGGGTTTCCGTTCCGTTCATTTTCGGTTCATTTTCCGTTCATTTCGAATTTTCATTCGAACGGATGATTCCGTTCATTTTCAACAGGAATAATTGATTTAAATTTAATAAAAACGCTACCCCCAGACTGCATGGTTCAGGGTCCAATGGGCCCATGGTTACATTTTTCATTGCATCCTTCGTAATTTGCACATGACACATTTCATTCAAGGTTCATCATCTCCGGGGAAATGTCCCGAAACATTTGGGAAGTAATCAAGTTATTTCGAAAGCTTCCATGTGTTTTCATCTTCTTTTCTCATGTACTTCCTGAGGTTTTTTTCTCAACTTCGTATTTATTTCACTATCTTTCAAATTAGACAGTGATTCCATTTATTTTACAAAGATAAGAATTTTCTTTTCACTTCACATGATTGTTGAATTTACGAATCATTTATTTCGAATGAAATATCACGTGATTTATGAGGTACATCTGCCTTTTGAGAACGTTGTAAAATCCTTCGCTGCATCTTTATTCGTGGACATTGTTTCGTGATTTATTTTTGCTATTTTCCCATTTTGAAACCATTTACCAGTGTTTCTCCCTTTGACAAAGGTAAGTTTTATTTAGTCTCATATTTTTCCAAATTTATGAGGTTTTACGAAGTTTATCTTCACGTGCTTGTTCCTGCGTTTGTTCGTCCCTCCAGGCAGGACGGCCGATTTTCCGTTCTGTTTTGTCAGTCTATTTTTTATTATTCTATTTCATATTATGTTTTTAAGTGTTTGGTTTTACGTAGGTTTATTTATTTTATCAATAAAACATCTAATCAATATGTATTCAAGTCATTGCATTGACGTTGCTTCAGCAAATCGAATGGTTTTGGTGTCCATCTAAAGATGGTTTGTTGGATGAAGATAAAACATCTTAAAGGTTGATATGATGTAATGTTTGCATACGAGACGTCTCATATGATTGAAATGTTTGAAATTCGGGAATGCACGCTTATATATGAAATCTTTTCCCCCAGTATTTTAGTTTTTCCCAGTATTTTACTTTGTTTCATTTCCTGGTCTATTGACGGAAAGTCAAAAAAAAAAAAAACAGTGAATGGACATTTTGTGAGCAAAATATTTTTTTGAGCAAATCCTCCAATATGAGCCACAACTTTGTATCGAAAAATAAAATAAAATAAAATAATCGAAACATGAAAAATATAAATTAAAATAATTACTTTTTTGAGGTTTTTTTGAAATTTTTTTTTTGGCACATATCGTCCATAAGCCTAAACATTGTATATGAAAACACAACAATAAAAATAGGAATAACTATAAGGGCACTCGGTAGAGCGCATACCTCTGCCATGTAATGCCTGATCCACAAGAACATATCGTGCCCAATCAATTTTTGAAATATCATGCTATATACAGTATATCGTTTATGGCCCTATCTCTCATTGGTGAAGAATCACTTTAAAAATTAAACAATTATCGTATCCTGATCCGGATTCGGGTCTTTACCAAAATCAAATCAATTTGTCCTTGTCACACACCCAACCTATCCACTAAATTTGTTCCGAATCTGTTCACAACTTTTTGAGGTGTCCTGTTATATATCAGTTAGCCCTATCAATGGTGAAGAATCACTTTATAGATTAAATAATTGTAGTAACCGGATCCGCATCCGGATCTTCACCAAAATCAAGCCAGTTCATCCTTGTCACCCATTCAACCTGTCCACAAAATTTCACCCAGATCCGTCCCCAACATTTTGAGATATCTTGCACACAATCAAACAGACCAACAAGAAGACGACGTCGTGCATAGCAAGACACTTGAAAAATCGATAAAACAAATTTGATCTCAAAAATAATTGGTGGTTGAATTAAATTACCAAATATGCAACTCCTATTCAAATTTCAAGTGAATCAGATTAAAATTGACAATTTGCAAAATTCGGCCTATGTTGTCCTTTTGGCCCATGTGGACCTTCAAATTAATTTGTGGTAGAATTCAGTGAACTGTGATATAAATCCTCTTCAAATTTCAAGTGAATCGGATGAAAATTGATAATTTTAGAAATCCGGCATATGATGACCTTTTAGCCTCTGTGGACCTCCAAAATAACTTGTGGTTGAATTCAGTGACCTGATGCGCAAATCCTCTTCAAATTTCAAGTCAATCAGATGGAAATTAAGGATTTTAGAAATCTCACCTTGGTTGTTGACCTTGGGCCTGTTTTGACCGATTGACTTCAAACAATAGATTTCTTCCTTTTGACAAACTCTACCATGTGGTGATGTTTCCTAAAGATCGTTTTAAAATTGTGACCTGGAGGCGATAAACAGTCAAACAAACAAACAAATAGACAGACAGACAGACAGACAGACATACAGACAGACAAACAGAAGGGGGTGAAAACATACCTCCTTCACCTTCGGTGGCAGAGGTAACAATATATTTTGCAAGTTAACTTTGCCTTTATGGCAAATTGAAGGCGACACAAACCGGGTTAGTATGTATCAAAAGTGTTTTTTTTTTAACTCTTTGTATGCTGTGGTTGCAGATTTGTAACAAGATAAAAAAAATTGAATCTTTTTTTGGGGGTTTTAATTTTGATTATTTGTCTAACTTGACACCCAAGTTGTGCTGCTTTTTTTTTGCAAATACCACTTGAAATTCACAGCCATATCAAAAAATATATTAAGCAACAGGGAACCATGTAGCCGTAACCAATGCAACACGCAAAGGGTGAAACGACCGTAAAAACACTATTCAATATGTTGACTAATCGGTAATAAGGCAGTTCCAAGTAAGACAACATACAAACATACATACATACATACATACATACATACATAATATTTCTGTTATGCCGCTCAACAGATACTAAACAATGCGATTGATTGCAAGGTACAAGTCCATTTATTCCACAGCATGTAATGTTCACATATCTTCCACTCCGTTAAGATAGCGTCTCCCTCACGTTTCACATGCCCCTCCCTCTTGCATAATCCTCACAATCACACAATTTCTCACAATCTCTCAACATCTGGCAATTAAACAACAGCAACAACAGCAAAAACATATTTTGAAAGAATGTAACACCGAAGAAAGAACACAACAATTTCTAAAAGTTTTATTTACTTTTTTCATTTCCAGCTGTTGATGTCATTTCCACGATGTCACATTTGCTGCAAATATAATCTCCACAACAAAGAGCAGTGTTGTCTAGTTTATGGAGACAAAGTGATGATAAACGGTGCTGAATATGACATGATGATTTTGACGATAAAACTTAGAGATATGTTCGTTCATTCACAAGCATCAAATCACAGGTTTGTATCCAATTTCATTCATTTTGTTTATTACAGTTTGAATTTGGAACGGTAATTTGTCGACACCCTTTATTTGAATGAAAACAATCTGAATCGAATCGTACCATTCAAAATACTCGAAAGTTCTGGTAAATATCACAGTAAGAAGTCGAATAGCGAATTGGAAAACAAATAGGCCTATCAATTGATTTGTGGTGACAATAAAGGGAAGACGAGACGAAGTGACGATGCGTACGGATGAGGATTGAAGGAATACGGATGAGGAATGAAGGAATAACTGCAAAATACGAACCACTTGCCATGTGGTGGTGGTCGTATGGCAGCTTCGCTGCCGGGGTAGCTATCATTTCTTGAAGTGCGACTGTGTCGCTGATGCAGTGCCCCTCTACCAGTAAACACACTGGAACTGGTACTCATTTCGTTGACCTCGGAAGGATGACAGGCTGAGTCAACCCCCTGGTGTATTAATTCAGTGGCTGACGGGGCTTGAACTCAGGACCCTAGGATCCCAAGCCACCACCACTCAGGACCCAATGATCCCAAGCCACCACCCTAACCACTGAGCCACCACCACTCAGGACCCAAGGATCCCAAGCCACCACCCTAACCACTGAGCCAACACCAGGCTCACTTGCCATGTAAGACTTTGTTCCAGTTTTTAGATCCTCGTGGAGGATCTCGAAGTCTGACTCATGTTGTTGTTCTTGTGGACTTTTTTGTTTCACAGCCTATTTTCATCCAAATTTCCTGAAACTTGGCATATATATGTAAAAATACCCTGCGCAGACAGCAACGATGTCCGATTTTGAAAATTCCTCCGAGAAAAAAAAGTTATGACGTCAAAATATCTCCGCTAATGCAAATCGCCGAAAAAATTATCTCCGAAACTAGGCAAGCTTTTTGAATTCTGTTTGTGGGAATCTAACAGGGCATTAGCAGAGATGAATTACCTCACATATGATACATTACTTTGACGTCATATCAATTTTTATGACGTCATTCCTATTTTTTGACATTTTTTGTTTCACAACAGAGTTTTCATCAGATCTTCGTGAAACTTGCCATGTATATGCAGAAAGCCCGCGCACAGGCAGTAACCATCTCCGATTTTGGAAATTCTACCGAGAAAAAAAGTTGCCATCATAATATCGCCGCTAATGGAAATCGCCTATACCATTATTTCCGAAACTAGGCAAGCTGTTTTAAATTTGTTTGCGGGAATCAAGCCGGGCATTAGCACAGATAATTTATCGCAAACCTGATACATCACAATGACGTCATATTCGTTTTTATGACGTCATCATTAAGAGGATGAGTATCTTAGCTTATTCGAGCTTGTTTGGTCCATTGGACCCGTGTTGTGCAAAGTTGTCTCGATTTTATCCATTAACCCTTGGATTAAAGATGCTCTCAGTGGACGTAACTAGCTAACATACTGTCTCAGCATTTGCATGAGCAGTCAAAGTTATTCATTCTCATCAAACTGTTATGTCATTGTAACTCTGAGTAAGAGCATATTTATTTATTGAGAGAGGGGGAATGTGGTGTCTCGCCTCATTGTACTTATGGTACGTTACATTGGATACATGGGATCAGGTGATCTGTGGATGACGGCATGACATCCTCACTCAGACGAGAGGAGATGGATTGGAAGCATGCTTGAGTTTTGAGATATATTGGTTGATATTGGTGTTACCTGGAGTTGCGGTGTTTCTCCTGCTTCCTTCATTGTCTATCAACACAACACTATCCACCTCCTCCAGGCCTTTATCTGCAAATTTATGGAGTACTGCTCTCCCCTCTGGGCTCGCTCCCCTCCCTCACATCTTACTCAGCTTGAGGTTGTCGAAACCAAGGCCTTCAAGATTATTGGAATCTCCTGTGATGAAACTGAGCCTATGGGCCTATCACTTCACCATCACAGACAGGTCCGTTGTCTCTCTGTCTTCTGTACCATCTCCTTTCTGGTCTTGCACCCTCTACTATTTCCGTGCTTTGTCTCTTCCCACCCCCCCCTCAAGTTTCTGCAGGGCTCACACCAACCACCATCAACTCCCTTCTGGCAAACCTACTCAAATCCAGGATCACTGCTCACCTCCACTCATTAGTTGCAAAATTGAAGAATTTTCCAGTATATTGGTTAGTAGATTTTGTTTTTCTGTCTGTTTGTCTGTCTGTCTGCTTGTCACCTTCAGGTCACAATTTTAAATCGATCTTCACGAAACTTCACCACATGGTAGAGATTGTCATAATAAAGAAGCCTATTGTTTTTGAGGTCAAAAGGTTAAAAGGTCAACATAAGCCAAAGGTAAAAAACTTTGTTGGGACTTCTAAAATCCTCAAATTTCATCCGATTGACTTGAAATTTGAAGAGGATTTATATTTCAGGTAACTGAATTCAACTAACTAATTATTTTTGAGGTCAACATAGGCCAAAAGTCACCAACTAAGGTGGTATTTCTTAAATCCTCCATTTTCATCCGATTGATTTGAAATTTGAAGAGGATATCGATATTGGGTCAATGATTTCAACCATCATTTATTTTTGAAGGTCCCCATCAGCCAAAAGGTCAACATAGGCCGAATTTCTAAAATTATCAATTTTCACCCAATTCACTTGAAATTTGAAGAAGAGTTGCATATTTCGTGATTGAATTCAACCATCAATTATTTTTGAGGTCAAATTTGTTTTATGGATTTTGCAAGTATTGTGCTCTGCATGAAGTCTTCGTGTTTGTTTCTCTT
Source organism: Eptatretus burgeri (assembly GCF_056783735.1). NCBI lineage: Eukaryota > Metazoa > Chordata > Myxini > Myxiniformes > Myxinidae > Eptatretus > Eptatretus burgeri. The sequence goes on along the minus strand of NC_140961.1, from coordinate 86,985,990 downwards.
TTTTTCTGACTGTGGTACAAACTTCCACATCCTCTTCAATCTCATTCTTCCCTCCAGGTCTTTAAGACAGCTGTTCACCACCATCTCAGATCATCGCCAATCGAAAACCATGATCTTTTTTACCATCGTTAACCTACCAAAATCACTCCTTCCAATTTTGCCGTTATCCCTCCTTGGCATTTCCTTTTGTTTCCATTTTGTCCATCCATGCATCCTTTGTATCCACCTTTCCCACCCCATACATCCTATTGTTGCGAATTCGCGCCCGCCGGCGTGCGAACGGCCACGTGACTCGAATCGTGGCACATCGCCCACCGGACGGACAATTCTGTCGTGACCCTCTCAGACTAACGCCGGGAGCTAGTCACGGGTGGGCCTTTCGGCCTCACCACGATCGTGCCAATCGGCCACCCACGTGGGATAGGGTTTTTCGCCAAACTCGACCTACCTAAGTACCCACGCGGAGGGTAGACCGGGCGATCGCATCTCGCCGCAGGTCGACTCCGGACACGTGCCGCTTAAGCAATCCGTTCCGTACTATCAGGATAACCGAGCGGTGTTATCTTCGGCCTCGACGGTTCCGATTAATTATAGGGCGTATTAAGCCCAAGCCGAACCCATTACGTGAAGCAAGATGGAGATTCAATTAAAGAAAAGACGACGCAAAATGGGAAAACAGTTCAACATAATGCACACTTATTCTGCGGCACACGGAGAGCACACATATACAGCCAAACAGAATGCACATAAAGCAATTTAAAATAACAACAACAATGCAGAGCTACGACCGACTACGTGAGCACACGGCAACACTTAACAGTTTTACTTCACCAGACTGGCGCCGACACACACACACACGTTTACACCAAACCCCAAAACAAATTGGAAGTGCGACTTCCCAGATCCCGTCGAGTCCTCCTTCTGCGCCCGCAACTCCGAGCCCCTCCGGCGTGCTCCGCGAGCTCGTGCCGCGTGTCGCTCGTGTGGTCCGCTCGACTGTACGGACGGGGTTTTGGGGAAACGGACGGGATTTGTTCGGCGCTGTTTTCCGCGCTCGCGCACAGGTCAATGAAGCAAGGCAGGAACAACAAGCTCGCGACTCGAACCAGAAGACGACCATGAAGACCAACCCTCGACCAACCACTCACTCCAACTCTCGACCAACCAACCCAACAAGCCTCAAGGTCCGTCCTGTCCGCCTTTTGTAGCGCAGGGCTCCGCCCTTCGCTCCGCCCAGTTTTCGGCCCCGCCTCCCTTCGAGCTTCTTGGAGAAGCCTCTCGAAGGGGGGCGTGACCTCTCGCTTTCCCTCCACCCCGCGCCGTGCGGGGGCCGGGGGAGCCAGTCTTGGCTCAGAGCTAGAGAATTATTCCCACAAAAAGAGGCCCCCACCCTTTCTCGGAGAACCTCGATGGGAAAAACAGGCGGGAAAACCCCCGAGCATAGCCGTTGGTTTTTGTTTGTTCCCGGAGATCGTAACTGCACAGGGCCTACTGAATGGCGAGTGGCGAAGATGTGGTAGCGTTGATGGTGGAGGTGGCGTGGTTGTCGTGTGGTTGGTGCTGTGGTGGGGATGGCGTGGTTGTTGAGATGCTGTTTGTTTGAAATAAAAGATAGAACAGAAAAAATGGCTAACTCAAAGCGTCACAGCCGGGATGGATCACATAAATTCCCTCTATACAACGGTTTTGGGCTAACTACACATGTACTTACAGAGATATCTCACCTACGGGACCTGAATGGTGGTTTGCGAATTTCCACAACCGTAACACTATGTATCCATACTGTCCACCCCATAAATCCTCTGTATCCATCTTGTCTTCCCCAACAATCCTCTGCTTCCATCTTGTCTAACCAATTAATCCTCTGTATCCATCTTGTCTACCCAATGAATCCTCAGCATCCACCTTGTCCACCCATGAATCCTCTGTATCCATCTTGTCTACCCCGTAAATCCTCTGTATCCATCTTGTCTACCCCGTGATTCCTTTGCATCCATCTTGTCTGCACCATGAAACCTCTGAATCCATCTTGTCTACCCCGTGAATCCTCTGCATCCATCTTATGTACCCGGTGCATCCCCTGAATCCATCTTGTCAACCCCGTGAGTCCTCTGCATCCATATTGTCCACCCAATGCATCCTCTGCATGCATCTTGTCTACCCCGTGCATCCTCTGCACCTATCTTGTTCACCCCGTGCAACATCTGCATCCATATTGTCCATCCTGTGTAACCTCTGCATCTATCTTGTCCACCACGTGCATCCTCTGCATCCATCTTGTCCATCCTGTGCAACCTCTGCACCTATCTTGTCCACCCCATGCAACCTCTGCATCCATCTTGTCCATCCCGTGCAACCTCTGCATCCATCTTGTCCTCCCCGTGCATCCTCTGCATCCATCTTGTCCTCCCCGTGCATGCGTGTTTAGTGTCCTGTTTTTGTCTGTTACATTCTAATCCGTTGAGTGCACTATCTCTTCCTCAAGCTTCGACTATGTATCCCAAAAAAATCCACATGCCTCAAAGCTATCCTTCCAGCTCTGATGACACTTCAGAAGATGGCAATTTTCGATAAATCTAATTAAGAAAACCGAAAAAAATTCATTTTGCTTTGGCCTGTTTTCCATCATGCCATCTGAACGCATTGCTTATGTTGAATAATCCCAAGTTCAAATCCCAAATATGCAAACCCCCCCCCCCCAAAAAAAACAATGATGTCTTTGTCCTCCGTGTAATAAATGTACAAGAATAAACATGAGACTTAAATGACTGTTATAAAACACATAACAGGTGTGGATGTGAGAGCAGACACATGACACCTCGCAAATAGCAGACTTGCTTTTGCTTGCCTGAGTTGTTTCGTCGAGGTGCAATTCCTGATCAGTTCGAGCCAAATACAAACTGTTGTTCTGATTGTTAACATAAAGTGCATTTTATCAACCAGTGAAGTTACTAACTCGGCTTTAATGGTGCAACGTTTCATCCAAAAATGAACAGTGAACATTTTGATTTAGAACAAATCTTGTTTTTGAAACTAGTTTCACTTGAGCCCAGTCTCTTTTCATTTTTTTGGAAATTTAAATTTTCAATCTGACTTCATTTGATTCCATATGTAATTTATGTCGTGGCAATGCTTATCCTTTTATATATTATGGTCTGTGATGTCCTTGTCCCTATTTCAACCATGCTTAATTACTATGTCGGCAATCAAAGTGCAGTGGAGGAGATAATGAATCTTTGGAGAATTCCCTTGACAAAATTTACTGTCCCCCACCCCAACCATATTCCCATCTCCTTTTCATGCCACACTGTGAGTATGGATTTTATGAAGTCCTCAGAAAGTAATGACTTCCCAGTCATCAATGATTTTATAAAGAGCAATTTACATAAAATGCATTTGGGTAGGGGTGGCTGGGGGAGGTGGATGAGGGCTCAGTTTTTATTTGAGAAGAGGAAACGTAGGGAGTAGTGAAGGGAAAATACTAGGGAAGGGAAAGGAAATGAATAAGAAGGGGAGGCACGGGAATAGAGAAAATATTTTGAGATGAGGTAAGAGCAAAGAGTGAGGGGGTGGGATTAATTTTTGGATTTAGGAGAAGAGGTGATAGAAAGGAGGAAGAGAATAAGTGATCAAAAATTTAACCAAGTATTTGTCAGTAATATTTAGATTTCCACGAAAATATAAGTCAGAACCAGGTCAACTGATGAATATAAGCATATCTGTGACAATAAAATGTACGAAACTATTCAATATTGTTATGGACTCGATGTTCGAGGCTCGCCACGAGGGCAAGCACTCGGGTTCCTTCCAAACAACTGATCCTGAGGCTGCCTGGCACAGATAACTCCATGTACCGGCAGGTTGCTGGGCAACCACGAACGCCTGTTGATACGGCCAATCCTGCAGGGTTACCACTACCTCGCATGATACCTTACGTGTGAACAGCCATGCCGAGAGGCTGGGTGGGGAGTCACATGCCCTCAATGTGTTCTTGCGTTAAACGTACCATATCAGGTGCAGCCAAGCGGAGCTGCCAAGTATGCACCGGCTAATTAAGCAAATTATTTGGGTATAACTTCCAGGCTAAGCTAATGTGCAAACCATGTTGGATCAAGACGAAAAAGATGGAATGTGCAGGGTTCATTTATAACACAAGCAATTTATTACAAGTGAAGGCGAGGAAAGTCATGTGGCACAGTGAAGGGTTTATTCACAGGTATGTACAGCAAGTGTTACGGATTTGTCAATTCCGACATTTTAATTAGAATATACTTTCAGTATTCTTAGTTAAGGTGATATTCCCATCACTGGGTGTGGCTCCTCTTGTCAGTTTCAATAAATCTAAAAAGTTACAAGAATATATTAATTATTACTCAGATTATGATTTCGATCATTATCTACGCCACTAAAGGTGGATGGAGGTTATGTTTCCACCTGTCTGTTCACACGATTTTTTTTGTCTTGTATACCACGTTGAGGCTCATGTAAGAGCTAATACACATAAACATATAACAAGGCAGCAGACAATAGGGACGGAAGAGGGATGCACAAAATAGTGGTGGGGAACAAAGACAATATGATATCCATGAAAGGGAGAGAGATCAGGCAGGGTACATGGAGTAAACAAGATGGTACTGCAAGGACTTTCAGGAAGGAAAATGGGGAATTTGAAGGAGGTAGGTTTGGGGTGGATTAACGGGGGTCAAAAAGATCAAGATTTTGGATTGGTGAAGTTATGAGAGGGTGGTGAGCAGCTGTTGTGAAGGCCTCGAGGGAGGAGTGCAATTGAAGAGTGTGTGGGAGTTTGTTCCAGAGGCGGCAAAAAAGAGGAAGAAAGAGTGAAGTTGTTGTTCATCTTTCGGCTGCTCCCATTAGGGGTTGCCACAGCGGATCATCCGTTATGATACGCATACTGATTTGGCACAGGTTTTACACCTGATGCCCTTCCTGACACAACCCTGGTCGAATCTTACAACACAGGGATCAGGATTTGGGTTTGAACATGATTCCAGGCTGCTCTAACCGCTGCCCAGTGCAGAGACCCGGTCCTCAAGCGATCCTCCAACCCAAGCCTCCGAGTAGCCGGATTACAGGCGCACGCCACTACGCCTGGTAGGAAGAAAGAGTGAAGCTGAGAAGTAATTCCTGATTTTGGCAATTTCACCAGAAGGGTATTTTTGGCATAATTTGAGCGCCCTGAGGAAATATAGTGGGGGGGGGGGGCAGATTACAGACAGAGGAAAGGGGGAGATTGTCAGGTCAGGTTCGATCTGTGACCTGCTACAGGTACCATGTAAACCTGTACTAACCTGTTCCATGGTCGGGTTGTCGGCGACTAAACTGTCTCCCCCACCAGGTTTTCTGGTGAGGAGGGTGTTTGGATATGGACACCCAGCAGGATTAAAAACAAAACCTGTCAAAGGGCGGAGGAGCTCCTTGTGAGCCAACGGCCATCCATATCTAGTGCCCAACTGTGTCTGCGGACGTCCTCCTGCAGTTGGGCTACTTCTTATTAGGAGGATGGTGGCAGGATTTGCACTCCGGCCACCGTAAAACGCTTCATTCCGCAAAACGCAAAAACGCAAAAAAATCTGAAAACCCGCTCCGTGGAAGTACTTCCTGTGCAGCTTCCCTTCGCAGGGCAGCTCACCGGATGACAGGATTGGGGCAAAGCCTTCGGGACCCCCAATCTTTGATAGGAGGGAAACCACGGGGTAACATCCCTGGGTCAGATTGCGGGAGAGTGTGTCGGAGTGGTGCTGAGGTGTCGTCCACCAGACTGCGGTCTCCTTGGGTTAACCTGAGGCGGTCCCTTCGGGTGGGTGCCTGGAATGTCCTATCCCTAAGAGAGGATGATCACCTGTCTCTGTTATCATCTGAGCTCAAGCGTTTGGACATCGGGATTGCAGCTCTCTCTGAGGTTCGGAGACCGGATTGCGGCGAGATAATGGTGGGTGGTTACACCTACTATTGGTCTGGTCGCTCTGATGGTTACCATACCCAAGGAGTTGCTGTAGCTGTGTCCAATAAGCTGACCCCAATGATAATTGAGGTAACACCGGTCAACGAGCGTATTATGAGATTAAGGATTCGTCACTCCTTAGGTGTCATTTCCCTGGTCTCTATTTATGCTCCGACTGAGGCGAGTGATCTCACCGTGAAGGACACATTCTACGCCACACTCGAGTCTGTGGTTGATCATTGCCCCAGACGAGATACACTTCTAGTCTTGGGGGATTTCAATGCATCGACTGGAACTGATAGGGATGGTTATGAGGTGTGTGTTGGTCCCCATGGGTCAGGAACTATGAACCAGAATAGCACTAAGTTCCTTGACTTTGCAAGAAGTCATGGACTTAGGGTGGCTGGTTCATGGTTTCAGCGCCCGTAAGCTCATCGCTGGACTTGGTATTCCAATGCTGGCGGTGTGGCAAAGGAGATTGACCATGTCCTCATTGACGGTCGTTGGAGGATGATCCAGAACTGCAGGGTCTACCGGAGTGCTCAGTTCCTCAATACTGACCACAGGCTTGTTGTAGCAACTCTAAAGCTGCACCTTAAATCCTGGAGAATGGTACCATCCCAGCCTAGGCTGGATGTTGCCAAGCTCAGGGATGAGAGAGTAGCTGAGGAGTTTGCGAACAGGCTGAGTGGACACTTGTGGGGGCTGGGTGCTTTGGGGGGTCCTGAAGAGTTGTGGAGCACCTTCAAGACCACCGTCCTTGATGTTGCCGGTGGATGCCTTGGAGTTCACCGCAGGGCAAAAAAGAATTTTGTCTCTCAAGGGACACTGGATACCATTGACCAGAGTCGCAGGGCCAGGCTGAATGGCAGAGCTGAGCTGTTCAGGGAGCTGAGGCGTAAAACTGTACGTGCACTGAGGGTGGACAAGGAGGCCTATGTGCGAGGAATCTGTGAGGGGGTAGAGCGTCACCTGTGGACAGGTGATTCTCGTCCCGCTTACAGGGGAATTCGCGCATTACGTTCATCCAAGCCCATCCCTCGGAGCACTGCAGTTCGAGCAGAGAGTGGTAGGCTCTTGACAGAGGAGTCTGAAGTGAAGGCCCGCTGGGCCAGTTACTTTGAGCGGTTGTACCAGGCTGATCCCCCAGCTGTCGAGTTGGACATCAAGGGTGTTACAATCCCTGTTGCCGACCCTCGAATCAACTGTGGTCCACCATCGCTTGTGGAAACACGGGCTGCGGTGAACCAGTTGAAACGGGGCAAAGCTCCAGGGATCTGTGGCATCCATGCTGAACTTCTCAAGGCTGGTGGAAATGCTGCACTCGTGTCGTTGCATGCAGTTTTGTGCTCTGCCTGGAACACAGGCATCATCCCAACTGACTGGAAGAGGGGCCTTGTCCCTCTCTGGAAAGGGAAGGGTGATCGCCAAGACTGCAACAACTACCGAGGGGTGACGCTGCTCTCAGTGCCGGGCAAGGTCTTTGCTCGGATAATTCTTGATAGGGTTTGCCACCATCTGCTTGAGCACCAGCGTCCAGAGCAGTCAGGCTTTACACCAAAGAGGTCAACGATTGACCGTATCCTTGCACTTCGTGTCCTTACCGAACGCAGACGAGAGTTTCGGCAGGGGCTGCTTGCAGCCTATGTTGATCTCTGTAAAGCGTTCGATTCAGTGAATCGGGATGTCTTCTGGAGGATTCTTGGTCTTCGTGGGGTGCCACCGAAACTGATCGATCTGATGTCTGAACTCTACTCTGGTACTGAGAGTGCTGTGAAGTGTGGTGGTACCATCTCTGACTTATTTCCAGTTGTTACTGGAGTTCATCAGGGATGTGTAGTTGCCCCCACACTTTTCAGCACTTGTATGGATTGGATTTTTGGGAGGATGTTGGAGAGATCAAGTTGCGGTGCATCGTTTGGCAATGTCAAGATCTCGGACCTTGATTTTGCAGATGATGCAGTCATCTTTGTGAAGACTTTAGACATCCTCTTGGGGGCCCTCGAGGTGCTGAATGAGGAGTCAGAGCCGTTGGGATTACGGATTTCTTGGGTCAAAACTAAGATCCAGGCTTTCGGTTACATCTTGGATGCTGCTGTCCTGTCTGTGTCTGTTTGTGGTGAGGATGTTGAGGTCGTGGATAGATTCACTTACCTTGGCAGTGATATTCATGTCTCCGCAGGTTGTGAGCCTTTGGTCAATAGACGTCTGGGTCGGGCCTGGGGAGTCATGGATTCACTGGATCATGGGGTGTGGCGCTGCCGGTACCTGTGCGGGAGGACGAAAGTCCGAGTCTTCAGGTCCTTGGTACTTCCAGTCTTGCTCTATGGGTGCGAGACTTGGACTTTGACCAAGGATCTGAGACGGAGACTTAATTCCTTTGGTACCAGGTCTCTTCGAAGAATCCTTGGCTATCGCTGGTCGGATTTTGTGTCCAACGAGCGGTTGCTGAGAGAGACTCGGATGAGATTTGTTACCTGCATAGTCCGTGAGCGTCAGCTGCGGCTGTAGGGACATGTGGCTCGTTTTCCTGACGCTGATCCTGCTCACCAGATTCTCTCAGCGAGGGAGTCTCATGAGTGGAGGAGGCCAGTGGGCCGACCACGTGCCTCATGGTTGCAGCAGGTTGACCATCATCTCAAGTAGATGGGGATGGGCCTGGCATCTGCCTGGGGGATGGCCAGACGGAGGCCCCTGGAGTACCGGCGGAAAGTGGACGCAGCGACGCGCTGTTCTGGCACATGCTCCCATACCTGACCTGACCTGGGGCAGATTACAGACAGAGGAAAGGGGGAGAGGGGGCCAAGGCCAGAGAGGAAATGGTAGCAGACAGAAAAAAGACCATCGACCTGCCTCCGGTGAGAGAGTAAGTGATCCAAAGATTCAGCTTCATCGCGGTAGATACCAATGATCTTAAAAGAGTTGGTTTGCATAGCTTGAAGTCGAGCTTGGTGTGAGGCAGGAGCAATACCCCAAAGGGGGAGCAGTACTCCAACAGACTGCAGATGAAACCTTTGTAAATGGTTTGAAGCTCAGGTGTGCCAAGGAAGGACTTTGCTCGATGTGGGATGCCCAGCCAGAGATTTACTTTGGAGGCCAGTTTGTAGATATGTGGCTTTCCCAGGAAAGATCGTGGCAGATAGTGAGACCCAAAAGCTTGAATGAAAGGATTTCTTCAAGGGGATTGTTGAGAAAGTCGATGCGGGGTCGGGGGGGGGGGGGTTCCAGTCTGTCCTTTTAGAGAGACATTGCGAGGGTGTGAGATTTGTCAGGATTGAAAGATATATTCCATGTGTTTGACCAGCTTGTGATTTTTTATCCAGGTCTGCAGTGAGTGAAGGAGCCAGAGCCTTCTGATCAGAGGGATGAGAGATGATATGGCAGAGGGTGGAGTCATCAGCAAAGAGATAAAGAGGATTTTTTAGGGAATCTGAGAGATCGTTGATGAAAACCCGAAAAAGCACAGGGCCAAGAACACTGCTTTGAGGAAGTCCAGCTGAACGGGAAGAGGAGATGAGAGAAATCCATTAAGAGCCACATGTTGACTGCGACAGGAGAGTAAATCCATGAGCCATGAGTGGAGATTGCCTTGGATATCATAAGAAGAGAGTTTGGTGAGCAGTGCTGGTTGCCAGACCATAACGAAAGCTTGCGATATGTATTGGGAGATGGCTCTGATCTCATGGTTGGCATTTGGGACCTCCATCCATTGTTGGGAAAGCAGAAGCAGCATGTCCAGGGTTGAGTAACCTCGACTAAATCCATATTGATGGTAGGAAATCAACCTATTAGAGAAGGGGAAGGATTTGATGTCAGAAGCAATGATGGATTCCATGACTTTTCTGATGATTGGGAGCAGGCTGATTGGTCTGTCGTTGCAGGGATCAGTTTTTGCACCTTTTTATGCAGAGTGGTAATGTTTGCTGATTTCCAAGCAGATGGCAGATGACCTTTAGAAAATGGGAGGGTGCATAGAACAGAGAGAGGGTGAGAAAGAGCAGCAGACCAGGTTATTAGAATGCAAGTGCTGATGCCATCTGGACCGGTTGCAGAATCAGTTGACATTTGACAGCAAGCTATCCACCTTGTCAGGAGAAAAGGACACAGAGTCCAGGAACAGCTGGGTATGAATGGGTAAGGTGGTTATCAAAAGCAATGGGTTTGGGACACAAGATTTAGAAGTAAACACAGGTAAGTCATTCAGCCATTTCATGTGCAGTGTCAGCTGTGCAGCCATTTTAGGTTAGGCAGGGGATGGAGGGGGAACATACACCAGAAACGGACTTTACCAGACACCACCAGGGTTTGGAGGAGGGAGATAGCTTTGAGAGTTCAGACAAGAGATAAGAAATATGCTGTTTTCTGGCTCTTCACATGGCGGAAACACACTTGTTCCGAGCTTTGTGTAAGGAACTGAGATTGCCTTCAGTCGGATTTGCCTTCCATGAGGCAAAGGCAAGTTGTTTTTGGACAACTGCCTCACCAAAAGCTTTGGCTTCCCATGGCTGGGAGGAAGGGTAGGAGAACTGGTGACAAGATGGGATAAATCTGTGAGAGAGAGAGAGAGAGAGAGAGAGAGAGAGAGAGAGAGAGAGAGAGAGAGATATATATATATATATATATATATATATATATATATATATATATATATATATATATATATATATATATATATCTTCTTCTTCTTCTTTCGGCTGCTCCCGTTAGGGGTCGCCACAGCGGATCATCCATTATGATCCGCATAGTGATTTGGCACATGTTTTACGCCGGATGCCCTTCCTGACGCAACCCTGGTCACCTCTTACGACACAGGGATATGGTACACCTATTTTAACCGGGGTATACACCGGCCCAGTATACTGGTACTCATTTCGCCGACCTCGGAAGGATGACAGGCTGAGTCAACCCCCTGGTGTATTAATTCAGTGGCTCAACGGGGCTTGAACTCAGGACCTCTTGGATCCCAAGCCGCTGCCCTAACCACTGCGCCAACACCAGGCTCTAGAGATATATATATATATATATATATATATATATATATATATATATATATATATATATACATACATATATATATATATATATATATACATACATATATATATATATATATATATATATACATACATATATATATATATATATATATACATACATATATATATATATATATATATATACATACATATATATATATATATATATATATACATACATATATATATATATATATATATATATATATATATACATACATATATATTCTTTGAAAAAATTCCTCGGATGAGTTGATGTTGAAGAAAATAGAAAGGGGAGACCAGTGTAGAAGTTTGATGGCTGCTTGAATACCCTGCCAGTCGGTCTGAATGAAGTGGCAGACTTGTCGGCACTGAGGTGGTTCTCTCATAACAGCTGGAGATGACCACTTTTACAAGGATATGGTCAGATGAACAAAATAGGGCAAAAGAAGAACAGCAGACATTTTCTGGGAAATTAGTCAAAATTAAATCCAGATGAGATGGAGTACCATTGGCTGAGATCCAGGTCAGCAAGTTCATAAATTGAGTCAGTCCCAATGAGTAGCAGAAGTCCTTTGCTGAAGTGCCATGACAGGTGAGAGAGGGACCCACACCCAACCAACTGACATGATGGCAATTGAAGTCACCACATATGAGGAAGACAGAGTTTGGAAGAGTGGATAGAAGTTGGTTCATGTTTTCGATGAGCAAGATGTAAATGGAGTCATCATTGTTTGGTGGATGATACGGCTCATATAAAGAAGAGGTGGGAGTGGAGGGGAAGCCGAAGCCAGATGTATTCCTGGGGGTGTGGAGGAGTGATGGCAGTGCATGAAGAGTGAGGAGTGTAGTTTTTGATATAGAGAGCAACTCCGCCACCAGCTCGAGGCACATGTCTATCATACTGGAGGATGGAGTAATCAGGGAGAGGAACTAAGGAGTCAGAGATGTCTTGAAGGAGGAAAGTTTCTGTTGAGCAGATTATGTCTGGTTTGAAAGTGGCAACCTGTATGGAGAGGTCAGTCAGGTTTAAGCAAAGGCCCCTGGATGTTTGAGGTCCACACTGTTAAGGAAGAGGGAGGGGAGGGGCTTTGGTTGCAGGAGAGGACAGGGGAGGATAGTGTGAGGGAGGAGAGGTGGAAGTTGTGAGAGTTGTTTACGGTTGATGACAGATTGTAGAAGAGGTAGGAGAGAGGGTTAGATGGGAAGGCAGACAAAGGGATATGTGGTGAAAGGATGAGTAGCAGTGGAGAGCAATAAGAGGTGGGGCAAAGGGAAGTGGAGATTGGACGAATGAGCTGGAAGACAGGGGTTGGGGGGGGGAGGAGGAAGCTTTATATATGTGAAGGGGGACAACTTTGAGAAGGGGGACTGAGGGGTGAGATTTTAAAGGAAGAAGAGGGGAGTAAGTGAGGGAGAAATGTGTGGGGGGAGCTTTGATGGGGAAGAGCGAGACGTCTGCTTTGAATAGGGAGGAGTGTTTGATTTGCGAGGGAGGGGTGAGAGGGTATCTTTGAGGGAGAAGGGGGATGATGAGTACAGGCATGGCCATGGTGGAGGAGGGAGAAGAGAGGGGGAGGATGAGACTGGGTAGAGGTACAGTATTGTCAAGATTGGAGAAGGTGGGGGGGAGGAGCAAAAATTGAGGGGTGGGAATAGGGGAGGCAGCTTTGAGAAGGGGGAGTGTGGAGGGAGATTTGAATGGGAGTGGAAAGGTGGGAGATTTGAAGGGGAGAAGCGAGGGGGATATTTTGGTGAGAAGGGTGAAAGGGGCAAATTGAGAGGGAGGGGAGACGTTGAGAGAAGGCATGGTCGTGGAGGAGGAGGGAGAAGGGAGGCGATAGGGAGAGGGGGAGGATGAAACAGGGTCGTGCTATGATGGAGGTGGAAGCAGGCAGTGGGAGGAACAAGATTTGAGGGGGTGAGAGGAGGGGGAGATGTGATGAGAAGAAAGAGAATGTGTTTGAGTTATTGAGCAGTGTGCTGAATAAGTGAGACATTTCAAAACCAGTTTCGGATATCAGAAGGGGAACTATTTGTAAGGCAGAGGGCAGTGGAGAGATGCTCGGATGGGGGCAAAATGGGAGGGGTAAGAGAGGGTATAACAGGGAAGGAGTTCGGAAGAGGTAGATTTAAGGAGGTGGGATGCATTTGCACTGAATTTGAAAAAAAATAACAATTATAATGGAAGACGGAGAAGCATTGCAAAATGGGATTTTTAAAATTTGTACATCAGAGATTTGTTTAATACATTGGAAGATGGATGGATTGCAGAGGAATTGACAGAGTGGAGAAAGGAAGCATTATAACAGATATCTCAAAAAGTTATTGAAGCATTTGGACAAATCTTGGTGGACAGGTTGGGAGTGTGATAAGAATGAATCGATTCGATATTGACAAAGATCTGAATCCAGATGCTGGATATTTTTTTTTCGTCATTCTTTGATCACCATTGAGAGATGTGGCCGAAAACGATATATAGCATCATACTTCTAAAACTTGCGGACGAGTTCTGACAAAACTCGATGGATGAGTTGCTTTGGTGACAAGAACAAGCCGATTTGATTTTGATTCATGTCTGGATCCAGATCCGGCCCATCAGTGGGACACAAAATACAAATTGTTCAGCCTGGCAGAGGTATCCGGTCTACTAAGTGCTGTTCTAGTTCTTAATCTATCAAGCACTCATATACAAAGGAAAACCAAACAATGATTTTGATGATGAAATGAAGCTCGACTCTAAAGGTGCTCTGCAGGCTCTCTGGCAAGCGAACAGTTCAATAACAGGATCAAAATCCAATTTCCTTGCTATAGAGGCACTTCCACTGCCAGTGTTCCCAAACTCCTCAGTCGATCTTGACACATGGTTAATCTCAGGACATTTTTTTACTCTTGCCAATGTACTTGTTGAGCATTCCACCTGTGCAATGGTGAATGGTCGGGTACAGAAGATCCTAAGCATGATGAAGATATTGGAGAACAAGGTGACGAGTTTCAAATTGTGGAGATTGTTCAACAGTTGAAGTGGTGATGGAGGTTTCTGTCCCGGATTAGCTGTGTGGATCACCTTTAAGTGTTCTATTTCATCCACTATATCCTCAGAAACATGAACACTGCACTTATCATAAATTTATTCCAGCTTGTTTGCATTCCTCTTCTTGGTTCAAGTTTGGTTATTTCCACATGACACCAAATGTTACCTATAGCTCCCTGGCTGCTCCATAATGACTGGCCATGTTTCCGATGACACAGTCCAGAAGAGCATAGAAAACTTGACACTTGAAACAATCTTCTGGATTGGAATCTATCACCTCTTTGCTCAATATCTCATCTGCAAACCTCTTCCTACATTTTCGTCTTTCCTCTGGCAACATCATTGAGGTTGCCATCACAAAGCTCTCAGCAGCAAGTTTCCTCTCAGTCAAAACTGCATCCCAACTCTCTCTCAAATATTTGAGGTCCTCAATCAGTCTTTTTATATTCTCAACCTCAACATCTAATGTCACATCGCTGGCTTGCAGAACTGTGTTCCTGAAAATGATTGCCATGACAACTTTAAGCCAAATAGAGGCCATGAGGATACACTCGAACAAATTCATGTAGGTCTGAATGCCGTTTAGATCGGATTGAGTCTCTGCTCTCAGATTCAGATATTGTGCTGTTTCAATGGGGGAAGGAGGAACCTTTGTAGCCAACGTTTTCCTTCAAAATTTCCCATCATTGTAGAGTTTTTGAATGACTCCAAAGAACGTAATCGCTTCTGGACAACATTCACCGGCATGAACACTACGCCGATTTAAGCTGTGACAAGCACAGGGCGAGTATGTGGCGAGTGGATTGTCATTCCGAATATGAGCTTGAGCACCTGTGTAGGAGCCACTCAAATGTTTTTTCCATCGTCAAACCGTTGGCCACGGCAGTCTGAAATTGGTATATTGTGTTTTTTTCAGGGTATCCCGGATCAGTCCTGCAATCGCTTTGCCTGTTTGTTTATTTAAATTGCAATCCACAAACTCAAAGAATCTTTCTTGAATCTCGTAGTTCTTATCTTCGTCATTAAAGTGAACATAGCGCAGAATAAACACCTTTTATCCCAGATATTGTTATTTCAGATCCCTCAGCTTAATCCTTCAATAAAACAAGAAAAAAAAAGCCCTCTTCACACTCCTAAAAAGCAAACATAAAAAGAAGAAGAAGAAGAATAAGACGAAAAAGCAGACTCGATCTTCCATGCGCAGAACCTCCTTCATTCCCTAGACTGAATCTTTATTGAATAAAACATTTCTTCCTTGAAAGCGAACAAGAAAATGCAAAATGTTTTGATGGTATGCTTCAGCTCATAATGATGCAAAAGCTCTTAAGAACATGAAAAATTTGCTCCAAATATGTATATTTAAATGCATTGCTTTCATTCCCACTCCATAAGGAACAACCCATTCATTCTTCTTCTTCTTCATCAAAATATTTTCCTCTTCTTTTTCACAAAGCTTATTTCCCAAAAGTTTTTCACTCCTCACCGTTTCGCTCATCCAGCCTTCTCTCGTGACTACAGCCCCATTTTCCTCCATACCCTCAATGGAAAACATTATGTCCACCCTGCCCATTAAATCTGTTTCTGGATATCCAGTTTGGGAGTCCTGAGAAGTCCAATTTACAGACTGCAAGCATCCTTTGGACTTCAGGACTGGTCTTCTATATCTACCACCCCTGATATTAACTCAGCCTGGGAATTCTTCCACAGATATCTGCCCTCACTTATCCACAGATTAATCCTGTCTTGTCTTCACTTGTCATACCCATCCTCCCACTCTTGGTACACTGAATGGTGTGGCAAGGCAGCTGCCTTGAAACAATTTGCATTCTCCTCCTGGAAGGCAAATCAGACCCAAAGCAACCTTCGATTATTCACAAAGTCTGCAACAAGTGTGCATCTACTCTCAACAGAGTTAAAAAAACAACATCTGTCTAACCTCAAGATTTAACTTTCAAACTTGTCTCCCTCCTCTGCAACCTGGTGCTGCCTTGTTTTGTCTGTTTCTGGTGTATGTTCCCCCTCCATTCCTTCCCTCACTTCAAATGGCACCACAGCTGACTCTGCTCATGAATAGGCCCCAATTCTGTGTGTGCTTCCAAATATTGTGTCTCCAACCCCTCGCTCTTTGTACCCACCCAACCCAGTCACACACAACTGCTCCTGGACTGTTGTTTGTATCTGAGAAGGTTGAGAAATTTCTGGCAACCCTCGACTTATTCTACAGCTGGAATGGACAGCATCAGCACTACAGCTTCCTCTCTCTACCCTTTTCACCCTATAATTTACCACAGGTCATACTGGATCTGCTTGGAAGTCAACCACATCACTGCATTGCACATAAAGGTGCAGAAACAGATCCCCTTAACTTCAAAACCTATTAGCCTACTTCCACTCACAGCAAGGTCATGGAATCCATTATCACATTTGACTTAAAATCATTACTTTTCTCCAATGACCTCATCTTTGATCATGCATTCAGATTCAGAACTGGTCACTCTACCTTGCAATTGCTGCTTCTACTCTCTGAACAATGGAAGCATGCCCTCAGCATTTGACATTATATTGGTGCCCGTCTCTAGCGTCTAGACATATCTTGAGTTTTCGATACAGTCTGGCATCCTGCCTTGCTCTTCAAACTCTCTGCTTACAACTTTCAAAGCCCAACTCCACTCTTGGGTTACTGACTTACTCCACTGTCATTTCCAACATATGGCTCTCAACGGAATCCATTCATCTCCTCTCCCTGTCAAGGCAGCAGTACACCAAGGCAGTGATCTCAGCCCCATCCTATTCCGAAATTTCGTCAACGATCTCTTTAACTCTGGAAAATCCTCTTTATCTATTTGCTGATGACTCCAACTTCTGCCTTTACATCCCTGATCATTCAGAAAGATGAGCAGCAGCCTCTTCCCTCTCTTCAGACCTTGACAAAATCACAAGCTTGTCAAACACTTGGAATATGTATTTTAACCCTGAAAAATTCCACACACTCAGTGGGGAAGAGCTTCTGCTCCATGCTGACGAGGGACCAAGAAGCCCAAAACACGTGCCCATGGTTGTTCACTCTCTGGGGTGGACTGGTCTATAAAATTGAGAATTCAATTCTCTTCCCAGTATTGGCTGCAGTACAATCCTCTGTAGATGGAGGCAGCTGTCGCTCCACAACTGTTTAGCCAGATGAGCCCTTTGAAAAAGACATTTAAAATATTTCCCTCCTTCTGTGTATATATATATATATATATATAAATATATATATATATATATATATCAGATGCACATCCTGAGTGTTATAGTGAGCATGACAACAGATTATGTCTCACACAGTAAAACCACATAATTCACACAGAACAACCATCCATCTGTCACCCAGACATTTGTTCTTGCTAATGCAAACCATTCAAGCAGAAAGCAAGTGATGTGATTAGTGGGAAAATTGAAACATGTGGAGTGTGACGAGCACTCTGCTGATCCCAGTTAAACAGAGTGCAACACCAAAGCATCGCCTCCAACACAGAGACTTCGGCCCAGTGACTCTGTCAAAAAACAAAGATTATCTGGTCAACATCAGTTAACCATCAAACAGAACCACTGATCTGGATTTCAGGCTTATTTGCACTCATCACGACAGCATAATCATAGATATCTAACCAATGATGACCACAATCGTTGTTTTTACATCAGACGCACCTCCTGACTGTTATGGTGCGCATCACCACGGATTATGTCTCACTGTAAAACCACATAATCCACACAGAACAACCCTCTGCCGTTCCTGCTAATTCCTGCTCGTCACACTCCACATGTTTCGATATATATTTTTTTATACACACACACCATTGCCGAAACAGCTCAGTTGCAGTCTGTGAAAAACACAAAACTACCCACTTGCCTAATGCAGTCAACGGTCACACTGGTAACTCCAGTATCAGTCTTCCTAAATGGCTTTTAAATCTCAGTATTCATAGTTGTTTGTAAATGTGGGCAGGGCTTTTAAAATAACTTTCAAATATTGGGATTTGATGTACCTCACTTTAAAATGCGATGGGAGAAAGAACAATTAACAACATTGTGAAAAGAGAAAAATGAATGTCGCTTTAATGCAGATGAATTCAAGCTTTGAAAGATAAATGCATCATCAACATAACTGCTTTGTAAAAAATAATATATATATATATATATATATATATATTTCACAATATTTCGAAAGAAAACATCTCGTTTGCTGCTTTTTGAAAACTCATTAACACATGAGTCCTTTCATCTAAACCATTGCAGTGAGGTCCAAAGATCTGTGATATATTTCTGTTCATTATCTCTTGCATGGCAAATTAATCCTTTTAGGTTTATACAGTAATAAGAAAGTTCTAGATTGTATTTCCTTCCACAACTGAAGTTGTTGGCACAGAAACAAAAATATTTAATATTTATTGAGCCGATATTTTAAATTAGTTTCAACATATCCATCAACTGCAGGTCAAACAAGAAACACCTCCGCTTTATTTTTGTTTCACTCATCTCCAGCCACAACACGAGCTAAACTGATTATCTGATTTTATGGTTGAAACACAGGCTCACAAAATATATCCTCAAAAAGGAAAGGGATTTAAACGACAAACTAAGGATTAGTTCCAAGCAAAATGTCGACACAGCGATACACAAAGGCAATGTACTGAAACTAATGAAATAAATTTTCATGGATTGTACTTCTTTTACTTTTTCCATACCTCTGTCAAAGTTTCATGAGCCCTAGAGTTTAATTGCCCCAAATGCGATGCACGCCTCAGTGCTTCAATTACACCACATGGCTCTCAAGCCGCTCAGCTCTTTCCCTATCCTGGTTTTCTGTTCCAATTTCATGATCGCAAAACACAAGCTCATGCAATGCACTGAAGTTTCCATTCTTGCTTGAGCATCGAGTTGAGAACATTCATTATTTCTCACATCTCTTATGCCATGATTTGTTTGAACCTTCTTTGCCTCGTGTTCTGAATGATTATTCTGAAAGATTATTTATCTGCCTCGTCTTATCATCCCAATGAGATTTTAAACTTTGCACTGCAAATCAATTTTGCCAGATCAGCTTTTGTTGATGAAGGCTATGACAGGTGCAGAAGTTTGGCAATCAGTTGTCCAAGGTTATTGAGCTAACTCAGAAATGTCACAATAGAAAGAAAGTAGGCTGAACAAAAAAATCAATGTCTACTCTTTTAGTTCTTGAAATTTTTTCTTCCCATTTTTGGAACTGCCTTCCCAAAGCTGTTCAATCCTACCCTTCCATTAAGGGATTCAAGCAGGGGATGCATGAGCACACCCCTCCCCCACCACCCCATCTTCCATTCTGTTTCCATCTCTCTCCTCTCTCTCTCTCTCTCTCTCTCTCTCTCTCTCTCTCTCTCTCTCTCTCTCTCTCTCTCTCTCTCTCTCTCTCCTCTCCCTCCTCTCTCTCCTCCCTCTCTGCTCTCTCATCCCTCTCCTCTCTCTCCTCCCTCTCCTCTCCCTCCCCTCTCTCCTCTCTCTCATCTCTCTCCGCTCTCTCCCCTCTCTCCCCATGTGTTGTGTGCAATAGCCGACTTTTGAAATAACGTTTGAATGCGAACGAGGCCTTTTGCACATGCGATGTGTGTACGTGCTCTACAGGCACTTTTAACCTGCTGTTACGAGAGTGAATCCATGATTCAAATCATCTTTTTAACATAATTTTCAGCAGTTAGATGAAAGAGTGGCAATTTTTCAGATTCTTAATCATAATTTTTCTATTCTAAATGGAAATCGGACTCACAAAAATATAGGACAAGCCGGTAGGTGATGAGGGATCCACGAGGATGGATGCGCTGGATACGATGCTTTTCATTCTGACCGATCCACCGACGAAGATTCATTGCCAAGACGTATTGGTTCACATACAATTGTTCCTCTGCCTGGCAAGATTTTTCCTATTGCGTATTTTGCCAACTGGCACTCCTCCCAGGACTACCATTTGAAAAAATAAAACCTAAATAAAAAGTCGGCTCGATTAAATTTTCTAAATATCTCGAAGTGTTTAATTCCGAAGTCTCGTTTCTCCACATTCAAAACTGTAGGACAAGTATTGAAAATAGTGAACGTAGGTCGAGAAAAAGTATTTCTTCGAATTTTGCGTATTTCAGCCCCGACACCCTTGGAGATCGAATCTGGAAAATGCTGCAGTTCAATTTTGTAGATGTTATTAAACTCTATCCATACACCGAATTTGAACGTTCTGCCGTCGATGGTTTCCGAGGTCAAGGTCACTTAACATATTCTCTGGTTCACCACCTTTCCGCATTCGGAGGGCTGCCATTCGGAAACTATGAGAGATAGAGGAATGTTATGCCATCGCGATAACTAGATGGGGATGTAAGGAATAGGCAGGAGTTGGTCCAGTCGCTCTACCTATCATAGAAGCCGCGCTACGTTAGTTACCGTTTGGGTTCTTAAGACGCAGTTTTTCAGCCGCTGCATGGCAACGGGTGGTTGCTTAGCAACGAACCTCAAACGTGCATACTCCCAGCCCATATGGCACCTGTTTGCCAAGTTTCATCGAAATCGGTTTGCTGGTTTGTGCTATGGAGCCTCGCGTTGCAGACACACACACACACACACACACACACACACACACACACACACACACACACACACACACGCACACACACTTCTCTTTTTTTTACCAATAAACCAAGAAAATATATTATACTTTATTTTGCAGCCTCAGAACCAAACAAATACACTAGTAGGGTATGTTTATACATTGTAAGCAATAACAAGCTGTGCTTCCCCATTGTCTTGGGTTTCTCACCTGCGTTTTTTTCATTTTTTTATTTTCATGTATTTATATTTTCATTTATGGATGCTTTCCAATAGTTCTGTAATGTTTCCCGGTGTATTGGCTTCGATGTCCATCTGCACAAAAAATTTCAGCTTTCTATGTCACCCGGAATGTACCAATACAAACTTTTATATCAGTGAGTTAGTGAGTGATTCAGTGATTCACTCAGTGAGTCAGTCAGTCAGTAAGTGGTTAGAATGAGCTTTATGCATTAGAATACGAGCAAATACCACCTGTCACTTCACTGATGTGAATACGAAGAGAGGGGGCAGAGAGATTGAGGGGGGGAGAGGGAGGGGTAGAATGGTGGGAGAGAGGGATGGAGGGACAAAGATGAGAGTGGGGGGACAGAGAGGGTTGGGAGGAAGAGATTGAGGGGGGGGAGAGGGAGGGGGAGAATGGTGGGAGAGAAGGATGGAGGGACAAAGATGAGAGTGGGGGGGGGGGGGGCAGAGAGGAGCGGGTGCGAGAAAAGAGAAAAGAGAAAGAGAGAAAGAGTGACAGGTGGGAGACAGCAAATAAGACCAACGCTTACCTTGCCGTGTTTAACCCCTTGGGGATCTTTGACTGGTTGAGTATGAAACATGACCATCACCGCCGCACCTCAACACAAAGCGCTATTTACTGTGTGTTTTGTATTTTAAGGCGATAGGCCGGCTTCACACAGGGGTGGCAATGGTTTCATAGGCTTGAACTGTGCCCTCCTGACCCAGATAGCATGGACAACCAACTGAAGTACAACACAATGACTGGGAGATCGCAGGTACAACAAGGCAGAATGCAGTCATTGTTGCTGTGTTTCCTTCTCGGCTAACTTTTTGCTGTTGAGAAGTTTCAGTTGCTCTGGATTTTTGTTATTCCTTGTTTTTTGTCATTTTTGTGTCTTTCTGAATTTATTCTTCTTGTATCTTTCTTCTTCTATCAGCCTCCCCTTCCTCCTTTGTTGTCTTTTCATTGTTCTTCTGTCTTCCTCCTTCTTCTGCCTTCCTCCTTCTTCTATGTTTCTCTTTCTGCCTTTCTTATCTTTCCTCTCTCTGCCTTTCTTCTATTTCTCCTCTTTCTGTCTTTCGTCTCTTTCTCCTCTTTCTACCTTTCTTCTCTTTCACCCTTTTCTGCCTTTCTTCTCTTTCAACCCTTTCTGCTTTTCATCTCTTTCTCCTCTTTCTGCCTTTCTTCTCTTTCTACCTTTCTCCTCTTTCTGCCTTTCTTCTCTTTCTCCTCTTTCTGCCTTTCTCCTCTTTCCTCTTTCTTCCTCTGTTCTCCAGCATTGTTTCTTATTCTTCAGCACTGAGGATTTCACATCACTTTTTAACACAGTGTTTGACATTGGTTTTTTTATCCTTGTAAAGCTTCAGGATAGACAATGTTGCATGCTTTTCCATGTGGAGCCAAGATGAAAAGGTTTTTGCCATTGCCAACTCTGAAGCAGCCAACATAGAGTTGGCCATGAGAAAGGTGTGAGCTTTGCAGGTTGAGGCTGTTAGTGAGTGATCAACTTTGAGTGACCGTCCTTGTGCCTTGTTGATGATCATGGCAAAACTGAGGCAGACAGGGAACTGGAGACTTATAAATTGAAATGGCAAATCAGATGGGATGATTGGAATTTGTGGAATGAAGACATCCTGTCCTGCTGCATGGCCAGTCATGATCTTTTCTTCAATGACATGTGGCATAAGCTTCTTGACAGCCAAACGTGTTCCATTGCAGAGTGCTGGTGGGTCCAGATTCCTGAGAAGCATAATGGGTACACCAATCTTGAGCTCCAGATTGTGAAGAGGCACACCTGGTAGTTCCAGGGAGTTAAGAAATTATGTGGGGGTAGTGGACTGCTTCATTTGTGTCTGGTACAGTGCCAACCGACTTGCACGTTTGCATAGTGCCAGGTAACTGTGTAAAAAGGCCTCTGTTTGTGGAATTGGTGACATCATTTTGGTGCCAAAATGGCTCTTTGGCATAGCCACTTGTTGCCATGGAATTTATGTGCAACATTTGGAAATGGTGCATCTTGTCGTTGTTAAAGTGTTGCAACTGTTTTTCAATGCTGTTCATCGAGATAGTTCCATCTTAATTTTCCGATGCCACGGCTACATTTCCCAGTTTGAGCAGGCTTGCAGCAAATTTCACAGCAGAGGAGTCACCTGTTCGAAGCACTCGCATGTTGGTCATTTGGCTCAGTCACTGAATGTTGTTCCAAATGTACGAGGTTTTGAGGCAGGCCTGCAGTTCATCAGCTTTGGTTCCATGTGGAATGACTAGCAGCATCTGTCAAAACTACCCAGCCAACACCAGTCACTCCACCCATTTTTCTGTCATTATATCGAAGATCTTGCATGGTGCGATCAAGTGCCTCAAAGGCAGCTTTGTGAGACATTGTACATTCATCCCAAACAATGAACCGGCACTCCTGCAGGAGATTAGCTTTGCCAGTACCCCTGCCAATGTTGCAGGTTGGTGCCTCCATACTTTCCATATTTAAGGGTAACTTGATGACTAAGTGAGCTGTTTTTCCTCCTGTCAACAGTGTGACAGCAATGCCTGATGATGCTATTGCAAGGGCAATCATGTTTCCTTGCCGGATTTTCGCCAAAAATGATTGATGAGAAAAGTTTTGCCAGTTCCACCGAGAGCATCCATAAATAAAGTGCCAGCACTCCCAATGGAAACTGCTTGTGTAATCTTATTGAAGGCTTCTCTTTGGTCTGGAACCAGACATGGCTCATTCTCCTGGATGTATTCAGTAAGCTGTTCCATGTTGTAGTTGGTCTCTCTCAAAATTTCATTTGTAATCTCACTGTTATTGTGTCGTTGAAAGTCACGAAGGTGAAATTTTTTGAGGTCTGAGCCAAACAAAGCCTTGATCTTGTCTTCAATGATAATGAGAGCTTGATTGAAGATGGCATCACTGTCGTCCAGTTCCAGGTTAGGATTTTGCACTTGTGCATGATGCAAATGTCCTCTGCCATATTCTCCTCGTGGTTGTCCCATAGCTGTTGAGGATTTGACATGGCACATGTCTGCAAAATGATGGCAAATAGGTTTCGCAGCATCCATGGTGATCGAGTTGCAGCTGCCTCCTCCAATGTGCTGTTCCAGTGTGTATCATCCTCCAAGAGTCCTCTGAGCTGGCAAGCCTGTTTGTAAGTTTCATAGATTGTTGCATCCACTGTTTGCAAGTCCTCAAAATATGTTGGACCTTTGACTTCGTGTAGAAGCAGTCTCAGGTAAAAGCATTCAAAATTAAGTACACATGGCCAAGTGCATCACTGGCTGGTCTGGTACAGTTTGTCCTGCTCTGTGGCGAGCCCACTTCTTGCTGACAACAATCCATGTGCAGTACTTGGGTATCTGAGGATACATCAGTGTCTTAACAAATTCATCATCCCGGCAGAGATTGAAGAAAGCAGTGAGAGTTGTGTCTTGTGGGACTTGGGCGTGCTCATGTACATTCTCCTCAGTGAAGTACACTCTGTCAATTCTCAAGGTGCACCCTGAGATGAACCGCAGTGGGATGTTGCTCATGAGTTGGGAAGATCAGGATCCTCCAGATGGCTTAATGTCTGCTGATATATCTTCCCATTTCATGTTTCTGAACCTCATCATGCACAGTCCCATCCATTGTCAGGCCAAATACAGCCATGTCAGATCCTTTGTTGACATACATGCACACATATTTGATGGATTTCACAGAGTGGCAGTACTCAACATTGATGTGTGCATTGAATCACCATGTGAGAAGTGGACAGTATGGAGCAATCCACCTGGTGTCAACTTTATTATCACAACTACGAACTCTGGTGGTTGTTGTGAATCCAACATCTTCTGGTTTTCTCCAACGATACAGTGCGTGTCAATCTTGTCCGGTCTGTGACTCTTTCAGAAGATATTGTGGGAACCTTTTTGTGCATTTGTTAACTTTCATGCAAGGTTGGTTTGGATTGATGCTTCCACAGGGACCATGCACCATCTGTGTTTTGACAGTGCTGAACAGAAGTGAATCAATTATTGGATCTGGAAGTTCAGCACTGATGAAGTCATCCACTCTGTGCACATGAAGTTCATCTTGAAGCCAAGTCAGAATGTGGGCATGTGGCAGGTCATGCTTTTGCCATTCACTTGTGTACATGTAGCACTTAATGGCTCAAATCTTTCCCGTGGTGATGACATTCATCATTGCCTTCATTTTTTGTCAGATTACTCTTACCAGTAAATCAGGGTGATGCTGTGGTTTTTGGATTGGCATCAGTCCATTCGCACTTCCTCCCAAACTGGATTGCAGATGAAGGTGATGAAGAGATCAGGACGGCCATAGTTTCGCACATATGTCATGGCATCCTGAGTATGCCTGGTGTTGGCTTGATGGTTAGGGTGGTGGGCTTGGGATCCGAGGATCCTGCGTTCAAATCCTGCTCACCTATTGAATTATTACCAGGTGGGGTTGACTCTGCCTGTCATCCTTCTGAGGTTGGCAAAATAAGTGCCAGCATGCTGGTATCCTGTGTCAGAGTGGCGACATGTATAGAATTGTGTCCAATTGCCAAGGAGACTGCTTAGACAGCACCAATGCTCTGCACAGAGTATGGGCCAAATGTATGTATGCAGCTATATAAATTATATATATATATATATATATATATATATATATATATATATATATATATATATATATATATATATATATATATATATATATACAGGGTGTCCCAAAAGTAACCTCGGGATTTAGAAATTTAATAACATTTCTGTTTTTTAATAATTTAGGATTATTTTTATGCCAAAAGAAAATGTACATAATGGAGATAAATTTGCATTATTTATGAAAAATGATGCAGCTTAGATGTCCTCCATATTTGGGTTCGCAGAAACGGGATCTTTCGACAGAAATCGTTCAAATGTAAATGAGCTTCATCATTCATATTCAATTTATGAACAAATTCGTTTTCTTCAATGACCAACCTCTGGATATGCACGGAGTAATTCAAGCATTGTCGAAGATCAGTCAGTTTCAACTTTTGCACCAATTGCACTTTGTATGGGTACAGGTCCAAATCCTTTCTTAGTATGCGATACAGTGACATCAGAGACATCCCCATCTTGTCAGAACGTCTGTGGATCGATGTTCCTGGTTCTTCTTGAACACTGTCCAGTACACGTTCACGATTAATCTGCAAACGGACTGAACATGGTCTTTCAGATCGTGGCAAGTCACTTACTGACTCATATTGCTGAAAACGTTGAATCAACTGACGAATCATGAAATCTGAATGTGGTTTTCGGGCATTGAAGTGTCGGCAGCATGCTCTTTGGGTGAGAATAATTTATCGATGAAATTTAAAATAAAATTCCACGATTTTGTTCTTTGTTCAGATGTGAATTTTTCCATGGGTAATTTCCCAATGTAAATCCAAATTCTGTACAGAATAGAAAAAAGAATAATTAAAAAAACAGAAATGTAATTTAATTTCTCAATCCCTGTGACTTTTGGGACACCCTGTATATATATATATATATATATATATATATATATATATATATATATATATATATATATATATATATATGTAACATATACATTTAGATATTGTTGCGGTTCTGGAAACCGCATCCCTCCAACACCAATAGCAGCCAACATGCAGTGGTCCCCAGTCAGTTATTTCATAAATGTCCGTTCAGAAAGTCCCTTCCTTCTTGTCTAGTGGGTCGAACAAAACAACGTGTTGTGTAAATCTCATAGTTAGGACTGATTGAACCTCTGAACTTTATTCCAACTCTACCTTTTTCTCTATTCCTGAGATAAATCCAAGCAAGGGGTCCTCGCATGAGCCAGCAGGTGCTACGCTAGGGACCTATCTGTAAAAACCACAGCCGTGCCCTTTGCGTAAGAATGCGTCTTCACAGAAGACGAAGGGCAGTAGTAGTAGCCAACAATAAATGCCAGCATTGCACAGAGCATGTGCAGCACAGCGCCGACCCCCCACCCAGTGTTCAGGCAATCAGAGGCATAACCAACACACCAAAGGAGAACAACATACAGTACGCACTGTGTGGGGAATGCTCGATGGCAGGTGGACCCGCACGCTGACCAAGTGTACAATGGCGGACTCGCGTGCACTGTACGGGGAATGCTCGATGGCGGGCGGACCCGCACACTGACGATGTGTTCAACGGCGGTCCGACACGCACTGTACGGGGCATTCTCGATGGCGGGTGGACCCGTACACTGACCACGTGTACAATGGCGGTCCAGCACGCGCTGTATGGGGCATTCTCGATGGCGGGCGGACCCGCACACTGACGATGTGTGCAACAGCAGACTCGAGCGCAGCCTGTGATACCTTATCATCGCACAGAACAGGGAATGAATAACACACATCTTTGGTCCGGTCTGTGCATGAGGTTACAATCAAGTCTTACCGTCCTTCTTCGCCCACCACAACGGCCACAATTGTCTCACGCAGACGGCAGACATCCTCCCGCATCTCCACCTCGACGCAGTTGCTACCAGAAAGAGGCATGTTGTGTGGCTGGATCGCACAGGCCGCACAGTGCACCACGGAGCAAGGCACATTGACCAGCGCCAACCGCGGGTCGCCTGGGCATGGCACGGGTTCGGTGCAAGGCAATTCATATCACGCATTTCGGTGCAAGGCGATTCCTATCATGGGGTTCAGAGCGAGACAATTCTGCAGCTTGGAACCATCTGGCCGGAAGTAAAGTGGAGCTGCTTCCGGTCATGGCGGCCGGCCGGTGTGCTGGTTGGAGTCCAACCAGAGTGCCCAATTCGGGTGACAACACATCGCTTCGGGATGTCGTCCACGCCCTACACCACGGGGTCTATAAAAGAATGGGTCGCAGATAAATACAATGTACCAAGACACAAAAGACAAGTTTCAATCAATCTCCTCATTTGTAAAAGATACTGAGAAATATGTCGAGGATGTAAAATTGAATAAAGATAAATATAACAACTGTTGGATAAAAACAATTATGGTGAATAATATGAGTTCTTCAATTTCCTTCAGTGGAAGGGCTTTTAGTACATCTGGAAGAACATCAATCAAAGTAGCTCCAAGAAAAGTTTCTCCTCTCCTTCTGGCAATATATTCAAAACGAGAAAAAGTATTGAAACAAGAAAAAGTATCAAAAAAGAAAAACCTCATGGATGAAGCTTTAGAAAGAAAAGATAAGACCATCTGTAATATGCAAGGAGAAATTTGTATTTTTTTCAACAACCCAAAAATGTAAATCCTGATGAAATAAAGGATGTTAATATATCAGGTGAAATGATGTTTCGTTCATTAGTAGTTAAGGACCATTTTAGAATTACCTTTAATATAAAAAGTGTAGTAGTTGAATCTGTTAATGAAAGAAAGTATATTGATATAGATGGTAATGTTTTTCTGCTAATTAAATATGATTCATTATTCAACTGAAGATTTTGAAGATTATGAGAGTGTAGATAGTATATCTGTTGGAACAGAAGACAGTTATGAGTCCGAGAGTTTGTGTACAAATGATAGTTATGAAATTGGTTTTATAGATGATTGTGAAAGCACCAATGAAAGTACCGAAGATGATACCAAAGATGAATTTTATTTGAACTAAAGTTTTACTTTATAAACATGAATAGTTTACTAGATTTTGAGCCTGTTGAATATAATGATTCTCCACATGACAAATTTGAGAATTGACCTGCGTGTGAAAGACAGGGATTAAACACAGAGTCAAATAACTTCAAACAATGTATGTTCTGTGATTATCTTCTCATTAATGATAATAAAAATTTAAAAAGGAAGATAATTCTTTGAGATTTACACCAAAAATGAATTACTTTACAAGATTGATTCGAGAAATGAATGTAAAGTGTGAGGGTCATAATACACCTTTACTTTCAAGAGAAGAGACTGAACAAATGACGACCATGTTTCGTAGATTGATGATTTATATTATTAACGATTGTCATTTTCAGGTAAATATCAACACAAGATATTGTATAAATAAAATAATGGCTTATCTTGAAATTAAACCTGAACTTCGGATAAAATTTAGAATTTCCAAAAAAGCCCTTAAAAAAATTAAATAACCTGTTTTCCAAATATATAAATCAATGGTTTTTTACCCATTTGGGAAAAAGATAAAATTTAACAACCATAAAAATCTTCCAAATTCATTAAGATGTCTCATAGTTGGTTCAAGTGGGTGTGGAAAAACCTGCTTACATTTGAGGATGCTCCTAACTCCCAACTTTTTAGATTATGATAATTTTATAATTTTCACAAAGTCAAGTTTTCAACATGAGTATCAACGACTCTCACAATGTTTTAATGATGGTCTTCAAAAAGAAGAAACAATCAGTTTATTTAAACTTCAAAACAAACCAAATGATTACAACATTGAAGATATAATACAACTATTTTGTGATACACAGAGATATAAAAAGAAATCAAAGCCGATAACTGGTATTCTTCGTGATAATATGGATGATATTCCTGCTCACCAAGATTTGGATAAATTAAAAAAGAACCTCGTTTTCTTTGATGATTGTGTTAATGAGAGAAACCAAACGGTAATGGATAGCGACTACACAAGAGGGAGACATTGTTCTCCCTCTTGTAATTGTATTTATCTTTGTCAATCATACTTTCAACTCCCTCACTATGAAAAGCAGAGATGAATTAAATGAAGCTGACAATCACTATTAGTATGGAAAGTAGAGATACAAGTATTAGTGAAGAAGAAATTATAACTTGTATTAATGTTAATAAAGAATTTGATGAAATATTTGAAGAAAAGTATTTATTTGAACACATCTACTTTAATGATGAAGAAATGGAAAATTTCCCTGTTGACCTTTCTTATTCAGTGAATGAGATTTTCCAATAAATTAATGGATGCAAAAGAAAGAGCCAGAAGATTTAAGGAGCATCAAGAATTGGTTTCAAAATTTGTAAAACAACAAGAAGACATAACGAAGAAATGCAGATAGAAACTAACGGGTGAAGAAGCATTTGAAAGAAAACATGAGAAATTTTTTTAACCACTTTTTAAAACTTCCAAAGAAAAAAATATAGATGCTTCCACAGTTCCCACAATAGATTATACTCCGAAAAAACTTCAAATGTTAAATGATTTCATTCAAATGACGGAGGAGGAATTAGGGCATATAGGAGAATTACAACATGATGATGGATTATTTCAACAACTGGAAGAGATTAATCAACCCCCTGATGATATTGTGAAGGCTCTTCAAAACAATGAATATTCAATGGATTAAAAAACCAAAGCAGGACTCATTCCAACAGAACAACCAGCAATATTTAATCTTGGTCAAGAAAAGGGATTGATATTTAATGATAAATTAAGGTTCCTGCGTTCTGCTCGACCCCCTGTTAAACTCACTCCGAGATTAATGTTTCTTCTAACAAAAGATGGATAACAAGGTTCAACTGTGAGTGATGAATCAAAGTATTTTGATAAACCATTGGATATAAAAAATAAGAATGATAGAGTATATATTGATCTGCTGGACTCTCTTAATTATAGGGTTAGTCTATCTGGTAAAAGTAGGAAGAATGAGAAGGAGAAACACATTATTCAGGCTTTAAGTAGCCTTGGTTCAGGTGTTAGTTTTCTTTCAAATGACCCATCTCAATTAGTAATAGACTGTTATTGCAGTTAGGTAGTAAGAAGGCTGGAAATAACAATTGTTTTTATGAAGCATCAGCCATTTTAGACCAGTTGATGAACATGAAAATAATTAATAAATGTCAATACAAAGACATTTTATCCCATATTAAATAAGATGAGAAGCACAATCCTCAATTTTAATTTCACAACAAGTGACCACACATCTTCATTCCCATACCCACTAAAACTTGATGCAACAAAAGAATATGAGGCATCTTTATTGTCCATGGAAACTTATAATACCTTATTTAATATCACCGAGAAAAATGACAAGTTTAGTTATAATCCGGGAAGTGGATACAAAACGATAACAGTTTCACCCGGAGCATATGAGATTTCTCAAATATCTTCCGAAATTGCTCGCCATATGAAAGAAGAGGGTGATTCACCAAAAAATATTGTTATAGAAATTTAAAAAACATACTTCAAAATCAATGATTCAACTTAAAAATAACTACAAGGTTGACTTCACAATTGATAATTCATTTAGAGAAATATTGGGTTTCTCCTCAAAAAAGATTGAAACTAATGGTACGTTTTACAGTGATAATGTCATTCAAATATCTTCAGGCATAAATTTGGTATTAATTCACTGTGATTTGATTGATGGCGCTTATAATGATAGAATAAGAACAAATACAATATTTTCATTCAGTGCATAGTCAACCACAATTGGTTATAAATTCAATATGGAACCCAAAAATCTGGTTTGTCTGCCTGTGTCAGGAAAAACCATATACAGAGTAAATTTTAGGATAACCATCCAAGATAATCACATGATTTCGTTAAATGGAGAAATTATATCCATCAGAATACACCGACGTGAAGTTTTCCAATAAATAAATATGATGGTTATTGTGAGGAAACATGAGTTGGGAAAATATAAAATAATTATGGGGGATGGGATGTTCCTTTCCCCATACTACAAGGGTGAAGGTATGTATCTTGGTGGAGGATACTATAAACCTTAGAGACGAAGGGGTGTCGGACATCAATTTAGAGAAAAAGGAGATTGGATAATTGATACTCTCATGGGTATCGGTTCAACTATTCTTAAACATAAAGACCTAATTGGTTCAACTGCTTCTGCTGTGGGAAATGTAGCGGGTGCTATAAAGAGTATAAAAGATGCCCAAAAGGAATCTTATAAATTGCAAGAAATAAAATAAATTAATAAAGGCAAATGTCAGTTGTCTCCCCAAGAACGACAGAAAATAATTCAAATACTTGGGTCAGTGTTTCAAAAGTTTTAACATCTTTTTTTCCGAAATAAATACAAGTATGGAAGCAATTGATAGTATCTATGATTTGGAGGATACCATTGTCATGTCAAACTCTTCTGGAAAAGAAGACTACATCAAGGTAAATGCAATAAATGGAACAGACTGGAATGCAAATGAAAAAAAAGTTTTGAAATAAATGATCAACAAACTTATTTGAATCTTGCCGATCGGTTCTTCTTGTGTAAATTTACATTCACTATGGCTGTGAATAACACAAACGCTACCCTCGTAAATTATTTCTTCTGGAAAATGTTTGATAGTGTTCGTTTGTAGATTGGAACAAAAGAAGTTGAAGTGGATGATTATGTCTCTGAAAAACACCTGAAATGATGAAATTTACACTATATTCATTTGGTGATAGAATGGGAAAGGGGGCTGGAAAAGGTTTTATTTTTGATATGGCAATGGGAACAAACACTGACCCTGGATATAGTCATAGGAAAGGAATGTAAAATGATGATACAAAAGCAGGTATTGGTTTAACTGTGGCAGTTCCTCTTGAAGTTATATTTCGATTTTGTGATCATGATAAAGTTCTGTATGGTCTTAAAATTAGATTTCTATTGCAAAGGAATGATCATGAAAATAGATTGCTTTTGGTGTGGCTAATGATTTTGCTGATCAGAATAAAATTCTAATTGATGAAATTAGTTGGTATATTAGTGAATATACTCCTAATCTTAAAAAGGAGGAGATGTTGAATCGAAAACTTCACTCAAAGAAGCCACTCAATGTATCATACCTTAAAAGAAGATGCCAACACGTTAAACTGAAACAAACCTCTTGCACGTGGAATTTGGGTGTTCTGGAAGGAAAGCCACGATATCTGTGGATCATTTTTTAAAAAACAGATGGTGATACTGCTACTGATAAGAATGATGCATTGCGGGATAATGCTGAGGTGAAACAACTTCGCATTTCTCTCTATAGAACATTTTATCCAGGAGATAGATTGGAAATGAATTGGGAAAAAAATGATTATGCTGAAGCATACAAGTCTTTCCAAAAGGTGTGTGAAAGCAATCGAAATAAAGAACCTATTTTGGATATGACAGCATTTTAAAGTTTGTATACAATCTATGCGTTTGACGTGAGTGCTCAAAAGGAAACTATAAAGTCTAATCGAGTGGATACTTCCCTCTACATTGAAAGAGAAGAGAGTGAAAAAGTTGATACATATTGTTTGCTTTTGGAAGAAACAGAATTTCAGATTAATACAGATAATGGTGTTATGATTCGTCTCACATAATTTTTTGAGAAATAAATGAGCAGTAAAGTGCCAACTGGGAAATGTGTTACTCAAATCAATCTTCATAAACTATCATATTCTATTCTAAATCAAAAGCCTTGTATGATTAACGTTAATACAATTCAGAGAAAAGGAGCAGTAAGAATTGATGTTTTGCTCACAAGAGAACAGGTGAAAATCTTGAACAATACTGACTCACTTAAAATTAAGATATCAAAACAAATGTTGAAGAAATATTCAAGAAGAGAGATGAGTGGAGGATTTCTCCCATTTCGAATTCCTTTATTTGCTGGTTTAAGTGCGGCTGGAGTATTGACAGGAGGCATTTCAGCAGCGGTAAAAACTGCCAACGAAAGGAAGGCTCAACTCTGGGCTCAAAAAGAATTGGAAAGACTTAACAAATAGTTGGAGAAACATATTAGTGGAAGTGGTGTAATTGTAGATTTTGCTGAAAAACTTGAAAGTCTGCCTGATAAAGCGAGATTGTTGGTTGGAGATATGCTTTCTTCTATCGCACAAGCAGGTGTAAAATTAACTAAAAGGGTGTATGGATTATATCTTTATAATAAATGAATGAGCATTGATGAGCAGTTTAAAGAATTTGGAAAGAATACAACATCAAATTTAGAACTTATCAAATATTGTAACAAATAAAAAATTCATAATGTGGTTATTTGCATGAGAGATGAATTAAAAATTGTCTAAACATACAAAAAATATTATTATGAACTAAGATAATAGTGGGAATGGTTCTCATTGGGTTTGTATTTTTAATAGTCAAGACAAATATTATTTTGATAGTTTTGGTCTTCCACCACCTGTTGAAGTCATAAAATTCTTACAGAATGGTGTTTATCAAACATTTCAAGTCCAAGAATTAAATTCCAAGTGTTGTGGTCAATTATGTCTCTATGTGTTATTTCAACTCAACAAAAATAAAATATTTTATGACATTATTTTTAATCTAATATAAATGACTTATGTTGGTAAAGATGGTTCTATCTTTCGTGCATCCCAAGAACTGGATATTGATTTATCAAATTATTCCACAAAAGCACAGGCTGAATGGCAGAAATATAGTTTAACAAAAAATATTAATATGAAAAATGCTTATAAATTAATAAATTATCCAAGCCTGACTGATGCGAATGACTTGGTGAGATTAAGTGATTTATCACAATATATATCCTTAAATAAAACGGCTGTGTATTCCAAAGATACAGAAGTGTTGATTTTATTCCGGTTCATATTGAATTCATAGTTCCAATTAAAATAACATTTTATCAAGAAGGGCGTATCGTTTGTATGAGGATAGAACAATGGGGATATGATATGAATGATTTAGGGTATAATTGGTCATTTAAATTTAACCTCGAAGACCTGGAACAATTAAATCAGTCTCGTAAGGAAGAATATTATCCACTTGGTGCCGAGAATGAGGTTTGTGGAAGCACGATTGACAACAAATAAAATAATTTAATAATGGTAAAAACAATAATGGTTTTGCCAGAGTTTATATCATGAAAACACAAAGAACAGGATTATATATAATAAGTAAGGGAATACAAACGGATTTAACTGTGGGAGGATGGGGAGGTATTTCCTGTCATTATAGTAATCTGTCATATATTTCTGATACATAAATGACAGCAAGAAGGCTTCAATAAAATTATCATTTCTGTGTCCAAGCATACCGTCAAGAAAAGGGTATTCGGTATTTTAATAAATATGTTCTACAACATAAGAATGAGGTATTTTCAATAAAAGATTGGCTTGATACTGATGTTGATAAACCAGCAACTTTGGATTTAATTAAAATGTTAAATAATGAAAAAAATTAAAGTGAAGAAAACACAAGGCTCTTTTAGAAAATCAGAATAAATTTTATTGGTTTCCTGTTGTAAAAAAAAATATTTTGGATGCAGTCATATCAAGTAATCTGGATGAATATATGTATGATATTCTATGGGGTGGAAGTGGTTCAAGGATAGTAAGGGATGAGGAAGGAGTTGAAGAAACTGAGAAGAGAGAGAAGGAGGAGAGGGAGAAGAGAGAGAAGGAGGAGACGGAGAAGAGAGAGGAGGAGAGATAGAAGAGAGGAAGAGGGAGGAAAGAGAGTGAATAATTAAGTATAAAAATATGGAAACCAGTGAGATTATAACAAGATCAAAGGTATTACAGAAAAGAAATAAATCTCAACGCACCGAGGAGGAAAACAAAGAATTGGCAAGTCTCTTAGAAATATATGCGTCAAGACTATTACCATCGTTTTCAGAGAAGATTTAAATGAGAAAGTGGAGATAAACAAGAGAAAGAAGGAAAAATATATTATTGATGATGTTGGTGTAATTGACTTTGATTAAAGGTTTACGTTTTTTTTTTTAAATAAATGGAGGAGAGAGTGAAGACATTTCTGAGGATTCTTTGTTTCAAAAATGAAGATTCAAATGTGCATGTTGGAAACTTAAAAGTTTTTCGCACTTTGTCAGAATTTTTCACATAAATAAATGAGTTCTTGTCTAAAATGTAAAAAGAAAACCAAGATTAAAAATATCTCGTATGTTAAAAGTAAAAATAATGGGGGTATACAAAAAGGTACATGTTCGGTGTGTGGCTCAAAAAAGAGTGAATTCACCAAACACAAACAAGGGGGAGATATACAAAAGTTTTGATCAGGAAGTAAATTTACAACAACTGGAATACCTGGGGAATTAGATCTATCAGGGTATTCTTTCTGTGATCCAGGAACAAACTTGAATAAAATATTAGATGAGGCTGACAATCCTAAACCGTGGAGCAAACCTGTTTATAGGGTTGATGAAGTGTGCATGAGGCACGATATTCATTATGGAAATAGCACAACATTGGAAGAAAAACACGAAGCCGATAGAGAAATGTTGTATAATTTGTCTCTGATACAAAATCCAACCTTCATAGAAAAAGTTGATCGGTTAATCATGAAGAAGATGATCAGTGCTAAATTATAACTTGGGCTTGGAAATTCAAGAAACTTATAGGCTCTAATGATGTCATTAAGCTTGAAGAGCAATTAGCTGATGAATTACATAAACCAGTAATCATAAAGTTTCATAGAAGGAAGGTTTATTCCAAGGAAGTTGATTATATGTGGTCCGCTGATTTAATTGAACTCAATTATGATAAGGGGTACAAGTATGCTTAAACCATTCTTGATTTGACGAGTAGATATGTGTGGGTTGTCCCTTTGAAAAACAAAACAGGTAATACTCTTATGTTAGCTTTCTAACAGATATTCAATAAATGCAAGAGAAAACCGAAAAACTTGTGGACTGATGAGGGTACACAGTTCTACAACAAAACATTTATGAATTTTCTTTAAAATAACAATATTACATTATACAGCACCTTTAATGAAGGAAAAGCGGTTGTTATTGAGCATAAGTACAACGACACGATTCATACATCAACGAAAATGAAGCCATCAGAAACATTTACAAAATTAAAATATGAAAAAGAGATTAATGTCAGAAAGCCTAAGTTCAAAGTTGGTGATGTTATAAGAATACACAGGTGGAAATCTCATTTTGAAAAAGGTTATACCAAGCAATGGACAAATGAACTTTTTAAAATTGTTGATGTCCTCAGTTCAGTTCCTTGGACTTGCAAATTATGTGATTTAAAAGGGGGAAGAGATTTTAGGTTCATTTTATTCACAGGAATTACAAAAGACAAAGATAAATTGATTTTTTGGGACTTCGCCCCTTTTTAAACTCAGCCCCTTTTTAGCTCCGCCCATACCTGCCACATCCACACAAGCCCCACCCACAAAAAGCCACATCCATTCAAACCCAACTCACAAAAGCCACATCCACACTCGACCCACTCACAAAAAGCCACATCCACACAAGCCCCACCCACACAAGCCACATCCACATCCATCATATCCACATAATTAGTGATTAGTTTATTAGTTCCCACACACAACATGTTTATTTATTTAAAAAAATTGCTCCACCCACACAAGCCACATGGACCCACAGAAGCCCAACCAACACAAGCTCCACCCACACAAGCCACACGGACCCACACAAGCCCCTCGGATCCACACAAGCCCCACCAACACAAGCTCCACCCACACAAGCCCCACCCACCCTAGCCACATCCACCCAAACCCCACCCACACAAGCCCCACCTACACAAGCCACATCCACGCAAACCCCACCCACACAAGCCCCACCCCCTGTGCACACCCACCTTTGACCTACAACCCCCTCATCCAACCCCCACCCTTCCCCACACACACATGGGGAGGGGAGAGGGATGAGGGGGGTGGTGGGTCGTGGGGGTAGTGCACCTACCCCCCAACCCTAATCCCCCCCCGCCACCCTCCTCCCCCCTCCCCTTTACATCTCCTTTATTATTTTATTGTAATTCAAAATCAGATAATTGTAAGGAAAGCATTTGTAATTATACAAAAGTAATAACATTGAACAAAATCTTATTTCGCAGCAGTCTGATGGTTTGTTTTGGTTTTGAAACTCGATCAATATATTCTGTTCAAAACAAAGAGGGTATATGAATTAGGGTATATGAAGATTATTATATTATGATATTAATAAAATAATAAATATAACATTTACCTCCAGAAGATAGTGTCGTGTCAGATTCCTCCAGTAGATTAAGTTGTGTGTTTGGTTCATCCAGACAGGTGTATAAATAGAAAAAAAAAATAATAATGATAATGAGTCAAAGACAGACACACACACACACACACACACACACACACACACACACACACACACACACACACACACACACACACACACACACACACACACACACACACACACACAAACACACACACAAACACACACACACAGATGCACACACATGCATACACAAATAAACACACACACACAGGGATAATTTATCACCTTTGCTCGACTCATTCAAGGTTAGAGGACGTGAGAGAATTTCTTGCCAGCCGAGAAAAATGTCATTCAATTCTTTTCTAAACGAACGAATGTCTTCAAGAAAGTCATTCATTTTTAGCCACTCGTCGTGTAATTCAAGTAACTCATTTTCAAGATCAATTATCAACGATGTTCTTATTGGGGCCAACCTGTTCGAAAAGGATATACAATAATTATTGGTTGTATAGTGATTTAATTCTGTATAACACAACAAATAATGAATTGTGTTAAGGATCTCACCTGTCTTCTTGTGAAAACGATTGATCTGCAAGGTCAGAGTTCTCTTCTAAAGACTATTCTCTGAATAAAACATTTGAAACCTGAGCATATGAAGCCCGAGCATATGAAGCAATAAATATCCTCCTGTTGATGACGTAATGGGAGATTGCACAACAATGGGTTTTTAGGGTGTGACCCACAGAGGAAATGACTTCGGAATATTTTTTTTGGCTTGGTTCGGGCGAGGCAGCATGGCTGACTCCAGACTGACTCATTTTAACACGAAAATGAAACAGCTTGCTTTGAATGATTTTGACAAAAACGTACCTTTAAAAGCTGTTTTTGCAAAATTTTGTTCTGTTAGTGTTCTGGTGATTTAAGATATAACCATGGGCGACATGGGCACAGAATACTTCCTCATTTTCACAGCACGACTGTGCTCTAAAAAGCACTTCCTCATTTTACAAAACCGAAGGAGGGATAGCCCTTTCTTTCGTGCTTGAATAGATAAAGTGAATATACTCGATGGAAATGAATGTTATCAGAAAATTAAGTTATTCCCTGAAGTAGAACATGGGCAAATATTCGTTGGTTCTCTCTTGAGTGGAATGAAATTATGAAAGGGAAGAAGTGCTTTAATCAGTAAGTTTCAATCTTTCATCATCTCAATTTTACATTTGCTTTTATGGGAGGGAAGGGGAAAGGTGGGGATAAAAATCAGTCTCCTATTTTGGGTTTTTGGGGCTGGAGTCAAAACGTTTTTCCCTTTTCCCAATTCGTTTGAATGGGAGACCCAAAAACCTCATTTATCATCTACACACA
The DNA here is from genome assembly GCF_056783735.1 of Eptatretus burgeri. NCBI lineage: Eukaryota > Metazoa > Chordata > Myxini > Myxiniformes > Myxinidae > Eptatretus > Eptatretus burgeri. Next base: position 86,946,923 of record NC_140961.1, on the reverse strand, counting down.
CACACACACACACACACACACACACACACACACACACACACACACACACACACACACACACACACACACACACACACACACACACACATATGTACATATATATATATATATATATATATATATATATATATATATATATATATATATATATATATATATATATATATATATATATATATATATATATATATATATACAGTTGACGAGGCATAAGTCGGCAGCGTGTAACTCGTCACTTCGCCTAAGTCGGCAGCGTCAAAAAGTCCCGAATTTATCAAATGTTAAATCGACTTACAGACTTTGAATAAAGTCTGTAAGTCGTCATCTCTATGTCGTCACTTTGTCTAAGTCGTCAGATGTTGTCCATTCCCGCGTAATGCAAACTCAAGTAAATTACCACGCCTAACTCGTCACACGGAACTGCTGCCTCGTGAGAAGCTCGATTTCATGGATTCGTGATGCGCGCTCATTGGTTTACACCGCCGGTGATAGGCTATTTATAACTGCGCTGCGTTCAGCGCAGTCAGCGTGCCGTCCCACATGCATCTGAAGAGGTTGGCAGGCTGCGCAATGCAGTCTCTGGTGAAGGAGAAAAGGATCGATCGAGCTTGGTGTTGAAGTCCGATCATGGTTATATATTGTCTTGTTTTGTACATCACCACACTCACTTTCACATAGGTATTGAGTAGTAGTCATCACGATGACTGTGTGTCATGTACTTTGTCGATGGTATATGAGTTTTCATTCCATATGAAAACTCATTCTACATTCATTCCAATGAATGAATTCTAACAGCCATTCATTCCACATTTGTCGATGGTCATATTCCCTCACCGATGGTCTATGAGTTGTCTTACAGTTGTTCATTATCTTTACTTTTGATAAAGTGATTCATGAATTCCATCTTTGCTTGATCACATTCCAACTCACCAATGAACCCCCACCTATGCCCCGAGGATTGTGTTTCCCTTTTGGTACAATAGCCGGCTTAGAGATTGTTGCGCCCTCTCACACATACGTGTCCAGGCCACGCGCAACTTCATCCTTCACCCCACAGTCATCATGAATGTTCGCATATGCGTAGGTCGTCACATGTCTAAGTCGTCACTTTTTTCTCGGTCCCGATGGTGACGTCTTATATATACTATATATATATATATATATATATATATATATATATATATATATATATATATATATATATATATATATATATATATATATATATATATATATATATAATTTTCCTCTTTTCATAAGTCTCTGGATGAAGAAAATGAGTGGGCTGTAATTGTTACATGCAGAAAAGGAGATCACAAATGAGGAAATTATATCTGAATTTAAGAAGATGAAAGAAGGTAAACACCTTGTGCGTCAGGAATTGTTGTTGAAATGAAAGAATTATTCGGTGAACTGGGAGGAAAATGGATGCTGAATCATTGTAAAATGATATGGAATTGTGAAGATCTTCCTGAAGATTGGTTTGATGGCTTTATTGCACCTATATAAAAGATGAAAAGTGATCCATTACGACCTTCATCTTTTAACGGGATCAAGTAGATTGGGCAGGCCTTGACAATATTGGAAAATATGATTGACGAAAGATTAAGGGAAGTTATTACAATAGATGGGATGCAGTTTGGATTTATGAAAGGACTACAACTGATGCAATCTTAACTGTTAGACAGACCCGAGAGAATCTTTTTTTAGGGTAGCAAGAGCAAAAACACATTGGGAATGTTATTCCACCTTTTGCATTCTTATCAATGAACATCATCTCTGGTGTCCTTCTTGCCTTCTTCACCACAGCTGTTACAGGTTTTTGACACTGGAGCCACAAGGTGCCACTGATGCTAAATTCAAAGGTAAAAATCAATCACTCTGCCAAGCACTCTTTCCATTTTACATTGTGTCGTTACTTTGCAAAAAGACATTCTACTCCCAGATAATAGTCTTGTACACCTCAGGTTGAGATGTACTTTAATGAGCCATCTGCCTGTTTGGCATCACCACAGCTGATCCGTATTTACACTGTCGTAGCATGTTTGCAGCAAGCTCCCCAAGACAGGGTTATGCTCATTTCCTACAGAAATGCAAGACATATATAACCCTGATTGGCAAAAGAAGAGGAAATTATTCCATGTATTTGTAGGTCTTGCAAGAGAATATGATATAATACCAAGAAAAGTTGTTGATTGGGCACGTGTAAGGCAGGGAGTGACAGAAAACCTTGTAAAAGTATTATTAATTTCAATCTATCAATGACCAAAAATAGCAATGAGAACAAAAGCGGGATGTACAGAATCTTTTGAAATGAAGTTAGTTGACAGAGATTCCATGCTAAGTCCACTATTGTTTATTCTCGTGTTGGAGGAACTCAGGAGGTGAGAGTGGGATTTCCTTGGGAATTATTGTCTGTGGATGATTGAGCCATGACATCAGGCACAGAACAAGAAGTGAAGACGATTACTCCTTGATAGATGCAGCAATGGAGATCAAAGGAATTAAACTTGTTCTTGCCCTCATTTATTTTATGGTGAGTGATGAAAAATACAAGAAGAGAAGAAAAGTGCAAAGAGGTCAGGTGCTCTTTGTGGCAAAGTCAGTGGGGCAAACTCGATTTACTGAAGGAAAGGCTTGCCTTATGTTGGCGAAATTTTGTTTCACAAACAAATCGGGTTGATTTGGGATCCTTGCAGGGATAAATGTATTGTATTACTGTTTTATAACCAGCATAGTAATAGACTGCGCTGCATTACAGGCCAGCGACAACTGCTCGGTGTTGTCTCATGCAAAACAGGAATAGTTTGAGTATCCTCGCTGTCTCAACTTCAGCTTGATGGTAACCACTCAGGTGTGGTTGCTTCATGTAAGGAGATTGCCTCCACATGACATTTGCTTTTCAGGAGTGTAATTCAAGTGTCATCCCTCCCCCCCCCTCCCCACCCCAGGGCTAAAAAAAAACCGGAAAAAAGCTGTGCAAGCACAATTTAAAGTTTTACTGGTGACCCTCGTATAACTTGGGGGATGTGTTCCCGTGAAATGGCGTGTTGTCTGAAAACGTGTTACGGGGCAATATTTAACATGCAAAAATGGTAGTTATGTTACAAATGGGGAAGATGTCAACCTTCTAAGGTTGCAGACATACATAAAACCTCAAAAAAGCAGTAAAGAATGCATAAATAAAACAAATAACAAATAAAAACGTGACAAGGAGAGGTCCATTAAAAGTACACCACCCCCATGCCAAATAAATAAATAACAAATACTCCAGCACGCGACATCGCCGGGGCGCCTTCAGCGCCCGGCAACACCGCTGTGCAGCATGTGGAGATGGATTTGGGAGGGAACGGTGCACTTCTGAAGTAAATATGTACAAATGACACTTAGTTTAGGTGTACAAATGTACTTCAGAGGTAAATGTGTAATCAATGATACTGACCCTCTGTGCAGCTTATGGAGACGGATGTGGGGTGGAGTGAAGTACAATAATTGATTGATTCATTGTTTAATTGTGTAATTAAAATAAATATTACACTTAAAATAATTTTCTCAATCAATTGCCGAACAGCATACATAAACCACCACTGTTTCATCTGAATCTCTAACTTTTTGAAAATTAAGTAATTCATCAAAAAATGAATAATTATTCGATTAATTAATTAATAAAAAAATCAAAAAATACCCTTTATAGTCAAATCACTTGTTTACTGTTGTGTCCAAATATCAGCTTCTTAGCTCAATAGGTACCCGAGATATTGCCCAGATGAGAAAGAAAATAAATAAGGAATTAATAAATCGATAATAATTAAGTAATTAATCAATTAATTGTTTAATTAAAAAATAATGAACTTTTTTTTGCCAAAGTACATCTTCACTTTTGTTCACAAATTTCAACTTCCGAGCTCAAAGGATAGCTGAAGTATTGCTCGGCCAAACAAGAAAAATAAGCAAACAAAGTAAAAACTTAGTCGTCCCTTCCTTACTCGCCCAGCGATGATGTCATGCATCGCTTGGATATGGAATTGGGAAGGAGCGGTGTACAAAAATGAATTGCCCTTTAATAAGTGCGACCATGGTTGGGGTTGGATACAATAAATATTGTTTGTGCCAGGCTGTCCAATTGAGGTTGAAGGCTCAGAAGATGAAATGGAGGCTGATTCGCTTGCAATTTTTTGTTGTTGTTAAGAATAATTTCATAATGGAGACTTGAGTGGCTGCCTTCATTTTCTTCCAAAGACCTCCTTGTAGCCTGGTGTTGGCTTAGTGGCTAGGGTGGCTGGCTTAGGATACTGAGGTCCTGAGTTTGAGCCCCATTGGTTGCTGAATTAACACCAAGTTGGGTTGTCTCGGCCTGTCATCCTTCCGAGGTTGGTGAAATGAGTACCAGTATACTGTTAGAGGGGCACAGCATTAGCGGCACAGCCATGCTTCCAAGAAATGATAGCTACCTGGCAGCCAAGCTGCCATAAGCAAGAACAGAGAACTTACTTGTAACATTTCAGGACATTCTCCATCTCCCTCCGCAACTTGGAACTTCCCATGCAGTCGGGATTGTGTTCATCATGAAGGACTCCCCCAGGATGACGGAGCACAAACGACTCGCACAGGATGATGGAGCAAGAATGACTTGCTCAGGATGAAGGAGCATGGCAAAAGCATCCCCAGTGAGTGAATTATTCGCTCAGAATGACGTAGCGTGGTTGTTGTTGTTGTTGTTGTTGTTGAATGAAATCCACACTGTAGCAAACATGCGTTATACAAGGGTAACCTATATTTGTGTGCAGTGTGGACAAAATTGTGGATGGGAATGCTGCAATCACTGTAGTATACAAAGTAGGGAGCTTTTCCACTGAGGAGGGGAGCTTAGGGGAGGAATCTTCCTGTATCCCCATTGCCACTCAAGAAGGCCCATCCAGTGAAGGTGGAGATGATGTTTCAGGCCATAGTGCCACTGAAAGAAGAAATGATACAAGGCTTAGCCAAGCGGAAAGGTATTTTAAAATACCGGGGCCAAAATAAAAGTTGACAGGGTAGTTGAAATGAAAGAAAATAATGACATAGAGGGAATCCATCTTTTATTGCCCCACTGACTGTAGAGAGAAATGCGATGCCATAAAGACAACTTTGCGGGTATGCAGAGTGCTCTGGAAAATGATGTCATTCTCCCCATCTCAACTGCTGTGTCTATGTGAAGGTGAAGTTTGGTGTTCTAATGTATTTCTACAGGTGTGTGTGTGTGTGTGTGTGTGTGTGTGTGTGTGTGTGTGTGTGTGTGTGTGTGTGTGTGTGTGTGTGTGTGTGTGTGTGTGTGTGTGTGTGTGTGTGTGTGTGGGTGTGTGTGAGAGAGATTACCTCTGCCACTGGAGGTGGATGGAACTCATGTTTTCACCTGTCTGTCTATTTGTTAATTGCCGTAATCCTTCGGATTTCGGCAATTATGTTGGTCGGTTGTGTGTGTCATTCTGTGTGTCTGTCTGTCTGTCTGTCTGTCTGTTTGTTTGAGTGTTTGTTTACCCTGTAGCAGCTACACCATTTCAGCGATCATGACCAATCTGGGTACGCACGTCGGCTATAGTCCAACTTCGACACTTGTCGTTTTTGGTGAATCTAGGTCAAAGGTCAAGGTCAAGGTCACCGAAAATCCGAAATTCTTATTTTCGCAATAACGTCCACAAAAATGGTCGTATCGACTTCAAACCATATCCAAAATGTGCATCTTCCAATACTGCATCCAACCATATGTCTCATGAGGGTGTCACACCAACACCCTTCTTAGCGGTCGGGGGTCGAATGTCAGGGGGGGGGTCGGATCAAAACTTTCAAATTGTGATAAAAAACGCCATTTCAAGTCCGATTGACTTCCAAGTTATGATCATGACCAAACTAAGTGCTATAACTCATTAAACAGTAGTACTATCGACCTATAAGAACCAAATTGATTTCCAGTTTTTTGCTTTTTCAGAGATCATGGAGATATGACAAAGTTATTCTGGCAATTCCTTGCTCAACGAGCAATTTCATTTGTTTGTTTGTTTGTGAGCAGGATATTTCAAAACGTTTTCGATGTATTCGGAGGAAATTTGGTGGAGAGGTTGGGTGTGTGATAAGGACAAATTGATTAGATTTCGGTGAAGATTCTAATCCGGATACGATAATTTTGAAAGGGATTCTTCACCATTAATAGATAGATCCAAAACCATATATAGCACATCTCAAAATATGAATGGATTTAGACGGAACTTGGTGGACAGATTGGTTGTGTGACAAGGACTCATTAATTTGATTTTGGTGAAGATCCGTATCCGTATCCGGATATGATCATTTACGGATAAGGATATGATTTTCTCATTGATTCTTCACCATTGAGAGATAAGGCAAAAACAATATATTGCGTGGTATTTCAGAAGGTTGTGGACAGATTATGACAAAACTTGGTGGATGAGATGGATAATCTATTTAAAATGGAGCAAGTGTATGTGATTATGTATGTATAACCGCTCTTCACCCATTGGTTGGACAACTGACCTGACGTCACCCACAACTGAAACCTGAAATACTTAACCTAAAGTGCCCAGAAGACCCACCACCCCTCCCCAAGAGGACCCAAATGATCCTGAGGACCTCAATGACTCCGAGGAGTTAAAATAACCCACTGACCTAAAATACTGAAATGACCCTGAAGAACCAAAATACCCCAAATACCGAAAAGACCCAGATGACTCAAAAGACCGAAAACACCACGAAGAACCAAAATACCGAAAAGACCCTGAAGATCCACAAGACACAAAAGAGCCAGAAGACCCAAAAGACCCTGAGGACCTTGAAGACCTAAAATACCCAAAGGACCCAAAAGACTCAGAGTACACAAAAGACCCTCGGGACCCCAAACACCCAAAAGATAAAGAGGACCAAAAAGATCCAGAGGACACAAAAGATCCAGCGGACCCAAAAGACCTCGAGAACCCAAAAGACCCAGGGTATTTAAGTGACCCAAGAACACAAAAGATCCCAAATACCCAAAAGACCCAAGCCGTCCAAAAGACCCAATAGACCAAAAAGACACAACAGAACTATCACGGACCCATGGAAATTCTGCATAATGTAAAATGTGACTTCAGGTCCCTAACCCCCTGCCCCCACACCCACACACCCACACACAATCCCATGTCCTTAACCCCGCTCCCAACTCTGACTTCTCTCTGCCCCCTCCTACCACCACACCCAAACTTTATGCTCCCTCCCCCTTTCTTCACATCCTCAAACCCCCTCCAAACCAATGTCCTCAACTTCCCCACCCCACCTCCTCAAAATCCTTAAACCCCTCAGTCCCAACCCTGTCTCCTCTCTGCCCTCTCTCTCTCAAGCCAAATCTGCCATCCCTTCCCCCTTCCTTCTTCAAGTCCACAACTGCCCCAAACCCAAAGCATTCAATCCCCCCTTCCAACCCACTGCCTCAATCCCCCCTGCCCCTTCCCAAAATCTCAATCTCCCTCTTGCAACTTCATGCACCCTCACCCCCAACTTTCTGTCCTCCTCTCCTCAGTTCTTCCTGTTCTTAACATTGTTACACAAAGATACACAGGGAACTTTGGCGCATGAGAAGGCCATTCGGCCTATCATGTCTGCGTTGTTCCTGTTCCCGTTTGTTAAAAACAATTTAAAAGTAGATAAAGATGAAACGTTAAATTCACAATCACTTAACCTTTTCTTCCCTTGTCTTCACTATAATTCAGGGACCGGTGTTTGTGTGTTTGTTTGTTTGTTGTGCTAATACTCCTACAGTAGTGGGCCAGTTCAATCCAGACTTGCTACATGAACCCATTTAATGTAAAGTGGTGTTTTTGTCTTTGCTAGTGGTCTTGGGGGGGGGGGGGGGCGGGAGGACGCAAATTATCGATGTGAATGTGTATCTTGTTGTGCCGCCTACAGGTGGGGGAGGATATTACAAGACTCCATCATTTACAGTGCAATATTCCTGTCCCAACGTTTTCCAGTGCAGTAAGGTGTTTTGAATTATAAGCAGCAGGTGTGTTTTTGCTTCTTGCACATAACTTCATGGGTTATTTATTTATTTTTTCCTTCAAAGAGTTGTCGATACACCAACCAAATAAAAGTTAAGCATCAGGAGAACGTGTTGCATGCTTGGAACAAGCTCACCCATCAGGTGGGCACTCTGCTAGTTGACAAGAACAATCCGATTACATTTTGGTTAAAATCTGGATGCAGATCTCTCCTCTCAGTGGGAAACAAAACATAAGCTGTTCAGCCTGGCGGAGGGCGGAATGCGGAATGCACTCTACCAAGTGCCCTTCTAGTTTATGTTACAGTTTATCCATCAGTCTTCGAGCCTGTTAAAAAAAGGGGGGGGGAAGTGTTAGACACATGTCCTCAAACCAATAAGCAAAAGATGAAGGCCAAAATACACTTCAGTTTTATTCCATACTGTTTACATGCTGAGCACTTCAATTTCATGACATACACATCGTATGTGCACTCATTCTGCACTATTTGTAGTTGCAAATACTGGCTGTCTGAGTGCACTGTGCACATGAGCAATGGTCTGTCAGTGTATGGTACACATGAACTCTGCTTCATGAGAGTGATGTTCATTGCCTTTCCTGGTGAAGGGTGGTGAGGCATGGAAAGTACAACTGTGGAAGGGGGCAGTGGTTGAGCTGTATTTGTGTACCCGGAACCAAATTGATTTATTTATTATACTGTTGTGTTATGAAACATTTTTAATATTTAAATCTATTTCCAGCACTTTTATGAATACAACGCCTCGACTTTCTATCAGAGCCTCCAATAGGCCATTGCCCATTACCAGGCACAGGCTTGCGGTGAACCCCAGATGGGAACAAACCAATCATTGGGTAAACTTGCGGAGTACCCTCCCCATGGGCAATCTTGTTCCAAGCATGCAACACATTCTTCTGATGCTTACCTTCATTTGAGTGGTGTATAGGCAGCGGACAGCTCTGTGTTAGCAAAAAAAATAAAAATATACCCATGAAGTTGTGCATGAAGCAAAAACACACCAACTTTTGATAATCCAAAAACACCTCACTGCACTGGAAAACGTGGAGGCAGCAGTACTGTGCTGTAAATGGTGGAGACTTGCTATACCTTCCCCACCTGGAGTTGATGATTCATGATACATATTTACATAGAGAATTTGCGTCCCTCCCCCTCATCCCATCCAAGACCACCGGCAAAGACAAAAAACACCCCTATACATTAATTGCAGTCATGCTGATTCTATGTGGCAAGTCTGGATGTAATTGGCCGACAACTGTCGGAGGAGTAGCACGACAAACAAACAAACACCAGTCTGTGAATTATAGTAAGGATAAGGGAAGAAAGGGGGAAGTGATTGTGAATTTAATGTTCCATCTTTATTTACTTTTAACATTGTCTTTACAAACAGGAACAGGAACAATGCAGGCATGATAGGCTGAATGGCCTTCTCATGTACTAAAGTTCCCTGTGCATATTTGTGTGATGTTGTTAAGAACAGGAAGAATTGAGGAGAGGAGGATAGAAAGTTGGGGGTGAAGGTGCATGGAGTTGGAAGAGGGAGATTGAGACGTTGGGAAGAAGGCAGGGTGGGGGGGGAGGGGGGTCGAGGCCTTGGGGTTGGAAGGGGGATTGAGTACTTGGGGTTTGGGGCAGTTGAAGACTTGAATAAGAAAGGGGAAGAGGATGACAGTGTTGGCTTGAGGGAAGGAGGGCAAAGAGGAGACAGAGATGGGATTGAGGATTTTGAAGCTTTTGAGAGGTTTGGCATGGATGGGGTGTACTTGCGAACATTGGGTTGGGAGGGGTTTGAGGATTTGAAGAAAGGGGAGGGAAGCACAAAGTTTTGGTGTGGTGGAAGTAGGGCTAAGGACATAGGATTGTGTGTGGGGGTGGAGTTTTGGGACCTGAAGTCACATTTTACATTACGCAGCATTTCCACAGGTCTGTGATATTCCTGTTGTGTCTTTTGGTCCTCTCGGTATTTTGGATGCTCATGGTCTTTTAGGTCCTCAGGTTCGTTTGGATGCCCTGTGTCTTTTGGGTCTTCGGGGTCTTTTGGGTCTTTGGGTATTTTATGTCTTCAGGGTCCGTGGGATTTCTTTGGTACTCAGGGTCTTTTGGGTCCTCGGGGTCTTTTGTTTCTTGTGAATCATCAGGGTCTTTTTAGCCTTTTGAGCCCTCAGGGTATTTTTGGTCTTGAGTCTTCTGGGTCTTTGGAGCATTTTGGGGTCTTCAGGGTATTTGGGGTATTTAAGGGTATTTGGGGTCTTTGAGTCATTTGGGGTCTTCTGGGTCTTTTAGGTCTTTGGGGGTATTTTGGGTCTTCAGGGTCTTTTACATCTTTTGGTTCTTCGGGGACTTTTGGTTCTTCTGGGTCTTTACGGTCTTTTGGGATTTTTTTTATGTCTTTGGGGTGTTTTGGGTCTTCGGGTTCTTTTTAGTCTTTTTCATCTTCAGGTTATTTTGGGGTTTTTTGTGGTCTTCGGGATCATTTGGGTCTTCGGGTTATTTGGGGTCTTTTGGGTCTTCAGGGTCTTCAGGATCTTTTAGGTCTTCGGGTTTCTTTTGGGTCTTTTGGGGTCTTCAGGGTCTTTGGGTTCTTTTGGGTCTTCAGGTTCTTTTGGGTCTCTGGGGTCTTTTGGGGTTTTCAGGGTCTTTGAGATCTTTTATGCCTTTGGATTATTTGGGGTCTTTTGGGGTCTTCAGGGTCTTAGGGTTATGTTGGGTCTTTGGTTTATTTTGGGTCTTTTGGGTCTACAGAGTCTTCGGAATCTTTTAGGTCATCAGATTATTTTGTGTCTTTTGGGTCTATGGATTATTTTGGGTGTTTGGGTTCATTTGGGCTCTCACGGTCGTTTGGGTGTTTTGGGTCCTCTGCGCACTTAAGGTTAAGTATTTCAGGTTGCATTTGTGGGAACGTCAGGTCAGCTGTCCGACCAATGGGTGAAGAGTGGATATACCTTCATACATACATACATATTGTTACGGATCTGAAAACCATAAGCATTCAACATACAGATGTCCCAAAAGTCAGTTATGTCGTTAAGTATCTGTGTAGTCAGATCCCTTTCCTTTTTTTTCTAGTGGGAGAATCAAAGGCATGCGTTGCGACTTCTTTTTAGTTAGGTTATTAAATCTTTACATCCAACGAATCCTCCAAGAAGCCATCTAACAACCGTCCCATTCGCATGACCCCTCGGCCCATTACAATCCACGGTACCATCGCAGTTGCAGCCCTCAGTTCGCGGGCCACAGCGCACCTTTGCCTGAGACGGATTCCCAAGGATGTTTGAGGCAGTTTCACCACCACGACCATTCTCGAAAACGCGCGGAGGGGAGGGTCGGCTTTCTCCAAACAATGGCGAAACCCCGCCCTGGAAAGCTATGCCGTGGGACCCTGTCCAATAAAATGCGGACAGCGAGGTGTGTTCACCAAGGCCCCTCCCCGCTGAGGGAGGTCCATAAAAAATCCCGAGCACTCTCTGAGAGGTGAGTTTTGTTGGGTTTTTGCTGTCATAAAAGGGTTTTTGCTGTCACGAGGGTTGAGCAGAAGGTCGGCGAGGCGGCGAACGTGTCTCTTGTGGCCCTCTACAAGGAAGGAAAGAGTGACCCTAACCCCCCTCCGTGGACCCCGGGCATTCACCACTCAAGCTCCACCACGAACGAGTCCCACACGTGCGACTGGGGACCAAACCAGCGAACATTGTCAGGTGCCGCAACACGGAGTACCCCCTTTCTCTGACGGCCAGGTACCCATTCTAACTCTGACCCACAGCTTGTCTCTCTCCTCGGCTGCAAGGGTCCAATAAAGAACTCTGGGTTTCTTTTCATTTGTGTGTGTCTGCGCGTGTGCCCGTCTGGTAACTAGAACTGAATAATTGTTTTTGGAACATTGTAAATACTGCTTGCATATTCGCGTTAAGTTTTGCCTTTGTCTTTTACGGCCAATAAAACTTGTTAGAAATGTCCCCAGTTCATTTCCATCTCTCCCTTGAATTGGCCCAGCATGGTTCGGATCTGAGTTTAGGTGGGGTTTTATCCCCGATAATCCGTTAATTCCAGCCGGCACAGCTTTGGCAGTTTCCGCTCAACTGCACCCGAACCGAGTAGGTAGTCAGTAGTTGAAACTCTACCGCAGTCGGTAGAGTGAACCGGTTCGAGCAAGATGTGCTGAGGACGTGGTTTCCCCGGTAGTCGAAATTGCGTAGTTAATTAGGTAAGTTGGTTATATACAAATAGATCCTATGCTACGCGGTTTAGATATTGGCAACCACGGTCGGTTAAATGACCCGCCAGCTCGCGGAGTTATCCGAGCGACGGCCTACAATTCCTCGGAGTTTGGTGCGAGACGACGCAAGCCTTCGCCACCAAGTGGTCGTTCTCGCCAACAACCCCTGGCTCACAACAATATATAAATAATCACAGTCACTTGCTCCATTACATATGGATTGGACTCATAATAACACATTTGTATTCTTTATTATTTTACTTATATTTTACAAGTAAAATATATAATTATAATTGGAGCCCATTTATAGTTTACGTTTCCATAAGTGACCATCAATAGACAGCTGGGGTTGTATCTTAATGCACTGTTAATAAACAAACTCTCATTCCATGTTGTAGTTGTGCATTTAAAATTTCTCCCTTGGTGTCATGCATTTATTCTGGTTAAATGTTAAGGTTTGCCAAAGTGTGGAGCTTTGCAAAAGCACCTGCCAGAAACGGGAGACAGTTGAACATGCAAACACAAGGACAGACACCACACTTCATAATCTTGAACAGGCTGCAATGGTTTCTTTCAAAAAGTTTTTTTTGTTCTTCCCTTTTCTCGCTTGTATCATCGATTACCTGATCAAAATGCCTGCAAATCACTGAATACATTGCAATGCTTACAAACGCCTGGAGATGCCAGCATTTGTGGCTTTATTTAATTTCAGCACATTCCATAACCTCTAGAATCTCTTAATCTCAGCCGAATTTCAAAATTTAATTTCTTTATTGATTTCACCAGTAGTTTTGACTGTTCACAGTCAAAAAAAAGTTCAAAAAGAACACTTCAAAAAAGTGTTCACATGTCCAATTTGGAAATCACTTGATATTCCGGACGTCAACGGGTGGATGGTGTTTATACAACCTATCAGCAATTGCTAATCACTTGCCATGCCAGCCATTCCTTATCAACCATTTTGTTGGAACGCTTGCTTGAGTGAGTAATCCATTTGGCAAGCACTGTACAATATTCGCAATGTCACTGAATATATCAATCAATTTGAACTAAGTTCAGCGCCCACCCGCCTGTTTTTGGCTGTGCAGTGCCTCGTGTGGTGAGTCGGTCGGTGGTTCACTCACTGAAAATGTACAATTTTATTTTACACCACATTTCCTCTTTTTCTATGATCATCTTTAATTTTACGACCCGTCACTTCAGCATAGATAGATATACGAGTACATGGACAAAAAACGAAACGTTTCGTTTTTGAATGTTTTTTTTTCAACTGTTTTGATGAAGTGCTTGCTTGAGTGGAGTGCTCATACAATCTCTGGAAATAGGAAGGCAAAATCAATTTGATGATTACAATGAGTAAAAAATGTTTTCAGTTGTTACAATAACAAAGCAATGAATCACCACATCACGGCAGGATAGCCGAGTGGTGCGCACACTTGGTTTAACTCAAATAAGCTGTCTAGCCTGGATTTGAATCCTGACCAAGCTATAAACTGTCATCCCAGTGTTTCACAGGCAGGATGATTCATCAATGTCTGTGCCATCTCATATGGATGGTAAACTATAAGCCACTCTTGCCAGAATTCCCTCTTTCCACCCCCACCCTCACCTCTCTCTCCCCTTTCCCTCTCTTACCCCAACACCCCTCCCTCTCTCAACCCCCTCTGTCTCTCTCTCTTTCTTCCACCTTCTCTCTCTATCTCCCACCCCTCTCCCACCCACCCGTATACCTCTCTCTCTTTCTCTCTCTTTCTTTCACCTTCTCCCTCTATCTCCCACCCCTCTCCCACCCACCCGTATACCTCTCTCTCCCACTCTCCCCCTGATCCATCAGCCCCCCCTCTGTTAAGGACTGACAAGTTTGTTTTCAATTTAACAGGTAGATGGTGTGGGTGTTAAATGCTCCCACCCAGTTTTACATAGAACACAGTGGATAAAATGATTTTTTTTCTTTGGGTGCATTTTATTGCCTTTCCATTCCCCTCCACTCATGCCGCCTTCCGCTCCACTCACACCGCCTTCCACTCCACTCACGCCTCCTTCCCTTCCCCTCATGCCACCTTCCCTTCCCCTCATGTCACCTTCCCTTCCCCTCATGCCTCCTTCCCTTCCCCTCATGCCACCTTCCCTTCCCCTCATGCTGCCTCCCCTTACCCCCACGCCACCTTCCCTTCCCCTCACGTTGCCTTCGCTTCCCCTCACACCACCTTCCCTTCCCCTCACAAAGCCTTCCTTTCCCCTCACGCCGCCTTCCGTTCCCCTCATGCCGCCTTCCATTCCCCTCACGCCGCCTTCCGTTCCCATCACGTCGCCTTCCGTTCCCATCACACTAACTTCCTTCCCATCACGCCGCCTTCCGTTCCCCTCACGCCTCCTTCCAATCCTATTGTTTAAGGGTCTTCTCCAGAATATCAGTCATTTGAAGTGGGAGTATATCTTCATCACACTTCTTCTGTTCCAAAATATCATCCACAACAATCCAACCATTGTTATAAGTATGATGAGGAATACCTTGTTTTGGCATATTAGCCAGTTTGCAGATTCCAACTTGATATTAGGCCACATTCCTCCTTTAGCATAACAAGGCATGACTAACTGATCCACCTCTATGCAAGTTAGAAACAAGCATAATGAGATGGATGTTAAGTTCGATCAAATTAATGGAGAAATTGGATTTTAAATACACAGACAAAGTAAACCCATAGATCAAGTTAATGGAATGTGGCTTTAAATGAGGCATTGTGGGATAATTGGCCCCTATCGGAACCTAAAGAGAAGCCAAACGGTTGCTTCTGCATGTTAACATTGTTATTCCATGGGAATTGATGTCATTACACAGTGCTGTGCATAGTCATCAGCCAAAACATTAAACGATTGGCTTGCAGAAAATAGTTGATTCTCTCAGCTCTGTTGGCCTTCTGGATGTGTTGTGATTGAAATAAGTTCTCCATTGTAGGCAGACATGGAAAACGGTCTCCAGACAACTCCTTCAGCTCACTCACCTCTTTAAGGATTAGCCAAGTTGCCCACACTCCCACTATCGAGCCCTTTTTAAATCACTTCTGCTTACCCATATTGTGAAGAGAATGAAATGTGTTGCACCTCCTCTTTATGCAAACTGATTGGGTTACTTGGAACATCACTGAGCTCCTTTTAATTGGCACACACGAAGGTCTGTGTTTTGTATTTATGGAGGGAATTCCATCATTTTTGGCCAGTCATTTTGACATGGAATTTGCCTAATGCTCTTTGTGATTTTGCGTAACAAAGATAACATGATAATGCATGGATGTAACTTCTGATTCTTTGGTTAATTGCGAATATGTCAGCTCATTGTGAGGGACATCAGTTTT
Source organism: Eptatretus burgeri (assembly GCF_056783735.1). Taxonomy (NCBI): domain Eukaryota; kingdom Metazoa; phylum Chordata; class Myxini; order Myxiniformes; family Myxinidae; genus Eptatretus; species Eptatretus burgeri. Next base: position 86,931,320 of record NC_140961.1, on the reverse strand, counting down.
TGAGTTCATTTTGGGTGACTGTGATAATTCTGCACTTTCTGAACTTACCAACATCCTTCAACCACCCGACTTTTTTGCTCCAGCTCGAATCCTCCATGTTGGCGACAATGCCTTGATACCGAAGGGGCTGTTTTCGTGGTTTGAGTTCCTTCCTTGCAATCTGGTGATGTGTTGCAACCTGGCTGGTAAGACTGCTAACGTATTCCCACAGGTTGATCTGTTTCGCTTTCCCATCTGACACCGTCAGATGGGATCCCACGAGTTTCAAGTCTCATTATATACTTTTCATTCGTCCATTTTCTTTTCATCTTTTTGCAATTTGTCTATAAGTACAATGATGTCTTCTCATGTTTCCACTCTATACTGTATATGATATGTGTACAAACTCCACAGCGAGTCTTAGATCATGATTAAAACTGGCTCCAAAAAAAACCACACAATTAATATATTCCTTTCCACTTGGGATGACATCAGCAGACTAGCAATGCAGCCAGAAATGTGGCAATGTGAAGCTTATCCGCTGCATGTGCGAGAGCGATCAAGGGTTGGCATTGACGGTTCACTTTGAAGTCACTGTGCATGTCCAATGATGCTTTGAGGGTGGCTGCTACAGTTGTTAGCTGCTTTTAATGGTGATGGAAACATGGGAGCACAGCTTGTACAGCCTGACTTTGCAAATATTATCCCCTGACCATCTGGGCTTTATCCCTGCTGTTATCTTCATTGTAATGTAGTCTATTTATCTCTTTCTCTATTACTTCATAATTTCTCCTCTTCCTGCGATGAAAATATTTTATGTATTTTAAACTCACACATTTTATGTTTTTGCACTTTTCATTTTGTTTGAAATGCTGTTCGAATTTGTACTCATCTGCTTGTTATCAGGATCTTGAGGTGGCAGGGCACAGTTGGTAGCCTGCTCACCTCTGCGCTCGTTGGTGCTGAGCTCAATCCCCAGCAATGACAAGCCCAACTAAGGATGCCTATGTGGTGCAACCACAGCAGGGAGTGCTGCACTGCAGAGCTCGTTCTCCTAATGATGATAGCTGCCTGCCCAAGTTCCCACTATCATGGAGTAGAGAAGACTTTTAGGTTGTTGCCATATCCTTATGAACATTGCCAACCTTATATATTCTTAGGTTGGTGGATAATGCATATGTGCATGACTAAAAAAAAAAAAACGGATAGTTTGGGTTGAGTAAGGTGATAATGGATAGGAAGGGAATAGGGAAGTGTGAGGGAAAGGAAGGGAGGGGGATCAAAAATATTGTGATATTTGTAGAAATAATAATTAAATAACCTCCAAGGAGATGTACTTAATTAATCTTTCAACTTAAAAATTAATCTTTGATTTTTCTTTGTTCAGGAAGTTAAATATGACACTCGTCTGCTCTTGTATTACTTTGATTATCTTGTGACAATAGTTTTCTCAATTTTTCTGTCTAAGCTCCTCACAAATGTCTCTCTTAAGTGGATAAAGAATAAAAAAAGCACTAATATGTTTTCATATTGGTGCTTTTGGATTTGCACAAGCAGTGAGCTGCAACAATGGATCATTGATCTCTTTTGGAGAGTCCATTGAGCTTGCTGCGAGCTAGATATGATTGATGCACAATGTGAGGCTTTATGAAGATACAACGCCTACTGTTGAGGAAGCAGATTAAGAAACCATCTTCTGCTAAACCCACGAATGGAAAAACTCAAGCTGATGAGAGATACAACATTAAATCATCATTTACAGAAACCAGAATACAGCAAAAACAATCCCATCACCACATAATTTGAATTTGTGCAAGGCAAGTAGTATACCACAATAAATAAATAAATTCATCAAAAGACGTGTGCCACTTGAAATAGTTATACAGAACAGTGTTCGTGTCCTGGTGTTCTGCCGGATGACTGGTCCAGTACTGCTGAAAACAGTTTATTGGCAAGGGTTATGGTGGGTATGCCTGGTGTTGGCTTAATGGTTAGGGTGGTGGGCTTGGGATCCTAGGATCTTGAGTTCAAATCCCATTCGGCTGTTGAATTAATACCAGGTGGGGTTAACTCTGCCTGTCATCCTTCCGAGGTCGGCAAAATGAGTGCCAGCATGCTGGGATACTGTGTCAAAGTGGCGACCCATCCAGGATTGTGTCCAATAGCCAAGGAGACTGCTTCGGCAGCACCACTGCTCTGCACAGAATATGGTCCCAATGAATTGTGGGTGGTTTGTCGTTGCCTTCCTTGGTGAGTACAGTGTCCAATGAAAATTTTAATCTTCTGCGAGCACCAGAGATAGAAAATCCCTTTATGTAAAAAAAAAACATTCACAATGGAGGCATTTGCAATGGAGGATGAAATGCAGCACTGTAGAATCTCCTGAGTAAAATAATGATCATATTGTGTCAAGCGCAGCCATCTGTTCACAGAGCTTTGTAATTCCAAGAGATGAAGGTGTAAAGTCTGCCCCTGGGCCGGTGCCTTCATTTTATTGTGGAAACTGCTGACATTCTTCTGTAACAACTCCATAACAATGTTGGAATGGATAAGTGAGGGTGATTCAGAATGCCCTGAAATTCTGGAATTTAGAACTTTCTAAAATTCTGTTGTCGCATCATATATGTTTTGGTTGCAGTCCCTGTGATATTGAACACATCCAAGGAATTACAATAAATCCTGTGTTAAGTAAGTGTTCCAAAGCCTGGTGTTTGCTTATTGGTTAAGATGGCTGGCTTACAATCTTTGGATCCTGAGTTTGAGCCGCTGTCACACAAGGTGGGTTGGCTGAGCCTCCACCATTTTGAAGTCAACAGAATGAGTACCATTTTACTGGGAAGAATGATCCATTTGAGTATCCTGTGTTGGAATGGCAATGGTGATATGTCCAGGATTGTACCCCCTCGCCCAAAAATGACTGTCTATGCATCTGAAGGTGTGAAAAAGCAAGCTTCTTCTTCTTCTTCTTCTTCTTCTTCTTCTTCTTCTTCTTCTTCTTCTTCTTCTTCTTCTTCTTCTTCTAAGCGATCCACATGCTGAAAAAAAAAGTGTCTTGACAATTGTATTTTCCATTTGGAGTGTCATTATTATCCACATTTTCGTTTATTCAAAATCACATCTATTAATCTCCTTCAAAACTTGTTCATCACACTTGTTATTTTTGTTTAAATCCCATTCAATCATTTCATTCAAAACTCACTCGTTTATCTCGCTGTTCTTTATTTAAAAATATCTTTTTTTTTACCTCGACTTGTTTGTTCAACTATGATTTCGTCACCCTCATAACAAAAGTGCCTAAGTCAGTTTTTTCCAGTTTCTGAGATTTTCTGCCTAAGTCATCTATAGCCATGACATAATCATAATAATGAGTAACAAGATTTGTGTTTCATTTAGCTTCCATTAACAACTCCGTACACAAGGAATAGTGAAGAAATATTCGTTGATGAAGAATTGCTGCAGTTTTTTTGTGTTTTTCTGAAAACTGAAAAAAATGACTTCGGCACTTTTGTTATGAGGGTAACGATTTGGAAATGTAAACATAAAAGTCTTTAGTTCATATTGCAAACCCAAGCTCCAATCATGGTCAAATTTTAAGGCAGCTTTTGAATGAGACAAAACAAGAATAAGACGTTGTGCAGAGCACGATACTTGCAAAATCAATAAAACAAATTTGACCTCAATAATTGTTCGTTGAATTCAGTGACCAAATATGCAACTCCTCTTCAAATTTCAAGTCAATCGGATGAAAATTTACAATTTTAGAAATTCAGACAGTGTTGACCTATGTTAACCTCAAAAATAATTGGTTGAATTTAGTGACCATAAATATAAATCTTTTTCAAATTTCAAGTCAATCAGATGAAAATTGAAGATTTTAGAAATCTCACCGAAGTTGTTAATCTTTGAGTTCTGTTGATCTTTTGGCCAATGTTGACCTCAAAATAATTGGTGGTTAAATTCAGGAAGGTGATATGAAAATCATGTTCAAAATTCTCATCAATTGGATGAAAATGGAGCATTTTAGAAATTTGACAAATTTGTTGACCTTTAGCCTATGTTGACCTTTTGACATCAAAAACAATACGCTTCTTGATTATGACAAACTCGACCATGTGGTGAAGATTTGTGAAGATCGGTTAAATATTGTGACCTGGAGGGGATTGACAGACAAATAAACACAGACAGACAGACACAATGAAAAATCACTCATCGATCAACACTTGGCGAAACGGAACGGCACTCGGTAGAGCACATACCTCCGCCAGGCTGAACAATTTACATTTTGTATCCCACTGATAGGCTGGATCTGAATCCGGACCTAAACCAAAATCGAATCAGCTTGTTCTTGTTACCTAACCATCTCATCCACCTAGTTTTGTCACAAGTCATCCACAACTTTTAGAGATTTCATGCCTTGCATAGTTTTTGGCTCCATCTCTCAATACTGAAGAATCACTTTAAAAAGAAATTCAGATCCGGATCTGGATTCGGATCTTCACCAAAATTTAATCAATTCGTCCTTGTCACATTCCCACCTGTCCACCAAGTTTCATCCGAAATCATCCATAACCTTTTGAGATATTGTGCTATCAATCGTTTTTGACCCTATCTCTCAATGGTGAAGAATCACTTTAAAAATTCTAGTCGCCAGATCCGAATCCGGATTTCACCAAAATTAAGCATTGCTGTCACTGGCCGGTCACCTACACACAAAATTTTTTTCTGAACTATAGCTTGAAAACTGTAGCAAAAAATCGTGTGAAAGATAGACAGAAAGAGACAGACAAATGCTACAGACCAACATACTTTGCAAAACAAAAAATTCACTAAGTTAAGAACAAAATCGACTGACCAATATACTTGAAAAATGTTCGATTTTACAAGTAATAAAAGGATTTTTCCAAAGCAAACTGAATGTGAAATATTGGGAAAGTAATGAAAAGGAGGGCAAGTATTCATTGATGTGAGCAAATGCATATTGCACTGGGATTCGATGTCTAAATTCAGAAGAGCTGGTTGCATCGTCACTGAGGGCACGGCTTTGAGGCAGGAATTTGGAATTTGTTTAGGGTGCCGACTAACTTTTTGTGAAAGACACAACGACCACCAACTAATGCTAGCAGACAGAACACAAAGCTTAACATCCACCCGAGAGACGACACACACATGGATGCCTCACCCTGCATGTGAAACGCCAATACCACAGTTTATAGCTGGGTAAAAATTTGAGCCTTGACTCAACAACCCAAAGATGAATGTGCAGAGCTCCATGTTATCCTGCTTGCATAGTATTTGTTTGGAGACTATTGTCCATGGTCTGTGTCAAAGGTTTGAATCCATCACTATCTAGACAGATGTATTTGATGTAGGCAAACCTGGAAGGTAAGATAGATAGCAGAGAGGAAAGTTAGGGGATTTTAAGGATTTTTTAACTATTGGAAGAGTTGGCGTGACCATGGAAAATGAAGCTTTACGTACTTAAGTCGTGATTTGTGGCACTGGCCAAAATAAATACACCAAAAACTCATCTTTTTTTTTCAAGAAGACATGCTGGAATGTTCAAGGAATAGCAAGGAGCAGCGATGAAGTCGATGCAATTATGAGAAACTCTGCAGAATAATACGACGTTGTTAACGATTTGATTTAACCTTTATGATCAATTAAATTTGAGTTCAAGTTATTAAGGTATTGCCCCCCCAAAAAGGCCAAAAATATTGAACGTTAATCAAATCCTAATCGATAATCAAAATCATCCGTTATGATGGGGAGGAAAACCTACCACTGAAGAGCAATTTTGTTGAATCGATCCCCATTCAGTCAAATTTGACAAGTCAAAGAACATTCATCTGAATAGCATTTGACCTCATTCAAATTGAAAGCATGCCACATACCTTCATTTTACAAGTGATAGCATCCCGCTCCGAGGCTGTTTTGAAGTCGGCAGTGTTTGTTTTGCTTCTTTTGGCTCCACTAAGCAATGTCTTGTTCCGATCGCTTCACACTGTGCTGAATGTCATGCCATCTTTGCCATTACACTGTAAGCACAGCTGTCCCTGCTCAGCGAGCATAGCATATCTCCATCAGGCTGTTTCACGAATCTGGTCACCATTGTTCGGAACACAGAACTCTAATTTTTGCCAAAGTGCAATGAGTGCAGAACAAAAGGGGACATTGACAGTCTGATGGGGAGATGCCGTTGTCCTTGATCCACTGCTTTGCTGACAGGGAAGCTCAAGGATCATGTATTCTCTATCGAGCTGTCTTGCCTGGCTCGAATTTACAACACCACTGTAAACTGTCATCTTGGTCCTTCATATACTGGGCATTGCAAATATACAAGTATTTTCTCCTTCAGAGGGACATTATTCCAGGTGTCCCAAATGAAAACATTTGCTGGTGGATGTTAAAGATTTCAATGTGTCTTTTAAAAAGTGTGGCTATTAATTATGTGCCAGTATTCTGGTGATTGTTCAAATTCCAACACTAAAATATGCAGGGATGTTCGACATTATCAATATATTATCGGCAGAGACGTGACTCAGGAATTGTGTGACCAATGGGCCAAGTTCATAATTGAAGCATTCACGAAACAAAGATGCATTACGAGTAAAACAATGTATCCAAGCTCCTCCATGAGTTTGATAGAATTATGAAAAAAGAACCCAAAACAAACGAAAAAACATCTGAAAATTCAGCTCATAAATGTGGATGCTTTGAGACCTGGTAGGTCTCCGTTCCACCTCCTGAAAATCCCCCACGTGTGGAGATGGCAGCTAACAACAGCAACTTGCGCGCGCGCGCACACACACACACACACACACACACACACACACACACACACACACACACACACACACACACACACACACACACACACACACACACATATCCAATATGTACAAACAGATGAAGGTGGATAACTTTGAGACCTCGGAGGGCTCCGTTCCATATTCTGAAACCAGCATATATCGAGACAACAACCAAAAACACACATAAACATGCTAACGGTGGTGAATACTGTGAGACCTGGGATGGCTCCGTTCCATTTGAAACACAACTACGTGTGGAGATATAAGCCAAAATATATATAATGTATGTATATGTATGCATGTATATATATATATATATATATATATATATATATATATATATATATATATATATATATATATATATATATATATGTATGCATGTCTATATATGCATATATATATATATATATATATATATATATATATATATATATATATATATATATATATATCTATATATATATATATATATATCTTCTTCTGGCTGCTCCCGGGTAAGGGTTGCCATAGCGGATCATCCGTTATGATCCGCATAATGATTTGGCACATGTTTTACGCCGGATGCCCTTCCTGACGCAACCCTGGTCGCCTCTTATGACACAGGGATATGGTACACCTATTTTAACCGGGGTATACACCGGCCTAGTACACTGGTACTCACTTCGCCGACCTCGGAAGGATGACAGTCTGAGTCAACCTCCTGGTGTGTATTAATTCAAGCGGCTAACGGGGCTTGAACTCAGGACCGTAGGATCCCCAGCCACCACCCTAACCACTAAGATAACAGCAAGCTTTCCTGGTGGGTAAAATATAGGCTAAATCATTTGTCACTCAACTCTGATTTAGGATTGAATGATGCACGTGATTAGCAAAAATGTTGTGATTCAGCATCCTGCTGGAATATAATGTGGTTCATTTCCTCGCAAAGGATCACATCATGTTGAATTTAATGCAGGTCTGGCTTCACATGCTTTATGCTTTATACATGCTGTTCATCATCCATTGTGATGCCTTGGTCTTTGGACTGCCATACACATGGTCATGGCAGATCAACAGATTACTCATCGACCATACAATGGCTTTCTGCATTTTAATCTGGCCAATGAAGAGGCTATGCTTCGGTTAATAGGATACATTTCAGCAAGTTTTCACCGATCTCATTAACCTTACAAGGCCTCATATAACTCACATCATCGCCCATAATTTGTGAGTCATTGTAAGCTCACACCACAATGAATACGTAACAACTTTAATGTCTTTCTGAACAACAGCATACAGGATGCCATAATGCAGTGAGTTTAAGTGATTGCGCTCCATCAATTAGACACACGACAGTTTACTATTCAGGAAAATAAACCTCATGTGTTGAACATTGTTAGGTAGCTTAACAACACTGTGTGGTAGATTACCGGTAGCATTGCCATGTTACTTTATTTATTGAAAATTACTGAATTCCTTATGTGTGCTGGAAAAAAAATTAACTCAACATGTTTGATCTCTTTCTCATGTTGAAAAACAGAACAAAAGCAACTACAATGTTATTATTTATCTTGAATGGAATATAATGTATTGAAATGCTTTCTCCTTAGTATATTTAAATATCAGATCGTATAAACACAAACAATCTGTTAAGAACTATGATGGTGGTCTGACATACAAAGACCAAAGAATATGTTCTTTATTTTGTCACATCCTAGATTTGATCAAATTTGTGGCTCCACAACAGAAAAAAGCGTGAATATCATGGAGTCGGAGGCATTCTGTCAGGCCCATCCAAAGGAGGGGTGGCCGCACCATGCTGATGATGCCCAGCAGGTAGAAATGCATTCACAGGTTGGCCATTATTCCTCTCCAGCCTTGGCACTGTTTCTGACATCGCACCATTAAGGTATTGTCTTTGATACTACAAGCAGCCACCTATGGGAGAAGGTAGCACTTGAAGTGCAGTTTACCCGTTGGGTGATGGCACGCTGAAGTTGGAGTACTCATTTACATAATCTTTAGCAGAACTGCCTTTATTGAAAACCCTTCAGCCGTTTGTATTCCCACATGCATGGTGTTTGCATGGCAGGTTACGCATGCTGATTAAAATCCGTGTGGCAATGGCCATGATGGGAATATTTGTGGACCCATAGCAGCCAAAGGGTGAACGATAGCAAAACAAGGTGATGATGCCACGAGTCTAAGGTAAGCCATAATTATTGCAGTGACTCTACCTGTCATTGCTTTTGCTTGAAGGTCAAACATGCTATTGGAAGTGATGGATTAAATACGAAAATAAGAATTAGACATGCACACATACAAAAACGAGAACGACGTTGTCGATGGCACACTATCGCATATTCCCGCATGCACTGCTTTGTCCCATTAACGCGAGGTGAAATTTTATCTTGCAAAATGAATTGACTATTCTTTTATATTTGATGTGCTTTATGACCAAAGACTTACGATGTTTACTAAATCAGAAGTCATTGCAAGCATGTCAACATTTCATGAAACATTAATTTAATACTGTCCAGCAATATAGAACTGTGTATCAATTTAATCATAGGAATGAAGTGTGTATAATATTAATTATAATTATTCATAATCAATTAGATAAATACAGTAAAACCTGTGACTTTGTCACTCATGGGGGCCACATAAGTAAGTTCTTTATAAAAGAATTTACCATGTACAATGGTAAATACACTTTTAAAAAATCAGCCCCCATGACCCCACCCCCTCTGGCCCGGCCCCTCGGGGTCATATCAAAAATCCGACAGTGTTGTGCACTTCCCTATACATATATCTAATATGTCCCAAAGTTTCAATTTCCTATCTCAAACGGTGTAGGAGGAGCTATTTTGAAACCCCGATCCGCTAAGCACCCCCTACCCCCCAAGCACCCTCTGATCATCATGTGTTTAAAAAAATATGTTGTTTAATGCAAAACTCATGAATATGTTTGACTTAAAAAGCTATAAGACAATTTTTTTAATCGACCCCCATGACCCCAACCCCTCTGGCCCGGCCCCTAGGGGTCATATCAAAAATCTGAAGGTGTTGTGCACTTCCCCATACATATATCTACTGTGTCCCAAAGTTTCAAGTTCCTATTTCAAACGGTGTAGGAGGAGTTACAGGGTAAGACAGATGGACAGACGGACATACGGACGTACGGACAGACGGACGGCGGAGACAATCACAACATTCCCGCTTTTCTTCAAAAGCGCGGGAATAAAAAACATCAATGAAAACAAGACAGTTCATCATTTGTGTGTGGATGCCAATGGCTGACTGTTTCTACCAATAAGAAGTTGGAAGCATGTACAAGAAGACAGTGAGCCATGATTGTTACTTGGGTATTGGAATGGGTTACCAATTTTCTCTTGCACAAACTATGATTATTTGTTTCAATTTCCAGTCAACTGTAGCATTCTCAAAAAAAAAAAAAAACCCTGGGACCGGCAGTTTACGTCCACCTACTGAACAGTGAGCAACCGACTGGTTTTGCCTTTATGTGCTAGAATAATGGACAAATTGCAAATTCCTCCTGGGGGGTGAGCACTGGGAAAATTAATGGAAAAAAAACTACAGTCTATTTTCTATCTCGAAAGTGCTTCAGTAGCACCAACAATAATAATAATAATACTGCAATAATAATAATAATTTTAATTACAAAGTTTCTTTTTCCAGTAGATACAAGGCTCTTTGAGGGAGACAGGGAGGGTTAGGGGGGATTGTGGTGGATGAAAAACCGACACAGAAGAGTACAATAAGTTTTCAGCGACTTTTTCAAATAAGTAAGTGTCATCAAATTTGTCATTGTAATTGGGAGTTTGTTCCAAATGTATATGTATGCATGTATATGTATCCAAATATTTGGAGACAATTGATTGAAAGGAACTATAGCCCCCTATTTTTGTCAAATATCTGTAATAAATTGAAGTTGCTGCTTAAGAACGAAGTGAGTAAGATGTCCTATGCTCTGTAAAAGATTATATGTCTGCTGGAAAAGAAAAGAAGTAAAGAGTAAGCACATTGTGTTGGATTAATGGGGTTATAAGAAATTCAAAAATGGTTAGATTATGGGTGGAGTGTGAACGCGGAACCTGCTTGATTTGCCAAATTATGGACTTCTGACATGTCAAAATCTATTTTATTATCCGTGTAATCGTAATAGTGTGAAAATAATTAGGAAGGACTCATCTGTGTAATTAGGAAGGGGAGGAGATAAGAGAGGACCGGAGAGTCCTTGAGTCCACCAGAGTAGGGTGTATATACTGATTCTGGCTCACTTTTCCCCATGTAAATGAATGGGGGATTTTCAGCGATTCATTTTTTTTCCCCCTAAAAAGTAAACGCCCTTTTTATCCCATGTTATATTTATTTGTCTCCCCTTTTAACCTAGGGACACTTTTTTTTCAAATAACCAATGCAATAAGATAAAGATTTGTTCAAGCAGTAAAGTAGTAATGTGATTTGTTAAAGGTGATTCTAAAGAAAAATCTTAAACATGCAAGCCGAGGGACACTCTTTTCAAATAACCAATGCATATTGTTTAGCACACTCATTGAACCTATAAAGATTTGTTCATTCTCAAATTCCTTCAATAGTTTAATTTTCTTTGCACAATAATCCCCATATAAAATATTTAAAAACAAAACATTTGAATCTTTATATTTTTTAAGATACCCCTTTTGTGCCATTATCAAATGATAAACTTCTCTTAATGCTCTTGTTTGACCACCTCCTGAGCCACATATCATTTTTAGATTATACTAAATTGTTTTTTCATTGTTCAATTGATAACCGTCAAAGTTTTTAGTGCATTCAAGGATATTTATTTTTTTCTTTACATCCTCTAACTTACTAGTTTTTAAATTGATTCGCTTATTTGTTTTATTTACCTTTGTTTTTTAGTTATTTTTTTCAATTAGACTTATTTGATATTTTTCACATGTTTTCCATTTATATACCAAGACTGAGATTTTCTCCACTCTAGTTTGTTTAATACTTGGTTTGACCATTTATATATTGTGAAAAAACATGGCGGTAGCCCTTAAAAAACCCTAACCCATCTTCCCATCGTTAAAAAACAATCTATTCTATTCACTCTATCATATAATATCCATATGGAACACAATCTATTCCATTATCGAAAATAAATCTCTTATTCTCTTATCTCATCTCTTATCAAAGGCTCCAATGCCTTTTTATTCACTTCTTCACTATATATGTTATGTTTATAACTTCTTATTGTATTCATTTTCTTAGATTCTTCTTTCTTATTCATCAAACAATTATAATAATTTCTAAAAGTTATTGATTTCTTTATTACATATTTCTTTATTCCCTTAAACCTCTTATCAATCTGATCACACACTTTTAAGCATATGCCTTTGCTCTCAATCCAGTAAACTCACTCATTACTTTTCTTCCCAACTCATCCTTAAACTTATCAATAACGTTTTCATTCTTTTTGGAAAATAACTCACTCTTCTTACTCAAATTACTTGTATCATACACTCCAATATTTTTCTTCATATCTTTATAAACATCAACAGTTTTTATATCTAGGATAAAACTATCAGTGTCCATATACAACATTGTAACATTTTCACCATACTCTTTCTTTTAGCCATTATACAAATAATCATACATCAATATCTTTGATAAATCAAGAACTGGTGTTCCAATATAAATTGGTTTATCCATTACAATACTTTCCTTTTCCATATGAATAGCAGAAAAGTTCTCTGAAAAAACCTCTTCTCTCTTAAAACTTGGTTTATTTATCAATCTCGAAGCTTCTTTCCAAGATGTTGCAAATCTAATGTTTTGCCTGTTTCGAACATTCTCCATTGTCTTTCCAAAGACAGCATTATTCATCAATTTATAGAATTCCCCTTCAAATTTTACTTTTGTATTTGTTCTCATATCTGCATTGAATTTAATATACTTTTTCATCCAAGGGCTTTGTTTAAATTTTTAAATTCTATGAATTTTAGCGACTCTCAATCCTTCTCGAAAAACAGTTTTAAGCTTCTCTGATGCAAAACATATTCCTCTTTATCATAGAATGTTGTTAATAACTTTTCTGTTGATTTGCTTTTGATATTAAAACTTTTATGATAATCACTCAACCATTCTTTCTTTGGGGTTTCTTTCTCACATGCAAAAGGAAGGTCTTTATGCTTATTATGAAGATCACTCTGGTACCGCAAATCAACTTCAAAATAATAACCTTCTTCCTCCTCTTTCAATTCCTCTAGAGAAGAAATAACAATATTCATCAAAGCCTTTTCATAATCCTTTTCTTCCACCCACTCTAATTTAACATAAGGCAGAGATTGAGACATTGCACATCCATACAAATTATTAGCATCAAAATACATCAAATAATAACTATCTTTTTCACTATCATAATTTGGAAGATATTTATTATTTGCTTTAGCATATCTTTTTGAACATACTTGTGATATTCTACCTCTCTTAGACTTCTCAATCATCAAAAGCATATCTACATCACTGATTAAATCTATATCTTGTTTTGTCATTTTCAACATTGCACTCCAAGCGAAACCAGGAGTTGTGAAATAGTGGGCATGATCTAATCCATAACAATTTTTATGATGACAGAGTGATCTTAAAGCTTCAAACGCATCAGCTAACAATAAAACATCTGTTTTTGGATGCAAATCATGATATTCTCAAAAGGTTCTTTATCTTAAATATTTTCCGAATTTCTTGTGCGTATTTATATTCCTTATCACTTATCACTTCTTCATAAAGGTTATAATAGAATCTTTCTTTTGAAGGAAGTTGTGTTTCTTTAAATCTCATAAATGAATCCATATAATCATAAGGATAAATTCCCTTACTTTTAAGAATTTTCTCTTTACTTTGAATTTCATTCCTTGTTTGAATTTCCTCTCAAGTTAGAATTCCCTCTTTAATCAGAATTTCATCTTTCATCAGAATTTCCTCTTTAGTGAGAATTTCATTCATTGTTTGAATTTTCTTTATAAGTAGAATTTCATCCTCCGTTAGAATTTCTTCATTAGTTTCCTCATTAATTAGAATTTCGTATTTACTTTGAATTCTCTCTTTAATCTGAATTTCCTATTTTGGAAAGAATGAATTAAGATTTGGAAAAGACCCTGTGGAGCTTAGATTTGATGTGAGGTAGGCTAGTGGTGTTCCCATAAACTTGTAAGAATCTAGAAACCTAAGACGAGTTAAAGGTTTTGTGGATATCATTTTTGTAAATGAAATATACATTTGACTTGTGTTTGTTATGGCAGAACTATTCCCTGGTGTTTTTTAAAGTTCATTTATAAATAGATGTGTATCATAGTTGGCGCTGTTGTGAGAAAGACTGGAATAAAAGAAGGAAATTTATAATTAAGATTACAACAGGAATGAGCGGGACCTCTATATTTACCAGTAAGATGACAATGATCCCTAACTTTAGACTCCTCAATTTCCTCCTCACAAATATGACAGATATTGTTCTTTCTATATTCTAATTTTTCTTCTTCGGTTAATTGCATCGGTTCATTTCTTTCTTTCATTAATTTATTTCGTCTTATACAATCCTTTTCTAATCGTTTTACAAACTCTTGTGAAGCTTTTTTTCCACTATAATGTTCAAGTTTATTATACTTTTCTCCAACAGATGATTTGATATAATAACAGAAACCACAAGGAATATGTTTTTGATATTTATTTGTATGTGATTCTTTTGGATGAGGAGAAGCAGTCTTTATCTTTTTAAGGATACACTTAAAATCAGCGAATATCACAAATGGGTGCATGATAGATTTATCATAATCTTCAAAAGAAATCTTTTCACCAGGTTTAGGCATTGTAATTACAGCTGATTTATGATTACGACAATATTTTGAATGTTGTTCCAATCGTTCTTTTGTATGAAATGAATAAAGACATCGCTTACAAGGATATATTTTGTTTGCTGTTCTGAACAGCTGAGAAGAGATTAATCTTGATAAATTATTGATGTATGTATAATGTGAATTCTTTCAAACACTAAAATATAAAAGATCAATGTGTGTTTCTTCATTTTTATAGTTGTTTGAAATTTTTAATATTTGAACTTTGTTTGTATCCGTTAATCCATATACATTAATAGAAAGATTATTCTTTTCTCAAATTTAGGAATATCTGTTAGTGGCATTGGGAATTTAAAATCCTTAATGTCCAAGGTATTCTCATATTTCTCATATTGTTTTACTCTTTCTGAATTACAATTTGGTGGATGCAAGTGAGCAAGAACAGACCAGAGAAAACATTTATTATCATTGTTCTTAATATTAACAACTGCCTTCTTTAGTTTTATTTCTTTTGGTAATTCAACATAAGAAGAAGCTTGAAGAGGGTTTGATTTTAGAA
This sequence comes from Eptatretus burgeri, assembly GCF_056783735.1. Classification (NCBI taxonomy): domain Eukaryota; kingdom Metazoa; phylum Chordata; class Myxini; order Myxiniformes; family Myxinidae; genus Eptatretus; species Eptatretus burgeri. The sequence goes on along the minus strand of NC_140961.1, from coordinate 86,916,132 downwards.
TGTGCATATCTAAAAAGATGATTTTTTAAATATGATCCACTTCCTACCACTGTATTATCAACATCCTCCTCTTGTCTTGATAGTTCTTCATAATCCCCACGATTCAAAAACTCTTGAAATGATGTTATAAAATGAAGATCTGTTCTCATATAAGGAGTTTGTTCTTCATCTTGTCTTTTCATATTCATTTTCACTCCCATATAAAACTTTAAAGTTTTCATTTCTTTTAATGTCTTTCTAATAACTTTTTCAACATCAGGTTTCACTATTTCAATTGATTCAGCAATTGATGATGGACCAGGTTCTCCAAATTGAAAAATCCTTATTTTATATGCCCTTTAAATGCCCCAGCATTGTTTTCAATATAATAGTCTCCCTTTACTTTAAACTCATTTTTATTGTGTTTTTGTGATTGAAGATATCTATTATAACTACTCTTCTAAACATCCTTTGAGCAGATATCACAATGTTTTCTTTCCAACTCAAGAGGAGATATTTGATGAAATAGATTAAATGTATGTTTGTTGGTTTGAAGGTGTTTTTTATAATATTTATATTCGGGATTACAAACATCGTAGTAAGGTTGTATTCACCATATTTATTTAATAAAACTTTGCTTGAACTGAAATTTTCTTGATGAAAATTTCGTCTAATTTATAGGTGAATCTGTGCTTAAAAGCATTTTCTCCTCCAACTTTTTTCACTTAATAAATACAATGTTTCAAGACACAAAAGACAAGTTTCAATCAATCTCTTCATTTGTAAAAGATACTGAGAAATATGTCAAGGATGTAAAATTGAACAAAGATAAATATAACAACTATTGGATAGAAAAAATTATGGTGGATAAGATGAGTTCTTCAATTTCCTTCAGTGGAAGGGCTTTATGGATGAAGCTTTAGAAAGAAAAGATAAGACCATCTGTAATATGCAAGGAGAAATTTGTATTTTTTTCAACAACCCCAAAGATGTAAATCCTGATGAAATAAAGGATGGTAATATATCAGGTGAAATGACATTTCGTTCAATAGTACTTAAGCATCATTTTAAAATTACCTTCAACATAAAAAATGTTGTAGTCGAATCTGGTAATGAAAAAAGAATATAGATATCAATGGTAATATTATTAAATATGAGTCAATATGCAACTGAAAGTATGGATGAATTTCAGTTTAAGTAAAGTTTTACTTTATAAACATGCTCGACTTTCCTGATTCTCCATATGACAAATTTGAGAATTGTTCTGCGTGTGAAAGACGGGGATTAAACACAGAGTCAAAAGCCTATAAACAATGTATATTCTGTGATTATCTTCAAATTAATGATAATAAAAAATTTAAAAAGGAAAATAATTCTTTTAGATTTACACCAAAAATGAATTACTTTACAAGAACGATTAGAGAAATGAATGTAAAGTATGAGGTTGATAACACACCTTTCCTTACAAGGGAAGAAACTGAACGTATTAGAGAAATGTTCAAAGGATTGATGTTATACATTATTCATGGATGTGATTTTCAGGGAAATATCAACACAAGATCTTTCATAAATAAAATAATGGATTATCTTGAAATTAAACCTAAACTTATGATAAAATATAGAGTTTCTAAAAAAGCCAACAATAAATTAAATAACCTGCATTTATTAGAATTAGAGAATTAGAGCATTTAGGAGAATTAGAATATGATGATGAAGGTTTATTTCAACAACTGGAAGAGATTAATCGACACCCTGATTATATTGTGAATGCTCTTCAAAACAATGAATATTCAGTGGATTCAAAAACCAAAGCAGGACTCATTCCAACAGAACAACCAGCAATATTTCATATTGTTCAAGAAAAGGTATTGATATTTAATGATGAATTAAGGTTCTTGAGTTCTGCTCAACCTCCTGTCAAACTAACTCTGAGATTAATGTTTCTTCACACAAAAGATGGTAGGCAAGGTTAAACTGTGAGGGATGAATCAAAGTATATTGATAAACCATTGGATATGAAAAATAATGATGATAAAGTATATATTGATCTGCTGAACTCTGTTGATTATAGGGTTATTCTTTCTGGTAAAAGTAGGAAGAATGAGAAGGAGAAACACATTATTCAGGCTTCAAGTATCCTTGGTTCAGGTGTTAGTTTTCTTCCAAATGACCCATCACAATTAGTTAATAGACTGTGATTGTTGTTAGGCAGTAAGAAGGCTGGAAATAATTGTTTTCATGAAGCATCAGCCATTTTAGACCAGTTGATGAACATGAAAATAATGAATAAATATCAATATAAAGACGTTTTATCTCATATTAAATAAGATGAGAAGCACAATCCTTCGTTTCAATTTCAAAACAAGCGACCACACATCTTTATTCCCATACCCACTATAACTTGACCCAACAAAAGAATGTGAGGCATGTTTATTGTCCATGAAACTTATAATACCTTATTTAATATAACTGATAAAAATGACGTTTATTTATAATCCCGGAAGTGGATACAAAACGATAACAGTCTCACCCGGAGCATATGAGATTTCTCAAATATCTTCCGAAATTGCTCGTCTTATGAAAGAACAGGGTGATGAACCAAAAAATATTGTTATAGACATTCAATAACATACTTCAAAATCAACGATTAAACTTAAAAATAACGAAACGTTGATTTCACAATTGATAATTCATTTAGAGAGTTATTGGGTTTCTCCTCAAAAAAGATTGAAACTGATGGGACGTTTTACAGTGATAATGTCATTCAAATATCCTCAGGAATTAACTCGGTGTTAATTGACTGTGATTTGATTGATGGTGCTTATAATGATGGAATAAAAACAAATACAATATTTTCATTCAGCGCATACTCAACCCCAATTGGTTATAAATTCAATATGGAACCCAAAAATTTGGTTTTTCTCCCTGTGTCAGGAAAAACCATACAGAGTAAATTTTAGGGTAACCGACCAAGATAATCATATGATTTCTTTTAATGGAGAAGTTGTATCCATCAGAATTCACCTACGTGAAGTTTTCCAATAAATAAATACGATGGTTATTGTGAGGAAACACGAGTTGGGAAATTATAAAATAATTACAGGGGATGTGATGTTCCTTTCCCCATACTACAAGGGTGAACGTATGTATCTTGGTAGAGGATACTATAAACATAAGAGACAAAGGGATGTTGGACATCAATTTAGAGGAGATGGGATAATTGATACACTCATGGGTATTGGTTCAACTATTCTTAAACATAAAGACCAAATTGGTTCAACTGCTTCTGCTGTGGGAAATATAGCAGGTGCTATAAAGAGTATAAAAGATGCCCAAAAGGAATGTCATAAATTACAAGCAATAAAATAAATTAAGAAACGCAAAACTCAGTTGTCTCCCCAAGAACGACAGAAAATATTTCGAATACTTGGATCAGGGTTTCAAAAGTTTTAACAAATTTTTTCCTCAATAAATTCAAGTATGGAAGCAATTGATATTATCTATGATTTGGATGATACCATTGTCATCTCAAACTCCACTAAAAAAGAAGATTACTTCAAGGAAAATGCAATAACTGGAACAGGCTGGAATGCAAATGGTACAAAACGTTTTGAAATAAATCATCAACAAACCTATTTGAATCTATCCGAAAGTTTCTTGTTGTGTAAATTTAAATTCACTAAGGCTGGGAATAACACAAACACTACACTCGTAAATGATTTCTTCTGGAAAATGTTTGATAGTGTTCGTTTGTACATTGGAGCACAAGAAGTTGAAGCGGTTGATTATGCCTCTGCTGTATCTGAAATGATGAAATTTACACTATATTCATTCGGTGATAGAATGGCAAAGGGGGCTGGCGAAGGTTTTATTCCTGATGTGTCAACGGGAACAACCACAGACCCTGGATATACTCAAAGGGAAGGAGCATATAATGATGATACAAAAGCAGTGAATAGTTTTACTGTGGCAGTTCCTCTTCAAGGTATATTTGGATTTTGTGATCATGATAAAGTTCTGCATGGTCTTAAAATGAAAATAGATTGCTTTTTGGTGTTGGTAGTGCTTTTGGTGATCAGAATAAATTTGTAATTGATGAAATGAGTAGGTATATTAGTGAATATACTCCTAATCTTAAAACAGAAGAGATGTTGAATGGAAGACTTAACGCAAAGAAACCACTCAGTGTATCACACCTCAAAAGAAGATGTCAACACGTTAAACTCAACCAAATCACTTATACCTGGAATTTGGGTGTTCTGGAAGGAAAGCCACGATATCTGTGGATCATTTTTAAAAAGCCAGATGGTGATACTGCGACTGATAAGAATAATGCATTGAGTGATAATGCTAAGGTGAAACAACTTCGCGTTTCTCGAGATGGAACATTTTATCCACGAGATAGATTGGAAATTAATTGGGAAAAAAATGATTTTGCTGAAACATACAAGTTTTACCAAAAGGTGTGTGAAAGTCATGTAAATAAAGAACCCTATTTTGGATATGACAGCATTTAAAAGTTTGTATACAATCTATGCGTTTTACCTGAGAGCTCAAAAGGAAACTATAAAGTCTTATTGAGTGGATACTTCCCTGTACATTGAAAGACGAGAGAGTGAAGAAGTTGATACATATTGTTTGCTTTTGGAAGAAACAGAATTGCAGATTAATACAGATAATGGTGTTATGATTAGTCTCATGTAATTTTTTGTTCAATAAATGAGTGGCAAAGTACCAGCTGGGGTATATGTTTACTAAATCAATCTTCATGAACTATCATCTTGTGTTCAAAATCAAAAGCCTTGTACGATTAACGTTAATACAATTCAGAGAAAAGTAGCAGTAAGAATTGATGTTTTGCTCACAAGAGAACAGGTTAAAATCTTGAATGATACTGGCTCACTTAAAATTAAAATGACAAAACCAATGTTGAAAAAATATTCAATAAGAGAGATGAGTGGAGGATTTCTCCCATTTCTAATTCCTTTATTTGCTGGTTTAAGTGCAGTTGGAGCATTGACGGGTGGTATTTCAACAGCGGTGAAAACTGCCAACGAAAGGAAGGCTCAACCCCAGGCTCAAAAAGAATTGTGAAGACAAAACAAAGAGTTGCAGAAACAAATTCGTGGAAGTGGTGTAATTGTAGATTTTGCTGAAAAACTTGAAGGTCTGCCTGATAAAGTGAGATTGTTCGTGGGAGATATGCTTTCTTCTATCGCACAAAAAGGTGTAAAATTAACTAAAAGAGGTAATGGATTATATCTTTCTAATAAATAAATGAGCATTGATGAGTGGTTTAAAGAATTTGGAAAGAATACAACATCAAATTTACAACTTGTCAAATATTGTAAGAAATTAAAAATTCATAATGTGGTTATTTGTATGAAAGATGAATTAACAAATGTGCCTAAACATACAAAGAATATTATTATGAACTTCGAAGATAATAATGGGAACAGTTCTCATTGTGTTTGTATATTTAATAGTCAAGACAAATATTATTTTGATAGTTTTGGTCTTCCACCATCTGTTGAAGTCATAAAATTCTTTCAGAATGATGTTTATCAAACATTTCAAGTCCATGAATTAAATTCCAAGTGTTGTGGTCAATTATGTCTAAATGTTTTATTTCAACTCAACAAAAATAAAAAAAATTTATGACATTATTTTTAATCTAATATAAATGACTTATGTTGGTGAAGATGCTTCTATCTTTGGTGTGTCCCAAGAACTGGATATTGATTTATCAAATTATTACACAAAGGCACAGGCTGAACGACATAAATATAATACAACCAAAAATATTAATATGAAAAATGCTTATAAATTAAATAAAATTATCCAAGCCCGACTGATGCGAATGACTTAGTGAGATTAAGCGATTTATCACAATATATATCCTTAAATAAAATGACCGTGTATTCCAAAGATACAGAAGTGTTGATGTTATCACCAGGTCATACAGAATTCAAAGTTCGAATTAAAATAAATTTTTATCAAGAAGGGCGTATCGTTTGTATGAGAATAGAACAATGGGGGCATGATATGAATGATTTAGGGTATAATTGGTCCTTTAAAATTGACCTAGAAGATCTGGAACAATTAAATCAGTCTCGTAAGGAAGAATATTATCCACTTGGTATCGAGAATGAGTTTTGTGGAAGCACGATTAGAAAACAACAAATAAAAGAACTCAATAAGGGGAAATACAATAAGAGTTTTGCCATAGTTTATATCACGAAAACAGAAACAAAACAGGATTATATGTAATAAGTAAGGAAATACAAAATGATTTAACTTTGGGAAGATGGGGAGGTGTTTCGTGCCATAATATTATTCTAACATATATTTCTAATACATAAATAACAGCAAGAAGGCTTCAAGAAAATTATCATTTCTGTGTCCAAGCATACCTTCAAGAAAAGGGTATTCGGTATTTTAATAAATATGTTCTACAACATAAGAATGAGGTATTTTCAATAAAAGATTGGCATTATGCTGATGTTGATAAACCGACAACTTTGGATTTAATTACAATGTTAAATAATTTAAAAAATAATAAAGTTAAGAAAATGTAAGGCTCTTTTAGAAATTCAAAAGAAATTTTTTTGGTTTTCTTTTGTAAAAAAAATGATTTTGGATACAGGAATAACAAGAAATCCTGATGAATATATGTATGATATTCTATGGGGTGTAAGTGATTCAAGGATAGTAAGGGACGAGGAAGGAGTTGAAGAGAGAGAAGAGGAGGAAAAGGAGAAGAGACAGAAGGAGGAGAGGGAGAAGAAAGAGGAGGAAAGAGAAGAGAGAGAAGGAGGAGAGGGAGAAGAAAGAGAAGGAGGAGAGAGAGAAGAGAGAGAAGGAGAGAGAGGAGAGGGAGGAAAGAGCGAGACTAAATAAATATGAAAATATGGAAACCAGTGAGATTAAAAAAAGATTGGGGGTATTGCAGAAAATAACAACCCACCGAGGAGGAAAACAAAGAATTGACAAGTCTAGTTGCAATATTTTCGACAAGACTATTGACATCGGAAAGATATTCATTTTAATTCAAGTTTTTCATTTTTTTTCTTAAATAAATGGAGGAGAGAGTGAAGGCATTTCTAAGGATTCTTTATGTTTTAAAAATCAAGATTCAAATGTGCATGTTGGAAACTAAAAAGGTTTTTGCACTGTGCAGGAATTTTTCCCATAAATAAATGAGTTATTGTCTCAAATGTAAAAAGACAACTAATACTAAAAATATTTCATCTATTAAAAGTAAAAATAACAGGGTTATGCAAAAAGGTATATGTTCGGTGTGTGGTTCAAAAAAAATCAATTTATCTCCAAACACAAACGAGGAGGAGATATACAAAAGTTTTTATCATGAAGTAAATTTACAACTCCTGGAATACCAGGGGAATTACATCCACCAGGGTATTCTTTCTGTGGTCCAGGCACAAACTTGGATAAAAGATTAGATGAGGCAGACACTCCTAAATCATGGCGTAAACCCATCAATAGAGTTGATGAAGTGTGCATGAGACACGATATTGATTATGGGGAGACCACAACTTTGGAAGAAAAGCATGAAGCCGATAGAGAAATGTTGTATAATTTGTCTCTGATACGAAATCCAACCTTGAGAGAAAATAGTTGATCGGTTCATCGTGAAGAAGATGATTAGTGCTAAATTGAAACTTGGACTTGGAAATTCAAAAAAACTTATAGGCTTAAATGATGTCATTATGACTGAAGAGCAATAAGCTGATGAATTACATAAACCAATATTTGCAAAGTTTCGTAGAAGGAAGGTTTATTCCAAGGAAGTTGATTATATCTGGTCCGCTGATTTGATTGAACTCAATAATGATAATGGGTACAAGTATGCTTTAACCGTTATTGATTTGAGGAGTAGATATGCATTGGTTGTCCCTTTAAAAAAACAAAACAGGTCATACTCTTATGTAAGCCTTTCAACAGATATTTAATAAAAGTAAGAGAAAACCTAAAAAATTCTGCACTGATGAGGGTGGAGAGTTTTATAGCAAGACATTTATGAATTTTCTAAAAAATAACAGTATTACATTATACAGTACCTTTCATGAAGGGAAGGCCGTTGTTGAACGTTTTAATCATACCTTAAAAGAGAGACTAAATAAAAAATTCACAGAACTCTGTTCACAACAATGGTCATCTTTTATTCAGGATATTTTGGATAAGTATAATGACACGATTCACACGTCAACGAATATGAAACCATCAGAAACATTTACAAAATAAAAATATGAAAAAGAGATTAATATCAGAAAACCTAAGTTCAAAGTGGGTGATATCGTAAGAATATATAGGTGGAAATCTCATTTTGAAAAAGGTTATATTAAACGATGGATGAACGAACTTTTTAAAATTGTTTATGTAATACATACGGTTCCTTGGACTTATAAGATATATGATTTAGAAGGGGAAGAGATTTTAGGTTCATTTTATTCACAGGAAATACAAAAGACAAAACTAAGCAGCTAATACCCATGGGAGCAAAGGGTTGGTCCTTCACTCCCTCCTACTATACACCGTTGTGGACACTCGAGGGCCAAGTCCGAGGTGTATAACAGTATATAATGTGTGTCAAGGGGGAGGTTCTTAGATCTGTGAATCCCAAACACAGAATCCTCAACTGAATAGTCAAGGCTTAACTTTTGTTTGTTGGTGTGTGTGTGTGTGTGTGTGTGTGTGTGTGTGTGTGTGTGTGTGTGTGTGTGTGTGTGTGTGTGTGTGTGTCCCAACCCTCACATTCAAAATCTCAACTCCAATCCCCCAACCCTCGCCCAACACAATGTCTTTTTCAAAATAAGATTTCCACCTATATTTTTTTTTTACGTTTTTTTTCTCTTCTTCCAATTCTGTCTTTTAAGGCTTTCAGGTTTGATGATGTAGAAAGTTGGAGTAAGCCTACACTTTCTTCCCAAAACTAACAATATATATTTTTTATGTTTTTTCTCTTCTTCCAATTCTGTCTTTTAAGGCTTTCTGGTTTGATGACATAGAAAGGGGGAGTAAGAACTTTCTTGATAGGTTTAGATCCCAAAGAGTGGTAGCATTTCAAGTCTCCAAAATAAACCCACCTTTCCAAGTCTCCAAGGTATAATCACATTCCTGTTGATTTTCCAAGATACGTATCACATTGTGAGTTATCAAACCAGAACCCACATTTCAAGTCTCCAAAAATATAACCATCTATCCAAGACTCCAAGGTAGAATCACAATTTCCAGAAATATTGTGGGTTTCGGTGATAGATCTCACATAGTAAAACTGTGGATCATCAAGGAAAACTCCATTTTTCCAATTTTTATGGGTTTCGGTGATAGATCTCACATAGTATAACTGTGGATCATCAAGGAAATCTCCATTTTCCCAATTTTGATGGGTTTCAGTGATAGATCTCACATAGTACAACTGTGGATCATCAAGGAAATCTCCATTTTTCCAATTTTTATGGGTTTCAGTGATAGATCTCACATAGTATAACTGTAGATCATCAAGGAAAACTCCATTTTTCAAAATGTCTGAAATTTGTGAGTCTCCAAGGTAAAACTTGTATTCTGGCTCATCAAGGTATAACTTGTTCAGGGGGTATGGTCTTGATAACTCACAATGATTACTATTGTTGCAAAACTCTTTTTCAGGATTTTGCTGGTCTCCAAGGTATAACTCTTTGGTTGGGTCATCAAGGACGAACTCGTTCTGTGGGTCTTGGTCGCTCATAAGGTATTCAACCAAGCCAACAATTTCGCTCCAAGTTGTTGCAAAAGCAGTATTTTCATTTCGTATTTCAGATCCAATTTCCTGTGAGAGAAAATAATAATGTATTAATTTAGTGATTTAATTATTAAATGAGTATGCTTCAATCAAACTTTGAAAATAGGAAAATAAAATCTTACCTCAATAGATAAGAGGTTTGAATCCAGTTCATCAACTTGAAGGTTTAGTTCCATACAAGTAGTAGAACTCCAAGGAACCCCCAAAGTCATCCCACTCAAGGGCAAGCTCGTTGTGTGGGTCTTGGTCGCTCACAAGGTCTTCAACCAAGCCAACAATTTTGCACCAAGTTGTGGCAAAATCGGTATTTTCAGATACAACTTAAATGCTTAAATCAAACTTAATGCTTAAATGTCGATGTTTAAATCAAACTGAAAATAGGAAAATAAAATCTTACCTCAATGGATAAGAGGTTTGAATCCAGTTCATCAACTTGAAGGTTTAGTTCCATACAAGTAGTCTATCTCCAGGCAAGCACACAGCACACCGTTGCCAGCAAAAAAAAGTTTAAAATGGAGCCTGGGCTTGAGGCTTTTATAGGGAAAGACTGGTGGGTGTGGTTTCCTTTGGAAATTCCCTGGGCAAGCCCAGGCAAGCCTTCGTTGGGAAATTTTTCAAAAGCATAACATTCTCGAATTTTCTAGTGATTTCTTTGTGAGTCAGAGATGAACTGGAAATGATGTAAGAGTGGGCGGGGCTTAGTAAAAGTGGGCGGGGCTTAAGAAAACTGGGCGCTGTTTCGGAAAACACCTCAGGAAAAGTGGGTGGGGCCTAGGAAAAGTGGGCGTGGCTTACAAAATATTGTGAATGTGGGCGGGGCTTAGGAAAAAGTGGGCGTGGCTTAACAAAAAAATAACCTGTGCCTCAGGAGGTGGTCAAACAAGAGCATTAAGAGAAGTTTATCATTTCGTCATGGCACAAAAGGGGTATCTTAAAAAATATAAAGAATCAAATGTTTTGTTTTTAAATATTTTAGATGGGGATTATTGTGCAAAGAAAATTAAACTATTGAAGGAATTTGAGAATGAACAAATCTTTATAGGTTCAATGAGTGAGATAAACAATATGCATTGGTTCTTTGAAAAAGAGTGTCCCGAGGCTTACATGTTTCAGATATTTCTTTGGAATCACCTTTAACAAATCACATTACTACTTTACTACTTGAACAAATCTTTATCTTATTGCATTGGTTATTTGAAAAAAAGTGTCCCTAGGTTAAAAGGGGAGACAAATAAATATACCTTGGGATAAAAAGGGGGTTTACTTTTTAGGGGGAAAAAAAATGAATCGCTGAAAATCCCCCATTTATTTACATGGGGAAAAGTGAGCCAGAATCAGTATATTCACCCTACTCACCAGAGTCTACCCAGGGGTCTACAAGAGAGGACAAAGAGAGAACTCGTTGCATGAGAGTTGAGACTGGAGAATCTACCAGGGAGTCCATGAGAGAGGACAAATAGAGGCTTGTGAGGGCTCGAGAGTCCATGAGGAAGGAGAACTGAGTCCACCAGGAGAGAACAGAGAGGCTCGTTTGGAAAGGAGGATGGAGACCTCTCTTGGAGGAGAAGCCTCATGTGGAATTGACCCAAGCTGGGATCACCCTGTGTTTTTAGAGGGCCAGGAGGCCTCGGTCTAAAAATAACAAAGGGGGCCACATGGCCTCTTTGAAGGCTCATTCTTCACTGGCCCTGCTCATAGCCGTTTGACTTCTTCTGGGTACTATCATTACCGGCTCTCGTTTCTCTCCTTGTCTTGAAAGCAGACACCATTGAGTCCTGCATCCACCCTGGAAATCGTAGTGAAATGGGAAGTCCAGCCTGCATTATTGTGTTGTATAAGTGTGATCTGTGGCATCTGGTGGGATAGGATTTTGGCTTTTATTTCTCACCATTGTATACAAGTTTGCATATTCCCATGCTCCTATTTGTGTCCTTTGACTTGCTTGGTTTGTTCCGTTTATTATGGTGTCTTGTCAATCCTCTTCCCTGTGCTTTTCAATCTATTGTGTGTGCGTGCGTGTGCGCACGTTCATGCGTGCTTATGTTTGTGTTTCCAATAAAAAAGAAACGGAATAAAAATTTACATTAAGCTTAATTTGTTCTACTCTTTGGATTATTATATTTCATTTTGAATAGATTAAGGAATATGCAGAAAGTAGAACTTCATTTGGTACAACGCCATGCTCTCTGACCTGCTTTTACAATCCATGACGATTGAATCGACAGGGATCTGTTTGTTTTCGGGAATTATACAAGCAGTTTTCTTTTTCCTGTTATTTTGCAATCTGCTTTCATGACAAAATATTCATATAAATGCAACAATAGTTTCTGCAATAAATTAATTATTGGAAGTGGCTGAAAATGAACAGGTATGTCGACAGCACACACAGAGGTCAGACATGGTGGGGGTTGTGCGTGCTTGCATGCGAGCAGGTTGGAGGAATGTGTATGGGTAGGGGCATGCATGCAGGCATACATGCAGGCCTTTCCCAGGTAGATAGCATGGGTTTTACTTTTTAAATGCTCCCACCTGGTTTTACATGTAACATGACGGTAAAAAAAGTTTCTTTTTTGGCATGTTTTATTGCCCTGGTAATGCCCTGGTTTGCTGCCTCCCCTCCCCTGCACTGCCTTCCCTCCCCTCACATTTCCTCCCTTTTCCTCGTGCTACCTCCACTCCCCTAACACTGTCTCATCTCCCCTCCCCTCGTGCTGCCTCCCCTCCCCTCATGCTTCCTCCCCTCCCCTCATACTGCCTCCCCTTCTCTCATGCTGTCTCCCCTCCCCTCGTGATGTCTCCCCTCCCCTCACGTTGCCTCCACCTTCCCTCGCGCTGCCCCCTCCTCCATCATGCTGCCTCCCTCCAGCTGCCTTCCCTCATGCTGCCCCCTCCTCCATCATGCTTCCCCCTCACGCTGCCTTCCCCCACCCCTCGTGCCACACATCTCATGCTGTCTCCCACACCCCTCATGCTGCCTCTCCCCCTCCTTATGCTGCCTCCCCTTCCCTTATGCTATCCTCCTCCCAAAGCCCCTTCACCACCATTCAACTCTGGAGGTCGAGGAGAGGAAGGAGTGTCAAATAATGTGTGAATTGGACAAATGAAAGGTGTGTTTTTATTTAATCAAGTTTTTTTAATCCCCCAGCTTTCCCTCAAGTCGCCCTATCAAACACATGCCCAGAAGAGCTCCTTCCCCTCCCCACTCCCTCCCTCTCTCCCCCATCCTCCTCTCTCCATCCTCCACCCCTCTTCTCCCTTCTCTCTCCCTGCCCTACTTCTTTCTCCCCCCCTCCCCCCTTAATATTATCCTCAACCAAGTGACGGGTTGTATTTGGTAGTGTAAAATATATATCCCTTAAAAGGTAAGAAAGCATGTTTCAGCCATTTGCTGTTGATTTGGGTGACTTCGGGGAAGGGTGAGTTGAGTAATATTGAATGCAGTGCCATAAAGCCAATTTTGCAGTCCATCCTTCCAGCGTCAGTGTTAATCGTTGTGGAAAAATCATGACACACACACACACACACACACACACACACACACACACACACACACACACACACACACACACACACACACACACACACACACACACACACACACACACACACACACACACACGTGGGGAGGGAAGGGGGGGGGTGGAATACTCATTTCTCCAACACTGGTGATTAACAGAGTGAACTTGCTTCCAGCTGAGGCCCAGAATAGTATTCATTAAGTGTTTTGAAGCCTACCCATGGCAATTAGAAAATGCAATTAGTGGATACTCCATTCGGGTTTGGGTGTGAAAGTTCTTTTTATTTCCTTTTATATTAATACATTCAGGTTACTTCTGAGGAGACACCGCAGGTGCAGTTTTGAACTTCATCTCGCAGTGAGCGGCTGCCACCAAGTGCCACGGAGCAATTAAAAGGCAATTATATGAAAAATTATAATAATAATAATAATGTATAATTTCAATTTGTGCCTGCAGGGAATAGACATGTCGAAAGCACTGCAGTCTACAACTTCTACATGTCATTAATTTCTATGTAGATTTTAGTTGTACGTTCAAATTAGAAAACGAGCTTTGTGGATGTATTCGCAATTATGAAAGCTTTGCATTCAAAACAGTGCTCAGAAAGTTGACTGAGTCGCAACATCCATACTGGGTTTTCTTTTTTCTTTACAAAATCGAGGCTCATGGAAAAGCATGTTGATGGAGGAAATGAAATGACAGTCGAGCAGTTGAGGCACAGTTTGACAGTTGAGCATTTTTTTTGTACACCTTGTCGAGGCTCGTATGAGAGCTAACATACAACACACAGCAAGGGGGGCATGAGACGAGAGGGGTGGGAGTGGGAAGGATGAAACAGTGGGGAACAGTGACATTAGGAGATCTGTGGAAGGGAGAGGGATGGGGTGGGGAAAACTGAGTATACAAGATGGACATTACAGGGAATTTCAGGAAGGAAAGCAGGGAATTTGAAGAAGGTGGGTTTGGGGTGGATTAACAGGGGTAGAAAAGGGGGGGGTGACCAGAGAGAGGACGGTAGAAGACAGAAAGACCACCGACCTGCCTTCGGTGAGTGAGTGAGAGGCCCAAAGACTCGGCCTCATTGCGGGAGATGCCAATGATCCGAAATGCATTGGTTTCCACAGCGTGAAGCCGAGAAACATGAGAGGCAGGAGCACCAGTCCAGAGGGGAGAGAAGTACTCCATCAGGCTGTGGACATAAGCTTTGTATGTGGTCAGGAGCTCAGGTGGGCCAAGGAAGGACTTTGCACGATGGAGGATTTCCAGTCGGAGACTGGCTTTGGAGGCGAGGTTGGAAAATGAGAGGGTGAATAGAATGGAGAGAGCAAGAGCAGAGGAGCAGGTTTTTACGACACGTGGGCTGATGCTGTCATGACTGGTTACAGAATCTAAGTCGAGGTTTGACAGCAAGCTCTCCACTTTGTCAGAAGAAAAGGACACGGAGTCCAGGGACAGTTGGGTGCGACTGGGTAAGGTGGGTCCAGAAAGGGATGGGTTTCAAACACAAGATTTTGATGCAAACACCGAGTTTAGGCATTCAGCCTCTTCAAGTGTGGTACAAGCAATGCGGCCATTTGAGGTAAGCGAGGGGATAGAGGGAGAACATACACCAGAAACAGATTTGATTCGACACCACCAGGATTTGGAGGAGGGAGAGAGGTTTGAGAGTTCAGACTTGAGCTTAGAAAGATGTTGTTTTGTAGTTTTGATGTAGTTTTGCCAACTTAATGTTGTTTGTCCGTGCTCTATCCTTTTCTTCATGCTGAACATCAACCAAAGAAGCAGCATGTATCTTTTTAAAATTTTTTTGGTGTGACTCGGCCACAGTTCGAACCACCGACCGCTCAAACTCAGAAAGGATGCTTTAACCCAGTGTTTCTCAAATGGTGGGTCATTACCCCCAAAGGGACCATGAGTGGGTTTTCTGGGAGGCTTTCAAGCTCTCTGTGTCAGGTAGTTGCACAAGTCCTAGTGATGTTCCTACCGAATTTCCGATGTGAACTTGCATTCTCAAGCTAGTAGTAATAATCAAAACTAAAGTCAGAAACATGCTGATCGATGTTGGGGGTGATCAACTATGTTCGCTGAGTTAATCGAGTCCCCAAATTGACATGTGTGCAAAAAGTAAATAAAAATGGGCCGGATTCCAGCCTTTTTGTTACTCCTGCATCAGGGTTGGAACGAATGGGTTCAGCCCAATTTTCCCCACCT
>NC_140961.1:86768122-86895622 GCF_056783735.1 Eptatretus burgeri | reverse complement strand
AAAGTGAAGTCAGTTGGGGCCTTGGGAGTATGGGGGTGAAGAAGGTTATAAATAGAGAGTGAAGGAGAAAGGATGAGGAATACGTAAAGTGTCATAGTTGCTCAATGTGGGCCACGCCAACAACGGGGAAGCAGAGGGTTCGTATTGTTGAAGGATATGTGAGGAAATCAATCGTCCACTTGAAGAAGGTTATTACCGGGTTGAAGGAACACATTGTTAATTTGCAGCAAGAAGCAGAATGTGAGAAACTTGTAGATAATAGTTGGTTACGGTTGTAGAGTGAGGCTGCAAAGGGAAATGGAAGCAGTGACAGTGCAACCGAGGCAGGCATTGTGACTGTGCAACGGGGACAGGCAGGGTGACGGTGCAATGGGGATGGGCAGTGGTGACGGTGCAACGGGGGGCGGGAAGTGGTGATAGTACAACGGGGGCGGGAAGTGGTGACAGTGTAATGGGGGCAGGCAGTGGTGATGGTGCAACGGGGGCAGGCAGTGGTGACAGTGTAATGGGGGCAGGCAGTGGTGATGGTGCAACGGGGGGCGGGAAGTGGTGATAGTACAACGGGGGCGGGCAGTGGTGACAGTGTAATGGGGGCAGGCAGTGGTGATGGTGCAACGGGGGCGGGCAGTGGTGACGATGCAACAGGAGTGGGCAGTATTGGATGTGCAGCGGTTGCGGGCATTGGTGGAGGTGCAACAGGGGCGGACAGTGGAAACGGTGCAACGGGGGCGGGTGGAGGTGACGGTGCAACAGGGGCAGGGAGTGGCGACGGTGCAACAGGAGTGGGAAGTGGCGGAGGTGCAGCGGGTGCAGGCAGTGGTGGAGGTGTATCGGGGTGGGCAGGGTGACGGTGCACCGGGGGCAGGCAGGGTGACGGTGCACCGGGGATGGGCAGGGGTGATGGTGCGACGGGGGTGGGCAGTGGTGACGGTGCAGCGGGGGCGGGCAATGGTGATGGTGCAACGGGGGTGGGCAGTGGCGACGGTGCAACGGGGGTGGGCAGTGGTGACGGTGCAACGGGGGTGGGCAGTGGTGGAGGTGCAGCGGGTGCAGGCATTGCTGGAGGTGCAACAGGGGCGGGCAGTGGCAACGGTGCAACGGGGGCGGGTCGTGGCGACGGTGCGACAGGGGCAGGCAGTGGGGACGGTGCAACAGGAGTGGGCAGTGGTGGAGGAGCAGCGGATGCGGGCAGTGGTGGAGGTGCAACGGGGAGGGCAGTGGTGACGGTGCAATGGGGACAGGCAGTGGCGATGGTGCAATGGAGGCAGGCAGTGGCGATGGTGCAACAAAAAATTGGGGCCGGCAGTGGCGACGGTGAAAAGGGGGCAGGCAGTGGCAACGGTGCAACAGGAGTGGGCAGTGGTGGAGGAGCAGCGGGAGCGGGCAGTGGTGGAGGTGTAACAGGGGCCGGCAGTGGTGACGGTGCAAAGGGGACGGGCAGTGGTGACGGTGCAACAGGGGCGGGCAGTGGTGATGGTGTAATGGTGGTGGGCAGTGGCGACGGTTCAACTGGGGCGGGCAGTGGCGACAGTCCAATGGGGGCAGGCAGTGGCGACGGTGCAACAGGAGTGGGCAGTGGTGGAGGAGCAGCGGATGCGGGCAGTGGTGGAGGTGCAACGGGGAGGGCAGTGGTGACGGTGCAATGGGGACAGGCAGTGGCGATGGTGCAATGGAGGCAGGCAGTGGCGATGGTGCAACAAAAAATTGGGGCCGGCAGTGGCGACGGTGAAAAGGGGGCAGGCAGTGGCAACGGTGCAACAGGAGTGGGCAGTGGTGGAGGAGCAGCGGGAGCGGGCAGTGGTGGAGGTGTAACAGGGGCCGGCAGTGGTGACGGTGCAAAGGGGACGGGCAGTGGTGACGGTGCAACAGGGGCGGGCAGTGGTGATGGTGTAATGGTGGTGGGCAGTGGCGACGGTTCAACTGGGGCGGGCAGTGGCGACAGTCCAATGGGGGCAGGCAGTGGCGACGGTGCAACAGGAGTGGGCAGTGGTGGAGGAGCAGCGGGAGCGGGCAGTGGTGGAGGTGTAACAGTGGCCGGGAGTGGTGACGGTGCAAAGGGGACGGGCAGTGGTGACGGTGCAACAGGGGCGGGCAGTGGTGATGGTGTAATGGTGGTGGGCAGTAGCGACGGTTCAACTGGAGCCGGAAGTGGCGACAGTCCAATGGGGGCAGGCAGTGGCGACGGTGCAACAGAAGTGGGAAGTGGCAGAGGTGCAGCGGGTGCAGGCAGTGGTGGAGGTGTATCGGGGCAGGCAGGGTGACGGTACAACGGGGATGGGCATTGGTGATGGTGCAATGGGGGTGGGCAGTGGTGACGGTGCAATGGGAGCGGGCAGTGGTGATGGTGCAACGGGGTCGGGCAGTGGTGATGGTGCAATGGGGGCGGGCAGTGGTGACTATGCAACAGGAGTGGGCAGTGGTGGAGGTGCAGTGGGTGCGGGCATTGCTGGAGGTGTAACAGGGACGGGTAGTGGCGACGGTGCAACAGGGGCAGGCAGTGGCAAAGGTGCTACAGGAGTGGGCAGTGGTGGAGGAGCAGCAGGTGTGGGCAGTGGTGGTTGTGCAACGGGGACAGGTAGTGGCGATGGTGCAATGGAGGAAGGCAGTGGCGATGGTGCAACAAAAAATTGTGGGCGGGCAGTGGTGATGGGTCAAAGGGGGCAGGCATTGGCAATGGTGCAACAGAAGTGGGCAGTGGCAGAGGAGCAGCGGGTGCGGGCAGAGGTGGAGGTGCAACGGGGGTGGGCATTGGTGACTGTGCAATGGGGGTGGGCAGTGGTGACGGTGCAACGGCGGTGGGCAGTGGTGACGGTGCAACTGGGGCGGGCAGTGGCGACAGTGCAATGGGGGCAGGCAGTGGCGACGGTGCAACAGGAGTGGGAAGTGGTGGAGGTGCAGCGGGTGCAGGCAGTGGTGGAGGTGTATCGGGGGTGGGCAGGGTGATGGTGCAACTGGGGCAGGCAGGGTGATGGTGCAACGGGGATGGGCATTATTGATGGTGCAACGGGGGTGGGCAGTGGTGACGGTGCAACGGGTGCAGGCAGTGGCAACGGTGCAACAGGAGTGAGCAGTTGTGGAGGAGTAGCGGGTGCGTGCAGTGGTGGCGTGCAACGGGGGCGGGCAGTGTTGATGGTGCAACGGCGGTGGGCAGTGGTGACGGTGCAACGGGGGCAGGCAGTGGCGACGGTGCAACGGGGGCAGGCAGTGGCGACGGTGCAACAGGAGTGGCAGTGGTGGAGGTGCAGCGGGTGCAGGCATTGCTGGAGGTGCAACAGGGACAGGCAGTGGCAACTGTGCAACAGGGGCAGGCAGTGGCGATGGTGCAACAGGAGTGGGCAGTGGTGGAGGAGCAGTGGGTGCGGGCAGTGGTGGAGGTGCAATGGGGAGGGCAGTGGCGATGGTGCAATGGAGGCAGGCAGTGGCGATGGTGAAACAAAAAATTGGGGGCGGGCAGTGGCAATAGTTCAAAGGGGGCAGGCAGTGGCAATGGTGCAATAGGAGTGGGCAGTGGAGGAGGAGCAGTGGGTAAGGGCAGTGGTGACGGTGCAATGTGGGTGGGCAGTGACAATGGTGCAACGGGGGCAGGCCGTGGCGACAGAGAAACAAAAAAATTGGGGGAGGGCAGTGGCGATGGTGCAACGGGGGAGGGCAGTGGTGATGGTGCAACTGGGGCGGGCAGTGGCGACTGTACAACGGGGGCGGGCAGTGGGGACAGTGCAATGGGGGCGGGCAGTGGGACGGTGCAATGGGGGTTGCCAGTGGGGACGGTGCAACGGGGGCGGGCAGTGGGGACGGTGCAACGGGGGTGGGCAGTGGTGACGGTGCAACAGGGGCGGGAAGTGGCGTCGGTGCAACGGGATGGGCAGTGGTGATGGTGCAACGGGGGGAGCCCGCGTGGACGGTACAACGGGGGTGGGCAGTGGCGATGGTGCAATGGGGGCGGGCAGTGGCGATGGTGCAATGGGGGCGGGCAGTGGCGACGGGGCAACAGAAGTGGGAAGTGGCGGGGGTGCAGCGGGTGTGGGCAGTGGTGGAGGTGTATCGGGGGTGGGCAGTGGCGACGGTGCAATGGGGGCGGGCAGTGGGACGGTGTAATGGGGGTGGCCAGTGAGGACGGTGCAACGGGGGCGGGCAGTGGGGACGGTGCAACGGGGGCGGGAAGTGGCGTCGGTGCAACGGGATGGGCAGTGGTGATGGTGCAACGGGGGCAGGCAGCGTGGATGGTACAACAGGGGTGGGCAGTGGCGATGGTGCAACGGGGCCGGGCAGTGGTGACGGTGCAATGGGGGCGGGCAGTGGCGACGGGGCAACAGAAGTGGGAAGTGGCGGGGGTGCAGCGGGTGTGGGCCGTGGTGGAGGTATATCGGGGGTGGGCAGTGGCGACGGTGCAATGAGGATGGGCAGTGGCGATGGAGCAGCGGGTGCGGGCTGTGGCGATGGTGCAACAAAAAATTTGGGGTTTGAAGTGGCGACAGTGCAAAGGTGGTGGGCAGTGGCGACATTGCAACAGGAGTGGGCATTGTCGGAGGTGCAGCGGATGCGGGAAGTGGTGGAGGTGCAACGGGGGAAGGCAGTGGTAATGGCGCAATGAGGGTGGGTAGTGGTGTCGGTGCAACGGGGCAGGCATTGGCGACAGTGCAACAAAAAAATTAGGGGCGGGCAGAGGCGGGGTTTGCAATGGGGGTGGGCAGTAGCGACGATGCAACGGGAGCGGTCAGTGGCGACGGTGCAATGGGGGCGGGCGGTTGGTACAACGGAGGCGGGCAGTGGCAATGGTGCAAAGTGGGCGGGCAATGGCGATGGTGCAACAGGGGCGGGCAATGGCGATGGTGCAACAAAAAATTTGGGGGCGGGCAGTGGCGTCGGTGCAAAGGGGATGGGCAGAAGCGACGTTGCAACAGGAGTGGGCAGTGGCGGTGGTGCAATGGGGGCGAGCAGTGGCGACGGTGTAACGGGGCGGGTGGTGGCGATGGTGCAATGGGGGCGGGCAGTGGTGACGGTGCAACAGGGCTGGGTAGTGGCGACGGTGCAACAGAGCTGGGCAATGGCGATGGTGCAACAAAAAATTTGGGGGTAGGCAGTGGCGCCGGTGCAAAGGGGACGGGCAGAAGCGACGTTGCAACAGGAGTGGGTAGTGGCGGGGGTGCATCTTGGGCAGGCAGTGGCGACGGTGCAACAAAAAATTGGTTGGCAAGCAGTGGCGACGGTGCAACAAAAAATTGGTTGGCAAGCAGTGGCGACGGTGCAGACATTCACCAGACTCTGATGTGTTTGTGTTAGCTTTTAGGTTGTATCCATAATTATGTAAGGACACCTATTTTGTCACTGTAACTGGGAAGAGGCATTGTGTCATCTCACTTCTACACATGTCGGAGGACCTTGGACCGAGTTGGGCTGATGCTTTGCCAGGTCTTCATTCTCTCAGTGGAGCAGACATAAAAGGCAGTTTTGCTGGAAAAAGAAGACTTGCTTTCTGAAAAGAATTCCAACATGCAAGTGATGACAGAATTTCTGCCTTTGCAAGCCTTGGCATAACCCTGCTGCCTACGGATGACACTGTTAATGCGATTGAAAAGTCCATCTGCTTAGTATACCTACCTCGTTTGTGATCGTGGAGAAGTTTCTATGGTGGATGTTTTCAAAAAAGCAATTACAATCAGAAATGCTAACAACATCACAGGATGCTCTTCACAAAGCAATCCTTTGGCCACACTATCAAGCCATTGTGTGGTACAATGACGCCACCGCAAATCCTGACATCCCACCACCCAGAGATTATGGCTGGACACTAGATGGAGAAACATGGGTCCCATTATTGACAACACAACTTCTAGTCCCAAAATCGGTACTCACCGTGGTAAAATGTAGCTACAACAAGTCACAATGCCAGACAGCAAAATGTACAAGTCGCAAAGTAGGCTTCAGTTGTACAGATATTTGTGGATGTTCCGACCTAATGATGAATGTGACGATGTGGCCCAAGGACATGAGGAAGAAGATGACGAGACAAGATGAGGAGGATTAGGTTGATGAGCTGTCCATTTTAAACGAACCTCAAAAATGTGTCCTTTATCAGTACTATTAAGGTGGATGTAATGTGTGTTTGGCTACATTCACTCTAGAGGTAGTATTGTGAAGGATTCGGCGGTGGCGGGATTCGCACCCTACTCTTGACAGCCAAATGTTGAAGATTCGGTGTCACGTAACAGCACCGCCATCTCCAGCGTTATAATGCCGGCTGGTTCGGCACAGGTCTCGGGTTACGCGCCTCAGATTATGATACCAAAATACACCTGTGCCTTGCCAGTTGGGGAAATAGACCCCGATTAAAGACTGGATTTGTCAGAGACCGAGCGAAGTCTGCCAGTCCGTAACCATTTTGATTTTAAATATAAATTGAGCGAATTGTTCCTCAGCACGGCCCGAATAAAATCAAAGCGGCAACTTTCATACGAATCAGCCAGATTTATTTGGGACACATCAGGGAACACGACACAAGCAAAACATTCACGACAATGTTATAAATAATCTATAACCCGCTCTTAACTAGGGAGCTATGGATTATGGGTTTTGAAGGGAACCCTAGTGAGATAAACCTTCGACAACATGCAGACAACATGCAGACAAGACACAGAGTACTTGGTGATGCTTCATGGATGAGGGGAAAGTGTCAAAGGCACGAATGTGGCTCGTGACAAGCCGATGTCAACAGATTTGAGCACCCAGATCGAACACGCCGCGTGGCATAATGGCGGCGTCATCCTTTTTTTTCGCACCGCCCACGCACGCAGCCTCAGCGCGTTCAGCCCCAGTAAGGTCGATGGCACAAGAGCGGAAGATCCATGGTGTGCTCCAGCTGGCTTTTCACAATGTCCAGCATACAAATCCAGGCCTGGCCTGCTCACCGATCAGGCCAAATCGGGGTGTTGGGCTCCGCAGGCAGATCGATGGGATTACAAGACGTGTTGAGCCGTGCCGTGAGTAGGGACAGTCAGAGGCTCCGTCACTGGACTCCGGATGAACCTGTCGAGGACCTCCTTATAAAAGTCGATGGCCGACTCCCCTCATGCAGTTCCTCCTGCCTCTTTCATGAAGCAGATCGCAGACAGACACAGCCGTCCCTTACGCAGCAGATCGCGACTCCCACTCGTCGCTTCTCCTGCCTCTTTCACGAAGCAGATCGCAGACAAACACAGCCATCCCTTACACAGCCGATCGCGACTCCCACTCATCGTTTTTCCCTTGCCTTCCCGGCGCTCGCTCTCTGGACACTCCCCCGGGGGCCCGTGATTGGTCCATCGCTCGAGAGTGATGCTGCGCTCCACCAGTCGGCTGCCGACACGTCTCTCCGACCAACACTATCAGAGTGCTGGGCGGGGCTAATTTGGAGAGGGGAAGGAAAAATAAGCAAGGCGCCTCCCAGTCCACCACCACTGTATGGACACTGGACAGCCTGCTGCACCTCCTGACACACATGTAACGTCCAATTACCGAACAACCTGACTAAACATGCATTTAAGGGGGAATGTGGGCTAATCCTATATTTAATAACACACTAAGGGCCATTTCTGCAACAGTATGTTTGTATTTATTCTTAAATTTGGTGTCCTTGTAAAATGTTAAAATAAATAAATAAAATTCCAAACTGATATTTTGGATGTAAACTTCAATAATTCATTGCAGACCCCAGAACAATTTGCCAGCACGGTTTTTATTGATCATTGGGGCCCCTTGATATATCCAAAGTAGTGGCATGCTTTCATCAAAAAAAATCCCACAGAACTTTCTCTGCTCCTGGACGAGTTGATCTCACCAGCATGACAAGTTCTTAATTCTACTTTACAACTTAACTAACTGGTTTCCTCAATACATTCCAACAAGTCTCATTTAAAGCATCTCTTTTTTTTCTTTGATCCCAAGAAACTGGTATTTCTCAGGCAGGGCAGGTGCAAGGGCATTACATGCCTCAGGAAAACTTTTAGCTTTGCACCCCCTTCACCCCCAAAACACAAAATTGACTTTCATAAAGGCATATTGTGGATTAGTATGAATAAAACTTCTGCATTCATAATTACAGATGTATTTAACAAGACAAAGATGAATCTGATACTGATTGGGTATCCTCATTGTTCGACACTTTTAACAATATATGTACTCAAAGAAATGCACATTATTAGCTCACCTGGACTTTAATCAGGTGAGTTTTTGCAATAGAGCAGTGTCCATCAGTGAGTGAGTCAGTAAGTCAGTCTGTAAATGCTTGTCATTATCGCTTGAACCAAACACACGATTTTGATGAAACTTGGCCACAAACTTCATATCTGATGCCTAATCAAGGTATATCAAGCAGATCAAAATCTGTACTCATTGATAGGGTCTAATGGGGCGAGGGGTTAGTTGACCCCAAAAATAGGCATTTGTTCTCTTCTTCTAAACTACAGACACAATTTTGATGAAAGTTGACCACAACCTTCATCACCCGTGATGTACCAAAGTGCATCAACCACATCAAAATCTGCATCCATTTAAGGGGTCTATGGGGGAGGAAGGGATTCCCCCCCCACCCCCCCCCCAAAAAAAATAGATATTTGCTCCCTTCTCTGAAACTTCAGATACAATTTCGATGAAAGTTGACCACAAGCCTTCATCCCACGTGATGTTCCAAAGTTTATTTGTGGCGTTAAAAAAGAGGCTCTGGAGGGGGTCTGCGGGGGGGGGGGGTTGAGTGAATTGTACCTGATCCAGGTGAGCTACAGGATGTGCGATCCGAGCTTTTCAGGTTTATGCATAATATGGATCATGTGTTGTCATACTATGTGTTCCTGCAACAAAGTTGATCATTGCAATTGAGAATTTCACATTCCATGCTTTCAGTTTACCATATGTAAAAACAAGTCCCTTCAGGTGAATGTTTTGTGTAATGTAATGTCATATTAACATGGTGGATAGTCCAACAAGTGTTTGTTGCATCATTGAATAACTAATATATGTTTTGATGAACTTTAGCTTGGAAAATCTTTGCTCACCATTGGCGCCAGAAAAAGAGAGGGTGAAGAGGATGCGGAGAGTAATAAATGTTTTGGGGACATTATCTGTGAGGTTATTTTTACAAACCAAGTTAAAACATCTTGTGGTCGTGCCAACTGTGGAACTCGTCTTGCAATGGCTGGAAATTCAATCGCCGTCCTCAATTACTCCAAACGTGACAACTGCTGAGCTGTCTCTGTCTATCTCTCTGTCTATCTCTCCCCCCCCCCCCACCAGCCGCCCCTTCACTATTTTTACCTTGCGATTGTGCATCATTGGTTCTCCCCTGAGTTGCTGAGCCCACCACATGCCCACCATTACCAGAAGGTTTCAGGCGGCATTTGTAGTTACTTCAACACACGATCACGTCGGCATTCCCAGAAGGGGGGGGGGAGGACGTTTCACTGGAATCCAAAGCTTGCCATAAACAACAACAGTTCATATTAAAGGAATAAAAAACACATAAACAGTCTGCTTATTACGCTCGCCTAAGGAGAGGGTATTGCATTTGTTTACTGAAGTAATCTCATGAATCGTTCCTTCATTCCTTTTTTGCCGTCCCCCCCCCCAAAATTTTTTTTTTCCTGCTCTTGGTGACTGCCAAGTTTGCCTAAAGGTTGCACTGGCCTTGATCTCAGGTCAATATTTTGTTGAAAGATTTGATCAACAACTTGTATATCTCCTTTGAAAACCTTTTCATTACTTTGTGGATGATGTTGAAATGTGGTGAACAGTTCTCAACAAGACAATAAAAACTATTTATAATTATTTTCAGACAGGAGGTAATGGTAGCAGTTTTAATGCTTTTCTCAATCAAGATAAATTGGTGTCCTTCATCCTTTGACGAGCTATGTCATCCACCAATCTATTAATCCATGTGCTTGTGTGCACTCATCAACCAACAAACTTATTGCACACCATGGACACCACCGATATTGATCTCTTTGAAACGCGCATTGGCTTTCATGTATGTCAATTTATACATTTCTCCTCTTTGTAAAATTGCTTTCATGTGTGTTCAATTCGCTCTTCGCTCCAACATTCCAAACCAGACAATAAGCTGTCTCCCTGGTGCTTTCCAGACAGGAGGCTGGGGCAATGAGTGTGCAGCACTTTGCAGGTAATGTTAATTAAATCAGCTCTCACAAATAGAGATGTTAAATATCCTATAATACTTTAAAAAAAATTATTATAAGTATTGCTTAATATTCCACAACCTTGGTCAAATTCCCAATTCCTCCCCAAACCACAGAGCCACTGAATTAGAGGCATTGCCTTGATTATGCAACCAATGGACGTAATTCATGATTGAATTGCAGCCCAATATGCATTTGTGAGGTAGATACTCTGCAATCCTTCAAAGACATGTCAAACCAATGTACTTATTTCATTAACATTTAGTATCTTTGGCCTTGTTCGTTCATTAAATTTACTCTTCAAATATCCTCCACCCCCCTCCTCCACCCAAACCCCACCCTTCTCACTCTCACCAACTTATTATAAATCAGTTCTGGTCGCAGAACCTTTCCACAAGCTTTGAGCATCATATTTTGTACATTTGAAAATTTATTTTGCTTTGGAAAGCTCACGATTTATCCATGTTCAAAATGGTGCTATTATTGGAAACCTTGTGCTCCACACTTGTGACAAGACAAACGTTGTGTTCTCTATTAGCTTGATGAGTTATAGAAAGTGTGCCAAATAACACATCAGATTTACTGAAATAATAAACATTGTATTTGCTTTAGTAGATTTACTGAAAGTATACCAAATAACAAACACGAATAGTGCGAAAAACATTTCTTTCAAAAAAATAAAGACTGGATATCCTTTTATCTGCAAGATCGCACATAAACGATCACCAAGGTTGTCTGTTCTTTTTGTTGTTTTTTTTTCTGAGTTATGGAAGGAAAAACCTTTACAGTAGGATCAAAGCAATTTCCTGTTGCTTTTATTTTTGTGTAAAGTTTTGGCTCAACATTTAAAAGCACCATTTTACCCCCCTTCCATCATGTAGATGTTGCTAAATGAACATGTGAAACAAAACATTTAACTTCTGGGCACTGTGACAACCCGGCCGAGACTTTCTCCTCATTATATTGCCACTGTAGCAAGGGAGCCTGCACAACCCATTTGCATATCACCAGAGCAAAATGATTTCTGACAGTTTTGATGAAGCTTGCAAAATTCAATCACACACTAAAACCTCCATCGTGCTATGCAAACAGGTCAACAGATGTTCAAACAACCATCTCTTGTATATCAGATATGTTTGCCGGAGAGCAGGAGAGATTCTAGGAAGCATATGTGCTCAATTTGAGTTATCGAACTTGGATTTGATTTTTCAATGTGACTCTAAAATCTAAACGATCATATTTGCATCAAAGGGAACATTGTAGTTATTTATCATCTGCTTGCCATCTGCTTGTGGATGTTGAAGATCAATGTACCTTTCAATAAAGGACACCATTGTATGCTGGTACCCTGCCAAAATTCCTGCGACATGATTCTATGGCCAAAGATGGCTTCAGCTGACCTGAATGGCTCCAGAAGACAGATTGACAGATGAGTAACAAAGGCTAGAGAAAGCACGAACCTTGAGAATACCAAATAGACAAGGGCAACAGAATGAAAAGCAAGCAAAAATGACATGAAAGAGCACAGATGCTTGTCATGAAAATGCACCAAAACAAGTTGTGAAAATCAAATACATCAATGTCTATCCTCTGAGTGGTGATTAAAAAAAATATTGACAATAGCATTCACATTTAATCACATTTCTTCAATGAGAAGTTATTTCTGGATTATTATTAGCATGTCCTAACTCGAACCATCACTTCAAAGCATCCACAGAGACAGAGGAGCAGGCTACTTTTTGTGGGTTCTCGTTAGTACAGACATGCGTTGATGCTTCTACAAAATATGAATTTGATTTTCATCAACAAAAAGGATGAGCATGCACTGTTTAGTTCATCATCTTCATAATCCTCATTATTATCAATCCCCTCTTCTCTTGACAAAGCATGTTGTTGTTCGTCTTTCGGCTGCTCCTGTTAGGGGTTGCCACAGCGGATCATCTGTATGATCCGCATAGTGATTTGGCACATGTTTTACGCCAGATGCCCTTCCTGACGCAACCCTGGTCGCCTCTTACGACACAGGGATAAGGATTGGGTTTCGCCATGATTCCAGGCTGCCCTACACCCTCTCATAGCGTGGCCCAGTGCAGAGCTGCCGTCCTCAAGCGATCCTCCAACCCAAGCCTCCAAGTAGCCGGATTACAGGCGCACGCCACTACGCCCGGTTCTCTTGACAAAGCATCAGTGCTACCAAAGCAGTCTCTTGTCAAGTATTCTGCTAGGTCGTTTGGTTTGCCATTGTCTTACCGGCAGACAGTTTGGGTAGTATTTAGAATTTTGCAAGAGTACTGGTGATAATTTCCCCACTCTTTGGTGGACAAACCATGGGATATTTCATGGTCATCATTGTCTTGCACCCTCTGCTCTTTCAGTGCTTCCCTCCCAGCCTCCCCCCACCAGGCTTCTTCAGGGCACACATTGACCACCATCAATCTCTGGTGAATCTCCCATAATCCATGATTCCTGATCAACTCCACTCATTTGTTTCTCTTTCTCCCATCTGCTGTGGAATCAACTTCCACACTTTCTTCAACCTTATTCTTCCCTCCAATTCTTCAAGACAGCTGTTCACCACCATCTCAGATCATCCCCAATCCATACCAATGATCTCTTCTACCCTAAATTCCCAAGCATTCCTTTTACCAGATAATTGTGATTTTTTACACCTCTCTTCCTCACCTCTTTTTGTTTGTTAGTTGATGTTTGCTTTGTTCCTTTGGACGAAGCACATCGAGCCGCATGGTTCGGCAGTGTCCCAAATGCCAGCTTGGCATTATCGAAGCTGTTATATTCATCTTGGTGATCGATCCCATCAAAGCTCGATCCCACTCATCCTCAGAGGGATGGAGTCAATAAAGCCCTCCAGGCAGCACTGCCAGACTGCAACCAAAACGCATGTCGATCAGAGTCCACACTCGGGTTCCGGGTTGAACCGGGTTCTGGGATTGGAGCGACTCTTCGGGGCTCTCTGCTGACGTTCTCAAAGTTGAGTTTCCGGTCGTTATCTGTCCCGTTTTAACTGTTTAATTTTCTCACCTACATGTTACTGTGTTCCTAGTTCGGTTTTGTTTCAAAAATCGTGCTATTTTGTGAGTATTTTTGTCGACGTTCTTACCAGGTGTTTGAGGCCTCGGCCTCGGCCTAGGCTTAAGGCCTACCGGTTCCACTCGGTGTTCCATCGTTTTTTTTTTTTGTTTGTTTTTCTTTTCTCCCCATTACCTTCAATTTCTATCCTCCCGATTACCTTTAATTTTCATCCTCCCCACTTTCCTAACATCCCCATTCTCCCAACTAATCTCTTTCTTATCTCAAAAAAAAATTAAAAAAAATACCCAACAACAACAACACGCTAACCTTCTCCCGATTCTGTTTCTTCTTCTTCCTCTTATCTTCCTCCTCGTCTTCCTCGATTTTTTTCTACACTTCCATGACCTAATCTGTTGAACTCTCTCAAACATTAATATTAACAACAAAAACGATCTTATGCTTCATCTTCCTCTCTCACACATGTGGAACTCTTTACTGTTTCATAATGCACTACTCTTCTGCTATTTTAACAGACTGCTCTCATTTCGACCTCTCCTTCATTCCTTGCCAAAAAAAATCCAACTATTACAGCACTTCTTCTCTCCATGCTCTGAATTCGCCTTCATTGCATCCATCAAGAATTGTGTTAAATCGCATCTCTGACCTAAAACTTTTAAAAACCACAGTTTGCTATGAATGTTCACTTTCCATCAACCATTCTTTTTTTCAAACTTCAGTGCCAACTCACCCCCCTCACCCCTCACTCTCACTCTCAAAGCAACCATCCCACTCTTCTCCCTCCAAGCCTCCCTCTCACCTCTCTCAAAAATTCCCCCCTCACCTTTCTCCCACCTTTCATCCCCCTCACTCATCCTTCTCAAAGTTGCCCCCCCCACTCATCCACCAAGCTGCCTGCCTCCACTGCCCTCTCACCTCCATCTCTTCACTCCACCTCCTCAAATCCTCAACTGCCTTCTTCCTTGTTTCTTGTCCCCCCTCTCCCCCAGCACTACAGAGCCTTTTCTCCTCCTCATTCGGCCCCCTCCCCTCGCTATTCTGCAATACCCCACACTCTTTCAACAACCCTCCTTACCTCCCCCCCTCGTCCCTTGTCCTACCCTCCCCCTCCCCCACCCTCCACCCCCTGCACACAAAGCCTCCTCACCTAACTCTTCATTAAAAGTGTGGACCTCAAATATCCGGGGCCTTCGCTCAAACCTTTCAGATCTTTCCATTCAGGTTGCCACTGACAAACCAGACATAATCTGCCAAACAGAAACTTTCCTCTCCCAAGACGTGTCTGACTCCCAAGTATCTCTCCCCGGTTACTCCTTCCTCCGGTATGACAGACCTGAGCCTCGTCCTGGTGGAGGTGTTGCTCTCTTCATCAAAGACTCTATTCCTCACTCTCCATGCACTGCTCTCACTCCCCCACACCCCCAGGAATACCTCTGGCTACGGCTTCCCCTCCACTCCCACCTCATGTTTATATGTGTACTGTACCGTCCACCGAACAGTGATGACTCCATCTTCACCTCACTATCCGAAAACATGGACCATCTTCTATCTTCTCATCCAAACTCTCTCTTCCTCTTATGTGGTGACTTCAATTGTCATCACGCCAGTTGTCTAGGTGTGGGTACCTCTCTCTCACCTGTCTTGGCACCTCAGCAAAAGATTTCTCCGACTCATGAGGACTGACTCAATCAGTCAACTTCCCGACCCAGATCTCAACCAATGGTACTCCATCTCTTCTGGATCTTATTTTGACAAATTTCCCTGCCAATATCTACTGCTCTTTCTCCACTCCAATCGGTTCTTCTGACCATGTCCTTGTCAAAGTGGACATCTCTCTGGCTGTTATCAGAGAACCACCTCACCGCCGTCGAGTCTGGCATTTCAATCAAGCCGACTGGCAGGGTCTCCGAGCAGCCATCAAACTTACAGACTGGTCTCCTATCACTACTTTCTCAAACATCAACTCATCCTGGGAATTCTTTCAAAGAAACTTGCTCTCCCTCATGCACAGATTTATCCCCTCTCGTGTTCAGTTGTCCTACCCTTCCTCCCGCCCTTGGTTTACTGAAGCTTGTAGTGAGGAAGTTGTCCTGAAACAACTTGCCTTTGCCTCATGGAAAGCAAACCCAACTGAGGGCAATCTCAGTTCCTTCCACAAAGCTCGGACCAAGTGTGTATCTACCCTCAGGAGAGCCAGAAAACAACATCTTTCTCATCTCAAGTCTGAACTCTCAAACCTCTCTCCCTCCTCAAAATCCTGGTGGCGTTTAATCAAATCTGTTTCTGGTGTATGTTCCCCCTCCATCCCCTCCCTTACCTCAAATGGCCGCACTGCTGATACCGCACGTGATAAAGCTGAATGTCTAAACTCGGTGTTTGCAGCTAAATCTTGTGTACTAAACCCATCACTTTCTCTATCCACCTTACCCAGTCGCACCCAACTGTTCCTGGACTCTGTTTCCTTTTCTCCTGCCAAGGTGGAGAGCTTGCTTTCAAACCTCGAGTCAGATTCTGCAACCGGTCCAGACGGCATCAGCCCACGTGTCCTCAAAGCCTGCTCTTCTGCTCTTGCTCACCCTCTCTCTCTTCTATTCACCCTCTCATTTGCCCAAGGTCATCTCCCATCTGCTTGGAAATCTGCTAACATCACTGCAATGCATCTGTTTCTGCAATGCAATGCATCAAAACACACACACACACACACACACACACACATATATATATATATATATATATATATATATATATATATATATATATATATATATATATATATATATATATATATATATACAGGCCCGAATCATAAAAAGGTGCAAAAACAGATACCTGTAACTCCAGACCAATCAGCCTTCTCCCAATCATCAGCAAGGTTATGGAATCCATCATCGCTTCAGACATGAAATCCTTCCTCTTCTCCAATGACTTGATTTCCGATCATCAATTTGGTTTCAGACCAGGTCACTCGACCCTGGATATGCTGCTTCTGCTCTCCCATCAATGGATGGAGGTCCTCAATGCCAGACAGGAAATCCGAGCCATATCCCTGGACATATCACGTGCTTTTGACACAGTCTGGCACCCTGCACTACTCACCAAACTCTCTTCCCATGGTATTCAAGGCCATCTCCTCTCATGGCTCGCAGACTTCCTCTCCTGTCGCAGTCAACGTGTGGCCCTAAATGGAGTTCTTTCATCCCCTCTTCCTGTGCAGGCTGGAGTTCCTCAAGGTAGCGTTCTGGGCCCTGTTCTTTTTCTGGTTTTCATCAATGATCTCTCTGACTCTCCGGAAAATCCTTTATTTCTCTTTGCCGACGACTCCACCCTCTGCCGTACCATCTGTCATCCCTTAGACCGGCAAGCAGCAGCTTCTTCGCTCACTGCAGATCTGGATAAAATCACAAACTGGTCCAACATGTGGAACATGTCTTTCAATCCAGACAAATCTCACACTCTCACTATGTCTCTTCGAAAGGACCGTTTAGAACCCCCTCCCATCCACTTTCTCAACAATCCTCTGGAAGAAGTCTTTTCTTTCAAGCTTCTGGGTCTCACTATCTGCCATGACCTTTCCTGGGAAAGACATGTTTCCAACCTCGCCTCAAAAGCCAGTCGCCGATTGGGAATCCTCCGTCGTGCAAAGTCCTTCCTCGGCCCTCTTGAGCTCCTGACCACTTACAAAGCTTTTGTCCGTAGCCTGATGGAGTACTGCTCTCCCCTCTGGGCTGGTGCTCCTGCCTCCCACCTTTCTCGGCTTCACGCTGTCGAAACCAGGGCTTTTAGCATCATCGGCATCTCCCGCAATGAAGCTGAGTCTTTGGGCCTCTCACGCAATCACCGCAGGTTGGTCGGTGGTCTTTCTGTCTTCTTCCGACTCCTATCCAGCCTTGCCCCCCCCTGCTCTCTCTGCGCTTTTCATTTCCATTTCTACATTTCCACAGGGCGCTCAAGGTCCGCCAACAACCCCCTTCTGGTAAAACTATCAAAATCACGAAGCACTGCTCATCTTCACTCTTTCATTCCTTTTTTTCCCGCCTTTGGAATAAACTTCCTCACTCTATTCTTTCCCATTCTTCCCTCCAAGCTTTCAAAACAGCTGTTCACCACCACCTCTTATCATCCCCCATCCAAATCCTCGATCTTTTCTACCCCCGATAATCCACCCAAGCCCACTTCCTTCAATTCCCCTGCTTTCCTTCCTGAAAGTCCCTGTAATGTCCATCTTCTCTTCGCCATGTTCCTCGTCCCATCCCCATCCCTCTCCCTTCCACAGTTCACCTAATGTCTGTTCCCCACTGTTTTGTCCCTTCCCCTCCCGCCCCTCTTGTCTCATGCCCCCTTGCTGTGACTTGTGTGTTAGCTCTCATACGAGCCATGACAAGGTATACAAAAAAAAAGTCCTATTGGGTGTCACGTGCATGTCTCTTGGCCCCATCAAAGATGGGGGACATCATTATTGCGGAGACATCCATATGATCCGCATAGTGATTTGGCACATGTTTTATGCCGGATGCCCTTCCTGACGCAACCCTGGTCGCCTCTTACGACACAGCGATATGGTACACCTATTTTAACTGGGGTATACACCGGCCCAGTATACTGGTACTCATTTCGCCGACCTCGGAAGGATGACAGGCTGAGTCAACCCCCTGGTGTTTTAATTCAGTGGCCCAACGGGGCTTGAACTCAGGACCTTTTGGATCCCAAGCCGCTGCCCGAACCACTGCGCCAACACCAGGTGTGTGTGTGTGTGTGTGTGTGTGTGTGTGTGTGTGTGTGTGTGTGTGTGTGTGTGTGTGTGTGTGTGTGTGTGTGTGTGTGTGTGTGTGTGTGTGTATGTGTATATATATATATATATATATATATATATACATACATATACATACATACATACATACATACATACATACATACACAGCTCTGGAAAAAAATGAGACCACTCCAAAAATTTTTTTAATCAGCATCTTTACATGTATGGCAGCCATTCCATTCCAGTGTCTGTTGAATTCCAACATGGGCACACCTCATTCTACTTAGTGTGGTACTGATTAGGTGATCACCTGAACCGAATCTGATTTAACAAGGAAAGGTATAAAAACCACTGCTATCGTCATCACTATCCTCTTGCAATTGGACCAGCTGGATGGTAAAAACAGTGCTAGTAGTACCTCAAAAGTAATTGGAATCAAAAAAATAACTACTGACCATGCCAAAAGAAAAAATAACTATTGATCATGCCAAAAGAGTTGAAAAGAAAAGTTTTGAGTGACGAAAAGAAGGGTTCAATTCTGGCTTTACTGGCAGAGGGATACAGTGAGCGTCACATTGCTTCAATCCTTAAAATTTCAAAGATGGCGGTTCATAAGAACAAGGTCAAGCAGCAGACATTGGGGACAACAAAGCTACAGACTAGCAGAAGGCGAAAACGACTTTCCACTGACCGGGATGACCACCAACTCATTAGAATGTCACTCAACAACCGTAGGATGACATCAAGTGACCAACAAAAAGAATGGCAAATGGCAGCTGGAGTGAAGTGCATGGCGAGGACGGTTCGAAACAAGCTCCTAGGGGCAGGGCTGAAGTCGTGCAAAGAGAGAAAAAAGCCCTTCATCAATGAGAAGCAAAGAAGAGCCAGGCTGAGGTTTGCAAAAGACAATAAGGATTGGACCGTAGAGGACTGGAGTAAGGTCGTCTTCTCTGATGAGACCAATTTTAATCTTTGCCCAACACCTGGTCGTCTAATAGTTGGACAGAGACATGGAGAGGCCTACAAGCCACAGTGTTTCACACCCACTGTGAAATTTGGTGGAGGATCGGTGATGATCTGGGGGTGCTTCAGCAAGGCTTGAATTGGGCAGATTTCTCTTTGTGAAGGACTCGTGAATCAAGCCACGTACAATGTTGTCCTGGAAGAACACTTGCTTCCTTCTGCTCTGACAATATTCCCCAACTCTGAGGATTGGTTTTTCCAGCAGGACAATGCTCCATGCCACACAGCCAGGTCAATCAGGGTGTGGATGGAGGACCATCAGATCAGGACCTGTCATGGCCTGCCCAATCTCCAGAACTGAACCCCATTGAAAACCTCTGGAATGTGATCAAGAGGAAGATGGATGGTCACAAGCCATCATACAAAGCTGAGCTGCTTGAACTTTTGTGCCAGTAGTGGCATAAAGTCACCCTACAGCAATGTGAAAGACTGGTGGAGAGCTTGCCAAGATGCATGAAAGCTGTGATTGAAAATCAGGGTTATTCCACTAAATATTGATTTCTGAACTATTCGTAAGTTAAAACATTTGTATTGTGTTGTTTAAAAATGAATATGAACTTGTATTGTTTGTATTATTTGAGGTCTGAAAACACTGAATCTTTGTTGTTATTTTGAACAGTTGTCATTTTCCGCAAATAAATGCTCTAAATGACTATATTTTTATTCGGAATTTGGGAGAAATGTTGTCAGTAGTTTAAAGAATAAAACAAAAATATTCATTTTACCCAAACACATACCTATAAATAGTAAAACCAGAAAAACTGATAATTTTGCAGTGGTCTCATAATTTTTTCCAGAGCTGACTATATATATATATATATATATATATATATATATATATATATATATATATATATATATATATATATATATATATATATATATATATATATATATATGTATATATATATATATATATATATGTATGTATATATATATATATATATATATATATATATGTATGTATATATATATATATATATATATATATATATATATATATGTATATATATGTATGTATATATATATATATATATATATATATATATATATATATATATATATATATATATATATATATGTATATATATATGTATATATATATGTATATATATGTATGTATATATATGTATATATATGTATATATATGTATATATATATATATATATATATGTATGTATATGTATATGTATATTTATATGTATATGTATATATAGATATATATATATATATATATATATATATATATATATATATATATATATATATATATATATATATATATATATATATATATATATATATATATATATATATACCGGGCGTAGTGGTGTGCGCCTGTAATCCGGCTACTCGGAGGCTTGGGTTGGAGGATCGCTTGAGGACGGGGGCTCTGCACTGGGCAGGGTGCAGAGCAGCCTGGAATCATGGCGAAACCCAAATCCTGATCCCTGTGTCGTAAGAGGCGACCAGGGTTGCGTCAGGAAGGGCATCCGGCGTAAAACCTGTGCCAAATCAGTATGCGGATCATAACGGATGATCCGCTGTGGCGACCCCTAACGGGAGCAGCCGAAAGATGAACAACAACTATATATATATATATATATATATATATATATATATATATATATATATATATATGTATGTATATATATGAATATGAGGCCCTGTGAGGAGTGATGTAAGCGACATTTTGAATGATATGATAGGGTAAGGGTTAAAATAGTGCTATATGGCATAAACTCCAAAATGGACGATGTGTCACTTAAATCACTCCTCCTCACGGCGCCTCATATATATATATATATATATATATATATATATATATATATATATATATATATATATACATATATATATATATACATACAAGAGGGGAGGGAGGGGGAACGCAGCGTGAGGGGAAGGAAGGGGAAGGCTGTGTACCAGGGCATTATTGCGGAGACAAAACATGCCCAAATAGCAGGATTTTCTTTCCATTGGCTGTGTTGGATATAAAACCAGGCAGTCGCATGTAAAAATTAAAACTAATGCCAGCTATTTGGGAATGGCCGAACTGCCTGCAGTACCCCCCCCCCCCCAAACCGTACATTAATTATGGATGAGATGAGGAACCATTTATATAAATACAAACTAATTAAAGGTAGTCAGCATGAGTTTACCAAAGGTAATTCTAGTTGAACAAATATTTGGAGTTCTATGAAGCATTGTCTGATTGGGTGGATGAGGGAATGGCAGTGGACATCGTATATCTAGACTTTAAGAAGATATTTGACAAAGTACCACATCGGAGATTAATCGCCAAAGTGAGGGCTTGTGGAGTGGCTGATCATTTAGCTAATTGGATTGCAAATTGGCTTTGTGAGAGGAAGCAAAGTGTGGCTGTTATTGGGAGGTTGTCTTGCTTGGAGGATGTAAGTAATGGGGTCCCTCAGGGATCAGTACTTGGACCATTCCTATTTATTCATTATTTATGTCAATGATTTGGATAGCAGGGTGAAGAGTAGGCTTTCCAAATTTGCAGATGACACAAAGCTTGGAGGTAATGTGTTTAGCAGGTGGGGTGGTGATCAGATATAGGAAAGTATTGATATTTGCATAGATTGGGCAAAAGATTGGCAGATGTAATTTAACCTGAGCAAGTGCAAGGGTGGTGAGATTGGAAGCTTAGGATCTTGATTTAAAATCAAACTTGGCTGTTGAATTATTTATTGGTGGGGTTGACTCTGCCTGTTATTGTTCGAGGTCAAAATGGGTGCCAGCTTTCTGGTATCCTATGCTGGAGAGGTGACCCTTCCAGGATTGTGCCCAATGGCCAAAGTGAGTGCTTAGGCAGCACCAATGATCTGCACAGAGTGTGGTCCCAATAGATGTTTGGATTTTATTGTTCATTCCTTTTCGCATCTTATTCTCGAGCATTCATCCTGTAGAAAAGTTATTCTTTTACAAAGCAAAGTTACATTTCGCACTGGTGTGGGTCAGGTGTAGACATGTATGCAGACTCCATGGGAGGTTTGATTTGCACGTGAATTTCTCAGATAACTCGGTTCCGGTGTGGACATTTGCAAAATTTGGTGCTGCACATTCAAGTTCTTGATGGAGACTCATTCCACCTTAGCCACGGTTTTAATTCACAGGACGAATACATTTCTGAACCTGAAGTTTTTTTTCAGCTTACAAGCTGCTGCTTCATTATCTTCTTTTTGGCGGAAAAAAAGAGTTCAAGGTGCATGAAGAGGCAAAGATAATGTACCAAAAAATAAAACGCCTTCCAATTTAAAATGAAACTTTGCAAACACACTGAACACACATGGTTCATTCCAGTGAAAATGAAGTGATCACAGCTCTCCCACAACAAACACAAAATATTATGGGGGATTTAATTAATGACAATGTATGCCGTGATAATTGTAACACTTGTCTTTCCCCTCGAGACTGCAGCTCCAATACGATGATAGCAAGCTCATAGTCATCTCAACATCACCTTGACTCTTTAACTCACTTCATGAAGAACACCGTTTCGTTAACTTGTTATAAAATGATGTAACAATTTTATTTTTGAGTTTCGCGATAATAAGTTGAGGTTTTTGTTTCATCTACATCATTCAAAAATTCCTCGTAATTATATCTTTATTACATTCATTCAAAATATTGTTACGAATTTGGGAATTCGATTGCACACAACATTCAGGTTCCTTTAGTCAGCTATGTCGACAAGTGCATGTTCCCTAGATAGCTCACCTTCCATTGTTTAAATTTTCAGAAATCAATTCGATGCGCTACGGATCGATTTAATAGTTAGGGAATGAACAATGGAGACATCCCTCCCCCTCTTCTGCGAAGAGGAAGAAGAATCCTGCCGTCCCATGACTTATGACTCAACAACTCCCTCCCACCCGTGGTTGAGCGGGGGGGGGGGAGATGGATCACGAGGGCATGACTCACGCCGGGCGCGGAGGAGGCGGGGGGCGGAGAAGGATAAGGACGAGAACCTTTCTTTGTTCTTGGGCAGTAAGCTTTTTGCTTTGGCAGATAGTAGCCGTTCAGGAGACCTTCGGGTCCTGTTTGGCTTGCGTTAGGGTCGAGGACTTCGGAAGCTTTTTGCTTCGGCTGGCTCAGTGAGCTTCGGCTGAGGCCTGGCTCGGGAGAAGGCTGTTTGGAGGCTCTTTGCTTTGATGGTTCCATGAGCTTCGGCTTCTGCTTGGCTCGGGAGAGCTTTTTGCTTCAAGCCGCCCTGTTTGGAAGGAAGTTAAGCCGGTTGCTCGGCTAGAGCTGTGAGTGGTGGCTTCTTCTTCTCAGTTCGTAGAGCTCTTTGTTCTCCATTTTGGTTCCCGGCTTTGTGCGACTCATCGACCTCTTCGTGGAGGTGGTTCCTCGGGGAAGCGACTCATCGACGGGAAGGATCGGCGCCTCGTCTCACCAACACGTGTTGAGAAGCGCGGGAGGTGGTTCCTCGGGAAAGCAACGCATCGATGGGAAGGATCGGTGCCTCGTCTCACCAGCACGTGTTGAGAAGCGCAAAAGGATTCGCGGGAGCTCAGGAAGCATCGCGGCTCGGCGATTGGATCCAGCTCGCTCTCGCTGGGGCCCGGGTCCGAACAACTTGAAGACCACACGAGGTGGAGAGGTTCGAGATTGGTTCTGGGTTTCAGCTCACCTGTCCTCCGAGCTGGAGTTGGTTATTAAAGGCCTCTGCCCCCATTTCTTGTGTGTGTGTGTGTGTGTGTGTGTGTGTGTGTGTGTGTGTGTGTGTGTGTGTGCGTACGTGTGTCTGTGGGCCCGTCTAATAAGTAGGAACTGCTGTTAAGTGCAAGTGACTGTACATAATAAGTAGACGGTTGTAGTTCTTTTGTCATGCTTTTGTTGCTTGTATAGGTGCATATGTGTTTTGCCTTGTTTAATTGCATACGTGCTTTATTATAATAAATGTCCTTGTGTGAATGTAAACCTGTTCGTTGCGTCCATTCCCTCATTGAACTGCCCCATCTTGCACTTGGAATATAGTTGGTTTTTAAATAGCCAATAAATATAATCGGGTCCGGCGAGGTCTGGCGATAATACCCGCTTTGTTATCCCAGAACGGAACGGACTGCTTAAGCGGTTCGTGTCCAAGCAGGCCTTCGCCGAGGTACGGTCCCTCGATAGGTTACCCGCGTGGGTACTTAGGTATATCGATATTCGGCGATTGACCCTATTTCGCACGGGAAGAATGCGGACTGGGCCATGGTGTGATTGAAAACCCACCCGTGACAAGTTTCTGGCGTTGTTCCACAAAGTCATGACCCGATTGTCCGTTCGGTGGGCGAAGCGACCGCTATTGGTTAGACGCGGTCGTTCGAACGCCGGGCGGGCGGGAATTCTACAACAATATCTTCAGAGCAATTAAAGGAGTCTTATGACATAAAAATATTTAAATTAATGGGTTTTTTTGGAAACATTGTCAAGACTCATATATTATTGAGTTCATCGATTGAACGGATCAGGACATAACAGGACAAAAGGAACAGTGGATAGAGGTGGGGGAAACACCAACAGCAGAGTGGAAGGTCCAAGATAGAGGGAGACTTGGACAAACAATGGGTTTGGGGAGGAGTGAGGGCAGAAGAGGAAAGGGTGGATACAGAAGGAAACTCACAGTAGGGAAAACAAATAGAAGTTTGTAATGAGAAGGGCTTGGAGTGTGGTGGGGCATCAGGAGGTAGGGTGGATGGGGGGTTAGTGAGTGTATAAAACATCATGGTTTTTGATTGGGGACAATCTGAGATGGTGATATGAGGAACAGCTGTCTTGAAGACCTGGATGGAAAAATGAGATGGAAGAGAATGTGGAAGTTTGTTCCGCACTCAGGAAAAAAGAGGAACAAATGATTGGAGGTCACAAGTGAAACTGGATTTTGGTAGATTGACTCAAAGAGGGTTGATGGTGCACTCTGTGCACCTAGCAGAAAACTTGGGGGGGGGGGGACAAACCACAGAAAGAGCAGAGGGTGCAAGACTCGAGAGGAGGTGGTAGAATACAAAGAGACCACCGACCTGTGTGCGATGGGAAAGTGGTAGAAAGATGGGTCCATGGACTCAGCTTCAGCAAGGGAGATTAAAATGATATTGAAGGCTTGGTTTCCATGGCATCAAGCTGAGCAAAGTGTGACATATGGGAACCACTCCAGAGGGGAGAGTCATACTCCATGGAGCTGCAAATGAAGGCCTTGCTGGCAGATATGAGTTCAATTGTGTCAAGGAAGAAGTTTGTATGAGTGAAGATGCCCAGACGGCGGCTAGCTTTGGAGGTCAACTTTCAAATGTGGCAAGCCCAAGAAGGATAATGACTGTTGGTGAGACCCAGGAGTTTGACTGGAATGAACATCCTCAAGAGGATTGTTCAAAAAGTGGATGTGAGGGTTTGACATTCAGTCCTTTCGGAGGGAGATACATTGTGACATTTGTCACGATTGAAAGACACTTTCCAAGTATTTGACCTGATTGTGATTTTATGAAGGTCTGAGGAGAGAAAAGAGGCTGCTACCTGCCTCTGAATGATGAGGAATGGTGGAGTCATCAGCAAATGGATAAAAAGGGGTTTCCAGAGTCAGATTTTTAGTGATGCAGTGATGCAGAACAAACAAAAAAAAGCGCAAAAAATACTCAAATTACCCCAAAACAAGCTTTTTAAACCAAACGAAAGCATTGTCTGACTCAACTTCTTGTTTTGCATCACCATTCTGAAGTGAAAACCTGTGATTTCATTGAAATATTGAGTATTTTAGCTTCAAATTCATGCAAAAAATGCTCAAATTACCCTAAAACAAGCTTTTTAAACCAAACAAAAGCATTGTCTGACTCAACTTTTTGTTCTGCGTCACTATTCTGAAGCGAAAACGTGTGATTTCATTGAAATAGTGAAATAGTATTTTAGCTTCAAATTTGCACAAAAAATGCTCAAATTACCCTAACACAAGCTTTTTCAACCAAACAAAATCATTGTCTGAGTCAACGTTTTGTTCTACATCACTATTCTGAAGCGAAAACGTGTGATTTCATTGAAATAGTGAGTATTTTATCTTCAAATTCTCGCAAAAAAATGCTCAAATTACCCTAAAACAAGCTTTTTAAACGAAACAAAATCATTGTCTGAGTCAACGTTTTGTTCTACATCACTATTCTGAAGCGAAAACGTGTGATTTCATTGAAATAGTGAGTATTTTAGCTTAAAATTGCCGCAAAAATGCTCAAATTACCCTAAAAGAAGCTTTTTAAACCAAACCAAAGCATTGTCTGACTCAACGTTTTGTTCTGCATCACTATTCTGAAACGAAAACGTGTGATTTCATTGAAATCGTGATTATTTTAGCTTCAAATTCACGCAAAAAATGCTCAAATTACCCTAAAACAAGCTTTTTAAACCGAACAAAAGCATTGTCTGACTCAACTTTTTGTTCTGCATCACTATTCTGAAGCGAAAACGTGTGATTTCATTGAAATCGTGATTATTTTAGCTTCAAATTCGCGCAAAAAAATGCTCAAATTACCCTAAAACAAGCTTTTTAAACTGAACAAAAGCATTGTCTGACTCAACTTTTTGTTCTGCATCACTATTCTGAAGCGAAAACGTGTGATTTCATTGAAATCGTGATTATTTTAGCTTCAAATTCGCTCAAAAATTGCTCAAATTATCCTAAAACAAGCTTTTTAAACCAAACAAAAGCATTGTCTGATTCAACTTTTTGTTGTGCATCACTATGCTGAAGCGAAAACGTGTGATTTCATTGAAATAGGGAGTATTTTAGCTTCAAATTCGTGCAAAAAATGCTCAAATTACCCTAAAACAAGCTTTTTAAACCAAACAAAAGCATTGTCTGACTCAACTTTTTGTTCTGTTGAGCCCACTATTCCAATGAGCCCAGTATTTTAGCCCAGTGGCTCAAATGACTGAGGCCCAATGAGGGGGAATGTGGCCCTGTTGAAAAATTATATCAGGTTGCAGGTCTTCGATCTGTGGGAAGGTGCATCCTTCCAACATGTTAATGTAAATTGTGGAGGTCACTGTGTCCTGTGAAAAGAAAAACGAACCCACAAAGCGGTCATGGAGAAGGTCACACCACATATTGACCTTTGGACTGTTGCCTCTATGCATTCAATGTCCATGTGGGGATTTTCAGAGCCACAGATCCTCACATTGTGTCGGTTGACCTTCCCCGATACAAGAAAGTAAACTTCGTCTGTGAACATGACCTTTTTCAAGTAATCTTCATTCATCTTCTATGCGACTGAGCATTTCCAAAATAAACGCCTTGCATTTGGATCAATTATTTGGTTTGAGTTCCTGTTGTATCTGCACCTTAAAAGCGTAAAGGTTCAGTCTTTTGCAAAATCCTGTGTACAGTGGTGGTTGGTCATCCCAGTTCTTTGGATGCACGTCAAACTGATTTTCTGGGACTTTGTTGAAATGATTCACACACTCTTTCACTCTCTGCTGCACTTGTGTTTAGTCGACCAGTACTTTTCTGTTTCTCACAACTTCCAGTCACCTTAAACCTCTTGTACCACTCTATGATACTACTCCATGATGGTGGATTCCTTCCTTGTTCAGAAACTACATTAATTTGCATGTCAGATCTCATCTCGATGAACCATTCGACACACTGAGTTTTCTCCTGCCGAGTCGCCATTTTACTTTTACATATAACCACCAGATATGAAAAAAGAAGACTTTATGAGTTGCTGTATCACACAAAACAAAGTATATCATTGTATCATTTGTGGTACTAAATATATGAATAACCAAATTTGTCAAGGTCTTTTTGGAACACCCTTATGTAGTGATTATCCACGACGATTGAGAGAGGATGCCATACCCATGATTAAGTGGAACAAACAGCCATTGCTCAAAACTGTAACAACATCTCTACCCAGCTACCAGAACATGTACAGAGGCAATTTGAGTGGTGAATCAAACACCTGATGCAATTGCCCCAGCTGTAACCACAAGAGCACATAAAAAATAATTATCTATTATCAACACAAATTTCTACAAATCATATAAACCACCCTCTATTTATGGTGGAGAGAAAGTATGTATGTATGTATGTATCATCTTCTCCTCTGAGAGGATTTGACCTTGGCCATGAAAACTTTCAGGGTCTCCCTCCCCCCACCCAGCCTCCATGGTCTCCCTCCACCATCCCCCATCAATCATCACCCCCAGAAATACCCACCATAATCCCACACCCGATCTCAACTGGAGCATCACTTCCCCCTGCACTGGGGCACGACATCAACATCCCATGGACACGATGGTGTCTGGCGAAAGTGTGATGCAGGATGATCCCATAACATACAGGGCACCTGGTCAGCCTGAGATGGTGGGACAAAGCATTCGTCGCCGATTTTGTCCGCAGGGTCTGTACTGTCGAGTGATCGCAGGTATTTCTACTCGAGTAATACATAAACCGATTTATCAATTAATACAAAACCCCTTACTTTTAAAACCGTCAATTGAATGAAAAGCAAAACCTACCAAGCTGTAGTTAACATGCAACTGGCATTTTGATCTTTTTAACAACTCGATCTCCACTTCTGCCCTGTTCATCTAAATTGCTTGCACAAGGATTAAAATGATATTGCTCCACAATTCCTCCACGTAAGCGTTTCCATCACTAATTTCATCTCGAACAGTATTTTTCAGAACACCACTAAGCAGTTTCAACATATTGAGAACCTTCAGAGTTACTAATGATGGTGGAATCAGTATCGGAATCTGAGCTCGACATGCACTGTTTCTCCATGTATTCCCCTGCTTTGATCAAGGTCCACATGTGACGACACTGGCGGAATCGAAGATCGATACTTTTGGGCTTTTTTCGACACATTTGTCGATTGGCAAAAAATGTTTTTGCCTATTTTTTATTTTTTTTCATTTCAAATTAGAACATGATTAATAAATGTATTTTTTAGAAAAAAAAAAAACAACAAAAATACAGTGCAAACCTCAAAACTCTTGTTGGTTAATTTTTTTGGAGGTTGGAATTTATTACCCCTAAAGAGGTATTTGCTTTCTTCTTAAACAATAAAAATGATTCTGATGAAACTTCATGACATCCTTCATCACCCTTGATGTACCAAAGTTTGTTCATGACATTAGAAAAATCTGCTCTCAGGGGATTTAAGGGGGGTTGCCCCCCAAAATATGTATTTGCTTTCCTCTCCAAAACTACACATACGATTCAAATGAAACTTGACCACCATCTTCAACACCCATAATGTACAAAAGTTTGTTCATGACATTAAAAAAATTGTGGTCTGAG
Source organism: Eptatretus burgeri (assembly GCF_056783735.1). NCBI lineage: Eukaryota > Metazoa > Chordata > Myxini > Myxiniformes > Myxinidae > Eptatretus > Eptatretus burgeri. Next base: position 86,866,338 of record NC_140961.1, on the reverse strand, counting down.
GGGTTCTAGAGGGGGGTTCCCCCAAATATATATATATATATATATATATATATATATATATATATATATATATATATATATATATATATTTGCTTTCTTTTCTGAAGCCACACACACAATTCCGATGAAAGTTGACCATAATTTTATCACCTGTGATGGACCAAGGTTTGTTCATGGCATTAAAAAAAAGAAGCAAAGGTTTTTATTTTGTTCTCCATTTGATATTTGTGGGTCATCCATGCCTACCATTGGTTGTCTGAGTATCTTATCCAACCACGACCAGGTGAGTGCTCATGGTTATTACCCCTATGTTTAATATCTCTGAGGTTCTTTGTCATCATTCCTGTTGGTTCAGCTATCACTGATACAATTTTGGCATTCTTTAGCTTCCAGGATCTTCTCACTTCATTCTCAAGGTCTTGGTATTTGGTCATTTCCTTGATTTTTGCATCGTTTGGTCCAAAATCATTGGTATTCATACCTCAATTAGCAATGCCTTCTCTTTTTTTGTACCTAAGTATGATATCTGGTCACAACGCTTTGTTTTCGATGTTCACGCCCGATGGGATCATTCAGTCGTACGTGAGCATTACTTCAATGTTTTCAGTGATTGCTTTTGGTTCATTTTCCCACAAATTTTCTGGAATTGGAATATAAAAGTTTTTGCAAATGTGCCAGCAGATTACTTTACAAACTCAGTTGTGTCGTTCTGTGTACAGCTGTTTTGACACGTTTTTTTTTCGTGTTTGCTCATTAAGTGACACATACCATTTTCTTTGCACACCCCACCTCCACCCCTCACCTGCCTTTTTTTTCCATTCTCCCACCCTTTTCTCTCACTCTGTCCCTCCTCACTCCCACTCCTCATAAAATGCAGCACTCTCCTCCCAAACCTCTCTCTCTCTCTCTCTCTCTCTCTCTCTCTCTCTCTCTCTCTCTCTCTCTCTCTCTCTCTCTCTCTCTCTCTCTCTCTCTCGCCCCTCATTCACACGCGCATCCCTCCCTCTCGCAGTGAATAGCAACATTTGATGAGGTGTTGCTCTCCCCACCTCCTCTCAAGCTCCCATTTCTTCATCCTCTCTACCTCCCCTTCCCCCTCTCACCCTACACCTGCATCCTCCTCTCTCTCTCTCTCTCTCCCTCCCTCTTTACCCCCCCCCCACACTATTGGCCTATCAGCGAAGTGACGGGTTGTATTTTCTCGTGCATAATAATCTGAGATCTGTCTTGTGCAAATAGCATCACACTATTCTGAGCAATGCTAGGCCTGATCCATGACAATGTTGTGTCACATGAAAAATACAATGTCAGCTCCACCGAAGTTAGAATCCTGGGATTGGGAAGTTTGTTTCTTTACCATAAATTTGGTTGATAGCTGGATTAAATGCAATTAAAATGTTGGAGATTATTTAGAACAATGAAACTTGAATAAAGTTTGTTCCTCGCAATATGACTGTTATCTCAGTTGGTGACAGAACTTTAGAGATGCCTTTTCATAAACTTAACATGCATGTGAAATGATTAAAATTATTATTTGTCATTGCCATATTCAATGTGATTTTGAGTTGCATTGTTCTTTGAGGTCGTTATTTAATGATGAAATTATGTTTCTGGAATCCCTTTGACCTTACTGCAAAGTTCTCATCTGCTACGTGATGCTGACAGGAACTTTCTAGACTCATTTTTGTTGAAAGTTAACTTATTTGAAGAATTAGCTGATAATCATGTTATGCTGAGTGGTATCCTTGGATGAATTTATTAATTAAAATGAAGGCAATGGAGTAATCGGCTACACTATGGTATCACGAATCATTGTGATTTCTAGGGCTGTAATGTTTTACTCCCGAGGTTCTCAAATTATTTCTTGCTGAGTTTTAATGGAAAAATCTCAACTTTGAACTCACAAATTGTGACATGAGGATGAATGTCTCTTGGAAAGATATGAAACCCTGCTGAGAAGTCATGGAAGATCACTGCTATTGCTGAAAGGGAGAGTACAGCTATTCTCTTGATATGCCTGGGATAACATTTAATGACACAGAAGCAATGTGCATGAGAAGTTGTTGGTTCATTTAAGTCGTTGGCTTATCTTAAACTGCTGAATGCTTGAGGATTTTTGCAAGAGTTTCCACCCCTTGTCAAATGCTGTTGATCTTTGAAGGAAGTTTCTCATTTAGTTATGTGACATTATGCCATTTAAAGATTTCCACCCTTATGGGCATAATGGTGAAAGCATCTGCTCTTATTGTGGGAGGAATGGTGGTCTGAACCCTGGTTGATGCTTCCTTGCTTGATGCTCAGCATTTGAAAAGGATAGACCACAGACGAACAACCATATGTTCGTAATAATAGCACAGACTCTGATGGGACTCATGACATCCTGATGCATTGAAGTTCCTTGTTATGTGATGGAACTCATATTATTGTTATTGTGACACAATAGTACAGACCATTTCGTATATAACTGCACATATTGAACATGATAAATGGGGAGGCCTTAACAAGTTTAAATATTGTGCAGGGTCTTTGTTCGGATATCTTCATGTTTTAAAGAAAACGTTGATTTTTTTGGGGGTGGGGGGGGGAGAGGAGGTTTATTTATTCTCTAGTTGGTATTCAATCGTTTCTCTGCAAAGTTAGTTCTTGAAGCACATGGCAATTAAAATCCTGCATTCTTGATGTTGTCCTTCCACTTGGAATGTTTAATTAACTCCAGAAGCTAAAGCTGGTGAGGCATTTGGTAAGTGAGCTCATGGGAATATATTAAGAATGAGAAGTTTCAAAAGGAAGACTTCTATGAGATTATAGATACCTTGAAACTTGTGCCTCTGTGAAGTCAAGGCAAGGTCAAAGTTAAAGGGGTAAAGGGTTTTGGGTATTTCTAAGATTATATTAATATGAATTTCATCCCACAACCTTCAAAAAAATTAACTGTACAGCTATAACTATAACGATTATTTTTGATTGATCCTTAATTAATGTAAATCAGCTCCCCCAAAACATGAGTAATTAAACATTTCAATCAAAATAAGAAGGTAAGCAGCAGATCACATGATACAAGCCATGTACAATTGATAGTGAATAAAGGGTTTGAAACGGTAATGACATGCAGATTATACAACATTAAGAAGACCTCATGACATTAATGATAAACTATGAAACTATGATATTGTTACGGTTGAGGAAATTCGCATTACACCACAAAGAGTCCTCAGGTGAGATATCTCGATAGGTCCATGTATAGTTAGCCCAAACCCGTTGTATCGAGGGAATTTATGTGATCCATCCAGGCCGCGATGCTTTGAGTTAGCCATTTTTCTGTTCTATCTTTAATTTCAAACAAACAGCATCTCAACAATCATGCCATCCCCACCACAGCGCCAACCACACTACAACCACGCCACCTCCACCATCTACGCTACCACATCTTCGCCACTCGCCATACATTAGGCCGCTTGCGGTTACGAACTCCGCGGAGGAACAAACAAAAACCAACAACGATGCTCGGGGGCTTTTCCCGCCTGTTTCTCCCATCAAAATTATCCGCGCTCGGTGTGGGGGAAGTGCGATCCGAGCCGGGGGTCAAAGGTGAGAAAAGGTGGGGGCCTCTTTTTGGGGGAATAATTATCTGGCCCTGAGCCAAAAACTGACTCCCCCGGCCCCCACATGGAGTGGGGTGGAGGGAGAGTGAGAGGGCACGCCCCCCTTTGAGAGGCTTCTCCAAGAAGCTCGAAGGGAGGCGGGGCCGAAAACAGGGTGGAGCGAAGGGCGGAGCCCCGCGCCACAAAAGGCGGACAGAACGGACCTTGAGGGGTTGAGTTGGTTTTTTCGAGGCTTCCTGTCTCCTAAGAGTTGAGTTGGTTTTTCGAGGCTTGCTGTCTCCTAAGGAGTTGAGTTGGTTTTTGCGAGGCTTCCTGTCTCCTTCGAGTTGAGTTGGTTTTTCGAGGCTTCCTGTCTCCTAAGGAGTTGAGTTGGTTTTTTCGAGGCTTCCTGTCTCCTAAGAGAGAAGTTGTCTTTGAGGTTTCCTGTCTGCTTGTCTTGTCGGGGGAAGAGGTCCTGCGCTCGCGGCTTGGCGAGCGACCTGTGAACGGAGGCACAGACGGGAGACGCGGCAGCGCCAGTCGTGAGGTGGACCTGCGCGTCCGGACGAGGAGTGCCGGAGAGTGTTCGCCGGCCGCGAGAGAGGTCGGGGCCAGGTGCCACCACGCTGACGGTCATGGGAGAGGGACTCACCGGCCAGGAAAAGGGAAGTTGCGACTCCTTTTCCTTTTCCTTTGCTTTTTGTGTAAATCCTTGTGGTGGCGCCGTCCATCAAGTAGTATTGTTTTAAGTGTTGCCGTGTGTCGGCTTTAGTCGATTGTAGCTCTGCATTTGCTTCTATTGTTTTAACTGTTTTATGTGCATTTTTCTTTTGCTGTATATACGTGCCTTACGTGCCTTCTGTGTGAAATAAGTGTGCATTGTGTGAACTTGTTCCCCGTTGCGCTGCGTCCTTTCCTTTCTTTGAATTTCCATCTTGCATCACGTAAGGGGTTCGTAGTGGGTTTAAAACGCCCGGTAATTAATCGGAACCGTCATGGTCGACGATAACACCGCTCAGTTATCACTGTAGCAAGGAACGGACCACTTAAGCGGTTCGTGTCCGGAGTCGGCCTGTGGCGTGGTATCATCGCCCGGTCAACCAGTCGCGCAGGTACTTAGGTAGGTCGAATTTGGCGAGCAACCCTATCCTGCGTGGGTGGGCAATTGGCACGATCGTGGTGAGGTTAAACCCCCACCCGTGACTAGCTCCCGGCGTTGTTCCGAGAGGGTCACGACTGAATTGCCCGTTCCCGTGGGCGAGGCGGCCGCCGTTCGAGTCGAGCGGCCGATCGCACGCCGGCAGGCACGAATTCGCAAAAATATGTATGTCAATTCGACAAATATGCATTTGTACATTTGTGATGAAATTGTATGAACAAAATACAGATTTTGATGTGATATTTGCACAAACACATCCAGCTGCTGGATGAGTGATGCCATAAGTTGATTTATTCCTGACATCAAGCATCTGGGGAAATTTGCTCAGCCGATTGTGAAGCGGACCTGCTGGGATTATTCATGTCAATTCGCTATGCTCCTTGTGCTTTAAAAAGAACCAATGAAACACAGCAAAGGTGAGAAGTGGCAGATCAAGGATTGATATCCGCTCATAGCTCAATGGTGATCTACTAGTTCACCTTAAAAAAACTACGAATGAATGCAACTTTAAATTTTTATTTCCTGCATTATTGATTGAAAATGATATTTGTCTTTGGACATTCCATATAACAAGTATTGTTGAAGTACATTTTAATTCATCTCTCAATGTAAAAAATTAGAAGAGAAATTTATTTTGGGAGCCTTCAGGCTGTAATACATATTCTGTGAGATCATTTATCCTCTTTTTAAATGTTTTTTAGATCTTATACTTTATTTATCTGAGTCTTGTTCGACTTGAATGTCATGCACGGACGTGTAATTTATCCATTCCGTTAATTTTGGCAATTACCATACACAGCAAATATTGTACTAGGGTTCTCACCTCCACCACCGAAGGTGAAGGAGATTATGTTTTCATCCCTCTCTGTCTGTTTGCTTGTTTGTCTGTCTGTTTGTGTGCAGGATATCTCAAAAGTTATGGACGGATTCGGATGAAACTTGGTGGACACGTTGAGTGTGTGACCACGACAAATTGATTCGATTTTGGTGAAGATCCAACTGCGGATCTGGATACGAGTATTATTTAATATTTAAATTGATTCTTCACCATTGAGAGATCGAGCCAAAAACGATATAGTACTTTATTGCGTGATATTTCAAAAATGTATTGGGCCCGATATGTTCTCGTGGATCAGGCATTGCGGGGTGGAGGTATGCACTCTTTCAAGTGCCCTTCTTGTTTTTTATGCTTTGGCTTGTTGTAAGCTCGAGAGGGTGGTATTACGGAGTGCTATATGATATGTGAGAGGACTTTCCAAAGCCAAACAAAAAAGGTTGAAAGCAAAGGAATGTGTGAATACCCAAGACTCTCCATTAATTTGGTAAGGCATGAACATTAAGAAGCTTCCCTCAGAGCTTGAATCTCATTCTATTGTTCTGTCTGTATCCCGCTTGTTCACCGAAGGGAAGGAAATACTGCCGTGAGCCTCGGAATGACTATCATTCATCATTTCAAAGTATCTGTCTATACATTGCCATGAAGGAGAATTTATACAGCTGATGTACAACTCATTAAATGCAAAACAGCTTTTTCAGCAAAACTTCTGAGATTCCAGAGGAGGAGGTGTGATAGTCATAATATATGAGGGAAGAAAAGATGTGATGCGGATAGGGTTTGAAGTTGTGATGTGGATTGGGTTTGAAAAAAGGAACAAATAATTATTAATCACCTCCCAAAGATCAGGATGGTCCTTGGATTGACAGCAAATGCAAGCTTTCTTTTTTCTTTTTTTTCTTATTTTTTTGGTAGCTCGTGTTGACGCCTGTGCTGTGGGGGAGTGAGGACACAGAATGGATCAAGATGTACCAGGATGAAAAGAATGGTAAAAAGAGATGTTGTGGAGGTTTTGGGGGTGGGCAGATTAACAGTAGGTCAAAGGGACAAAATAGAGGGAGATTTGGTGAAATAAGGGATGTGGGAAAGAATGAGGACAAGAGGAAGACACACCTATATTTTGATGGACACCGCCACAAGCTCACATTCACAGAAGTAGAAGTAAAAGAGGTGGGATTGGTGGGGGGGGGGGTAGATTGCTTAGAAAAGAGCCAGCTTATGGATGGGGGATGACATGAGGTGGTGTTAAACAGCTGCATTGAAGCCCTGGAGGTAAGAGAATGAGGAAGTTGAGTCCATAGATGGGGGAAAAAAGAGGAAATAATGAATGAAAGTCAGCAGTGAGTCTGGATTTTGCGATTATGCGATTTTGATCAGATTTTAAGGTCATGACCTAATTATAGACATTTTAACATTTTCACCAAAACTTGACTCAGGTTTGCCCGATCAGAATGAAATTTCTCTCTATTAGATAGCCAAGAGCAAGCTGCATTTAAAATATATTTACATCATACCCCTCTGGGTTAAAGGCCAAGGACTTACACCCCTTGGAATACCAAACCACCATATTGGATTTTCTCCATTTTTTCTGCCAATGTCTGAGGGCTTTCAGAATGATATTGTGCATCAATAATGGGAATAAAAATGACGTGGGGGTGAATATTTTTTGACCTTTACCTAATTTAAGGCCTAATTATAGATATTTAAATATTTTTCACAAAACCCGACTGAGGTTTGTCTGATCCAAACGAAGTTGCCCTCCCTAGATAGCCTTGTGCAAGGCATACTTATGCTTCATTTATGTAATAGCTCTTTGGGTTAAAGGTCAAGGTCTCACACTTCAAGGAGTACAAAACCACCATTTAGGTTTTTCTCCCCTTTTACTGTCAATGTTCGATCTGTATCTCAGAGCCAGCTGGGATTTTCAGAATTAAATGTTGCATCAACAATAGCAATAAAAAGTATGTGGGGTTGCCATAACATTTTGACCTTGACCTAATTCTTAAGGTCGTGCCAAAATTATAGACATTTAAACATTTTTCACCGCAAGTCGATTAAGGCTTGTCCAATCGGAACGAAATTGCCTTCTCAAGATAGCCTCAAGAAAGTTGCATTTACAGTTAATTTAAATCGTACCTCTGTGGGTTAAAGGTCAAGGTCAAATGGCGGTCTGACAAAAAGAAACGCTTTTTTTTTGTCATCGCTTAATTTTGCCAATGTGGAATCTCAAAGACCGCTTGGCCTTCCAATATGTTTTTGCATCATAATCGTGTACCTCCACTGATGTTGTGCTTCTGATATTTGATTTGTGTCCTTGACCTACTTTCTGGATTCTGACCTAGTAACAATAAACACATTTTTGATCATAACTTGAAAAAATTTCCTCCATTTATATTGATGTTGACTTTTCTGGAGAGATTATAGATGGAGACACATTTTCTTAATCTATACTCTATCCATAAATGTTGAAGGTCAAGGTCATTTGGTGGTCTGAAAAAGAAAAGTTCATCATTGGATCATGGAAATTTCAGTCCACAGCCATGGTTAAGCATCTCCCAACTGGGGGTGGCTTACCCTTGGTGATCGCTTTGTAATCACAGATATTTAGTTATTACTTGTTTCTCTACTTTAAATAATGTATTTATGTGCTGGAGAATTTTATTTTGATTGAACTTTGAAATATATTGTCATTAAAACTGCCGATTGAACACGAATAGAGGAACACAAAGGATGTAAAGATTGAACAATCGTCAGACTTGAAGTAGACAGACTTGAAAATGATTTTCTGTTGTTGGACTGTATGTAACATTCCACCTTAACCACACCCACATAGGTGTGATAGGCCCTCAGTCAATTGTGTCACAGTGGGCCCACCCCCACCAATGTAATTGACAGACATTGTCTCGCCCACCCCTCTTGGGCCTTTATTGGAATGCAGCTATGCCTACTTTGTGAAATCCTTTGGAGTTGGGAAAATTTCGAGTAGTCATGGACCTTCCCACTGTAAAATGCAGTAGATTCTTGTTTACTCTTAGTACTGAGCTTAAGAACAATTTTGAGATCGGATGTCTAAACAGAAGAGGAACAACAAGAATAGGAAGTAGAAGAATTATGAATGGGCTATTTTTGGTGTGTCAGTTTTGTAGCTCAACGATGCTGTCCATGAGCTTCATGAGTGTTGTTGGATGTGAAACCCTCCACAGATGACTGGTAGGTACTTTAAACGTATACAAGTTTATATATTGGTGAATTGTTTTGAGGATTTGTGTTGCATTAAAATATGGAATGCACTTCCTTCCCTCCATTGAAAGTGCCACCGACTTCTTGATAGCGATGACTTCATTGAGATCATGTAATGTGGTTTGGTATGCATAATTATGTGAAGATGATAAATGACTTCATTGTATGAAGAAAAATGGAAGTTCGCAGAAGATACAAAAATTACAAACCACCGCACATACAGGATGTTACCTCCAATAAGTGCCCCCTCCAATCCCAAGAGGTGATTGAAAAAATAAATGTCCAGGGTATTTTGGAGGAAATATGGTGTTTGAGGGAAAAGTCATGTGGTAATACCTGGAGTTGTCACCCCTTTCCTCAATCAAAGTGGTCTCCCTTGAACTGACATTCAGCAAGAGGCCTGTCTGACATCTGCTATTGAATTTCAATGGAAAGATTGAAAATAATAAACAGCAATGAAGAAGAACGATCCACAAACCCGAGAGCCTATAAGTCAACTTTAGATGGTGTTGTACGTTATAAGGCAAAAACAATTGTGGCATGCGCACCTCATGATGAAACACCCATCAGTATGTCTCCAAGCAGTTCTTGGAGAGTACAATGGTGACCCATTTTTATTCGCCTCCAACGGGATATCAGTCAAGCTGGGGGGTTTATATTTTGAGTTTTGTCTATTTGTCTGTCTGTCTGATGCATCTGTCCCTTCACCCATCTGTCAGCAGCCTCTACTCAAACGACTGGCCACATTTCTTTCATATTTGGGACGTGCATAATAATATCTGGACTTTTTAGATTTTAGGATTGGAGCCAATTTGGAATTTTGTCAATTCAATGTTTTGTTTTGTTTTTACGGAAGAGAATTGTCTAGGATTGTATTTTCTTTTGCCAACTATTATTTATTTATGTACACTTTACCATTTCCACTACGAACATGCACATTTAAATTATTTATTTATTTATTTATACACAATTTTCCATCTCTGCCAGAAACACAAAATTTGGAATTATTTATTTATTTACACTTCATCCCATGTCCTCAAACAACACAGTTCTACTTATTTCATTATTTATTGAAGCTTTACCATCACTGTGACCTAAATACCACCTTGAAATATTTACATACACTTTACCATCTCCACTACCAACACAAAACATTGAATTATTTTTTTATTAAAATACTTTTTTACCATGATACAATCCATACACCACCATCTTGATTATCTATTTATCTATATACACTTTGCCATCTCTACTACCAACTTACCACAAGTAGGTGAGCTCTCGCCGGCACCCTGGCCAAATTCTAAATTCCTGCTGTGACTTACATGGGTCAAAGCATTCGCAGTACAGTCACACTCTGATCAAATGAAGTAACTCGCAACTATGTGCTGCTAATAAAAGGGTAGGGGGACTAACGTACCACCGCCAATTATTTATTGACTGGAATATAAGACCCGTCCCTTCGCTAATGGAAATACCAATCTTTGCTGTGATGGTTAATCAATAGGGCAAGAAGAAAAAGGATTCCTGGGAGTGCAGAGATAACCAGCGTTTGCAGTTTTGTTTGTTAGTTTTTGTTAGTGTTTGCAGTTTTGCTACGTGTGCCCATGTACATACATTCATATATATATATATATATATATATAAATATATATATATATATATATATATATATATATATATATATATATATATATATATATATATATATATATATATATATATATATATATATATATATATATATATAATACTGGTGTTGGCGCAGTGGTTCGGGCAGTGGCTTGGGACCCAAAAAGTCCTGAGTTCAAGCCCCGTTGGGCCACTGAATATATATATATATATATATATATGTATATATATATATATATATATATATATATATATATATATATACATATATGTGTATATATGTATATACCAAGTCATATAACACCAGGGGGTTGACTCAGCCTGTCATCCTTCCGAGGTCGGCAAAATGAGTACCAGTGTACTGGGCCGGTGTATACCCCGGTTAAAATAGGTGTACCAGATCCCTGTGTCGTAAGAGGTGACCAGGGTTGCGTCAGGAAGGGCATCCAGTGTAAAACATGTGCCAAATCACTATGCGGATCATATGGATGATCCGCTGTGGCGACCCCTAATGGGAGCAGCCGAAAGAAGAAGAAGATATATATATATATATATATATATATATATATATATATATATATATATATATATATATATATATATATATATATATATATATATATATATATATATATATATATATATATATATATATATATACAAATAATGGATATGTTTATAAAATGTGGGTATGTATATTCAGGGTGTCCCACAAAATTGTACTCACTATTTAAATGATAATAAATGTGTTGTTTAATTACTTAGAAACAAGATTAATGGTTAAATGTATAAATGGATAAATGCATGTTTACAAATGTTCAAACTGATGACCATCACGTTCCAAACACATCTGATAACGTGAACCAATGGATTCAACAGCATTACCAATCATATCGTTTGGAACTGCAAGACATTGTCTTTCAATTTCCTCTTTCAGCTCATCGACTGTTGCTGGTTTTGAGCCATAAACCTTATCTTTGAGATATCCCCATAAACAGAAGTCCATTTGAGTGAGGTCTGCGGAACGCACAGGGAATTCAACAATACCCAATCCCAAGCCCATTGGGCAGGGAAGCCCAATCCATCTGTTCCGAAAAGTTGCTTTGAGATAGGCCCTTACATCACGGTGGTAGTGGTGAGGTGCTCCCTCTTGCTGAAAGTAAATCTCTTCATCACCAAATATCTCTTCGACACGTGGACCGACGGATTCCTGCAGCAAGTTTAAGTAAACATCCCCAGTGACAGTTTGGTCAAAAAAGAATTTCCCTAGGATGCCCAATGCTGATATCCCACACCACACAGTAACCCTTGGTAAGTTTAAATGGTGTTCCAGAGTAACATGCGGATTTTCAGGAGCCCAGTAGGTGCAATTGTATCGGTTAATTGAGCCATTTAACTTGAAGCTGGCATCATCGCTCCAAACAATTTTGGATGTAAATGCTGCATCTTCTTCACATTTGCCCAAATACCACTCACAAAATTCAGCTCTCCAGTCAGAATCGTCTTCATTTAGAGCGTGGATTAATTTTGGAATGTAACCTTTCCAATTAATTCGCTTCAAAATATGATTGGCGCTTGATGTTGGGATTCCTGTCTCATGAGCTATTTGTCGTACATATTTCCGTGGGGATCGGTGGAGGGTTTCCAGCAATTGATTTTCCTTTGCGGGGGTGATTGATGACCGTGGTCTTCCTGAACGCTCCTTATGAACGTCATGCACAGTTCCATCTGTTTCAAACTTATCTCAGATGCGAGCAATGGTGCGTCGCGTTGGTGGAACTTTGTGAAAATGTCTTCTAAAATGTCCTTGCACTTCCATGATGTTTTCGTGCTTCCAGTAGCACTTTATGACATATTTTCTTTCTTCAAAACATAGTCGTACTTCTGCCATTATTAGGGTCAATTTGACCTGAAAAGAAATGAAAAATTCAATGAGTTATGAGGAGCCAAAATGTGAGTACAATTTTTTGGGACAACCTGTATGTTTATATATATATATATATATATATATATATATATATATATATATATATATATATATATATATATATATATATATATATATATATATGTCACAAATTTATATATATGTATATATATATATATATATATATATATATATATATATATATATATATATATATATGTCACAAATTTATATATATGTATATATATATATATATATATATATATATATATATATATATATATATATATATGTCACAAATTTATATATATATATATATATATATATATATATATATATATATATATATATATATATATATATATATATACACATGTCACCAATAATAATTATATATATATATATATATATATATATATATATATATATATATATATATATATATATATATATATATATATATATATATGTCACAAACCTTCCCAGAAGTTTGATTTACTTAAATTATTTTAATCTGTTCTCAAGTTATAACACAACAAACTGACAGACACGGCTCTTTTTATAATATAGATTTATATACACTTTGTCATCTCCATCATCTATATACCATCTTAAATTATTTTATTTGGATCTACCTTTTCATCTCCACTGATAACACAGAACTTTTCATTATTTATTTATTTATTTATATATACTTTCCCTTTTCCACCACCAGGACACAACTTTGAATTATTTCTTTTTTTTACATCCACTTCACTATCACTGCCATCAATATACCACCTTGATTTAGTTATTTATATGAGTCGACCCTTCACTGTTATATGACTGACATGCCACTTTGAATTATTTATTTATTATATCTACTTTGCCATCTCGACTACCGACATACCAAAAATAATAATTTATTTATTTACCTCCGTTTTACCTTTCTACATTTATTTATTCTTTAAATGAATTAGTTATTGAAATGTAAAACACTACATATCCCCTTTGAGGTGCTGCTGTGGGCTGTGTCCTCAATGAGAACTTGCATTCACATTAATAACAATGACAACAATTGTGATTTAAATTTTCATTTTACAATGTTCTTCCTCCACAGTACTATATATATATATATATATATATATATATATATATATATATATATATATATATATATATATATATATATATATATATCAAGTGTTTGTATATACATATGTCCACTTGATACCCATTGATTGGAAAGCTGGCTTGACACCACCTACAATTTTATTGTGAAAAAAAATAAACCGTCCACCATTTTGGTGCTCTGGTAAGCTTAACACATCTTCGGAAGTGTCATATTCACAGTTGCCACAACCTCCCTCTAAATTTTTCGTTCAGTGTAAAGCAACTGAAGTCACTGTTAGGAGGGTCATTAAATATCGAAATGTTGGAGCCAATATGCGTCATGTGCCTTGTGAAGGCAATAGAACTATCGGCCTCAAGCCTTAGGCTTCAAGCCTCTAGTGTCAGCCTATGGGCCAGTGTGACTGGAATTATCTGAGTTGTATAACCACGATATATTATATATGCACATGATCAGTGAGCATGTTTTTGCTTCATGTGTATGACCTGGGTTATGTTTTATTTTTGGGAGTGATTGAGGCAGCGGTCAGTTGCCTATACACCACCCAGGTAAAGGGATGTGTCAGAAGAACGTCTTGCATGCTTGCAACGAGGTTCACCCATAGGGCGGGTACTTAGCTAATAATGTAAATTCTTCGTTTTCTTTGATCATTTGTATGCCTCCACTGACGAATTTGCCAGTGGCATTAGGTTTTTGGGTTGTCTGTCCGTACGTGTGTCCATCCATTGTCATTTTCTGTTTTCTCTGTAATCCCTTACCCGATTGCACAAAATTTTCACCATAGTTGTGACAACTCATGGAGAATGTTTTTATGATAATTATGATGTCATACTGTAAGTCACATAGTGTGGCAGCAATGTTGGAAAAAAGGAAAAACTTTTTGGACCTTTGTATCTCCGAAACCACTCTCAGGAAAAAAAAAAATGTGAAACTTTGCACATATGAAGTGATCCGCATGGGAAATAAGTGTTTTTTAATGATGTCATAATTGCAGACGTCAAACGCTTTACCCGATGAGTATGAACATTTTTGAGTGTTATCGATGGCTAAAATGTATGTAGAAAAATATTGATGATGTCATCGGTCACGTGGTTTGGCAGCCATATTGTTTTTAAGATAAAAACCTTCAAAAATATTCTTGTCTGCAATGGCTGAACAGATTGAGGCAAAACTTTATAGGTGTAATCACCTTTCCATGAGGAACAAAAGGTTCTCCTACTATCAAGTCGTTTGGCAGTCATGTTGATTTTACCCTCAAACCCCTTAAAATCATCTTCTCAAGAACGGCTTGATAGATCGAAGGGAAACTTCACCCACTTGTTCCCCCAACCTTGCAAATACCAGAGTGTTTACGAATAATGAACGGGTCACGTGGTCTGGCAGCCATATTGGATTGAACAGAAAAATTTGAAAAATTATTTCTCTTGAACCGCTTCATCAATTGACATGAAAAATTACAGTTATAATCTCGTAGCCATGAGGAATATATATTTTTTAATTTCAACCTAATCTGTCACATGGTCTAGCAGATTGAATTATTTAATATTTTGAATCTGGGTTCAGGGATTCATATCAAACTTGGTACAATTATGTATAATGATAAAATAATGTGGGTAGAGGCATATCTGGTGACATTCCAATGTTGAAGACTGCCCTTCTAGTTTATTAAAATAATATCAATCTCACACTATAAAGATAATACAATTATCTACAGCCAGAATACTTTTGGTGCGTCAGACCAAATCACTTATTTAGGTCGACAACCTAAATAATGCTTCAGCAATTTGGAAAAAAATGTCAATGAAACAAATACAAGTAATCAAAAAGTTCTTAAATTTATCTACATTTGAAAGTATGTACAAATCCAATTTTGACTCTCTGGTTTAAACTTTAAATTGCGTCTGAGTATCTCTGTAAACATTTTCATGGTCTCTTCCCATTTATTGCTGCTAACGATTAAGTGTAAAACACAATTCCATCGTTTCTGAATTCAAGGTTTGTTTTTTTTTCCAAGTAAAGAAACAGCCAATAAAGGCTCTTTGATCAGGAAACATTTTGCTTACTTCTTGAAGACTAAGCGATGACAGAAATTCCATTCTTCCAATGTAAAAATCAGAGGTCGTGTGTCATTATGCTGATTGATTTCTCAATCCCAGTTCTGGTGTTCTGCAACAGAGTGGCCATCTGTCCAGGATTGTTTCTAGGCTTAAAATGTTTTGCAACCTGTCGTAAATGCCCTGGAGCTCTGTGAAGTGTATGAGTCAGTGCTGATGGCACTTGTTTTTGAAAACTTAACCGATGAACATCATTATGTATTGACTTGCCAGGTGAAGCTTGGCATATGAAGATTGTATTGACCTGCCAGGTAGGCATGGTCTCTGTTTTTTACTGCCTCTTCTTTATTATTATTCCTCCCTCTGCTCTCTGCCACCAAACCTCCCTATAAATTCCAGGATGCACATGTTCTTCTCGTAACCCCTCCTGGTAAACTCCAAAATCCACCTCAACTCTTTAATTCCTCACTTCTCTTGCTATGGAACCATGTTCCAAAGCTTGGTTTGTTTCACTCCTCCCTCTAGGTCGTCAAGCAAGTAGTGTAGCCTGCTTTCTTATTTCATCCCAAATTCTGACCCATGATATTTATTACCCCCATTAATCTTTCTTAACTCAACCATATTATTTACTAGTTTCAGTATCCTCCCCTCCTCCCTCTGCCATTTTCGTGTTCTTTCATTCCCATTATATTTATCCCACCCTCACACCCTCACACAATGCTCAGTTTGATGCTGTGGAAACCAAGGCCTTCAAGATTATTGGAATCTGCTGCAATGAAGCTGAATCCATTGGACTATCATTTTACCATCTCAGACAGGTTGGTGGTTTTTGTCTTCTTCCCCCTCCTTTTTGTCTTGTACACTCTTCCCTCTCCATGCTTTGTCTCTGTCCCCCCCTCCCCCTCCAATATTCTGCAGGGCATACGTGGTCAACCAGCAAACCCCACTTCGGCGGAAACCCCCAAAATCCATAATTGCTGCTCACCTCCTCACATTTGTTCCTCTTTTTTACTGCCTGTGGAACAAACATCCATGTTATCCATCCCCTACATTCTCCACAACCACTCATGCTCATCCTTACCCGCATCCTTCGTTGTCCATATCAGTCTATTTTGTTCCTCAGACCTGCTGTTGGCATTTCTTCCTTCTCTTTCTGCTGTTCCTTTTATTTTGTTGCATCTTCCTAATGCGTTCTGCGTTCTAGCTCTTCCACGAGCCTTGACTCTGCATACAACGAAAACACCATCAGAAACACCTTGCTCTTCAATGGGCCTCGCTTCTTTAAAGAAACAGAAAAGCAAAATTACGGCATGGCTCAGTCTAAGCAATTCACAACAGGGAGCAAGGTAAGGGGCTCTATTGCCCATGTAATGTACATTTACTTGTATTCTCTAACAAATGTTGATGTATGAGTTCGTAGCAACTTACAAATACAGGACAGTCTGTGCTTTGTTCATTGGTATAATAAGATTTTGCTATCTATTTATTACATTCGAAAATGTACCCTACACCACCAGCCATCACCTGCCCAGGGCCGGCGCTACCATAAGGCCAACTAGACAGCCGCCGAGGGCGCAGACCTCAGAGGGGCGCATTACTGACCTTTAAGGGTCACAGTTTTATGCAAATTATTGTTTTAAGAAAATATTGTGGTAAAATAAATTTAGCAGTTTCAAGTTTTGTGCTTTTTAGTTTTTTCTACAAAACATGTTTTTAAAAATCGAAGTTGGCAATTTTTTTGGGTGGGATGCAAGTAGTTGGCCTTGCCTCAGGTGCAAAATAGTCTGGTGCCAGCCCTGCACCTGCCTATCATGATCTTCCCTTTCCTCCCAATTCTTTCATTCTCTTCCCAAACTTCTTCCCCTTGTCTTTTTGTTCCTAAATCTCTCCCATCCTCTCTCCTATCATCCTCCCCTTTTTTTTCCACACTCAATTTTTAATTTATTCCTATAATTGTATTGCCCCTTCCAACCTACTCACACACCTCACCCATTGTGTCCTAAGATATTTAATGTCTGGACAATGTTATTCCTTGTTGACATCGGTCAACTTGCATTCTCCCTTGACTATCCCCTGTACCACATTTCTGCAATCTCAACCCAGTGTTGCAAGATGCCTCAACTAAAAAAACACCTCCAATGGGATCTGGTCTTTTGACATGAAGATTAAAATCACACAATCCTACTGGAATAATACATTTCATCAGTGTAAGTTAACAACCCTCAATCTCAATCCCCAAAATAAATTATTAGCACATACTCCTGTCTTCTATGACAAAATCTTGATTGCAGTTCAGACACTACAATTTTTTGGCATCACATCATAAGCCCAATACACATCCAGCTATCCGCTCACAAACGTGCTCCAGGTACAATCGACATATTGACAAAAAATAGCGTTTATGAGATGGGTTCTGAACATAATTTGCTATTCCACATTTCACTGATTTTCTTCAGAGGCTAACCTATCCAGTTTTTCAATTTTTTTTTTATGCTGATGTTTATTACAGGTGCAAATAGAGCAGGATTTTTGGGCTCCCCATTATCCCCTCCCCACACAAACCCATTCCCACCAGACATGCATCTTGCCTCCTTTTCCAAGTAACCAATGATAACTAGCGATACCCGTGCACATGAACGGGATAGCAGTACAACATAGCTGGTAGCAGATGACAGACCGTACATGGGGAATGACAAAAATATGCATTGTGCAAAATGCAAGTGGTACTATGGAACGCCAAGACTTCCCAAACCTTGTCGGCATGTCCGCTAAGTGCCACAGCAATTTCATAGGGATCACGTGACAGCGAGCCGAGTTTTTAGTGTGCAAGCTTGGTATTATAATAGATATGGAACAACACTGGTTTGACACCTTGTCAGCTATCCCGACAGTTAAGCACATTGCATTTGACATCACAAGGTTGCACTTGAGGAACTTTAGCGCAGGAGGAAGCCATTCGGCCCATCCTGCCTGTGTTGCACCAACCCTACCATCCTCTACATCTCCATCAGAACCCTTCGCATTCGCCTCCTTTCCAACGTATAAAGTCCTGTCTCCTTCAAACGTTCCTCAGAGCTTAGTTCTCCCTCAGAAGTGATGATGAAAACTGGACACAATATCATAGATGAGACTTCACGAAATTCCAATAAAGTGTTAACACGACCTCTTTTGATTTTTAATTAACCCACTGACGAATACAACCAAAAACCCTGTTACCTTCACCTATACCTGACTGCCACAGCCATGTCTGCTTACCACCCCCCCCCCTTATATCTATTACGACCCCCAGATCTTTCTCCTGTGTGACACACTCCAAAATCACCCCTTGTTTCCTGTAATCTCTATTTGCATTGTTTTTTTTTCCCCCATCGCCAACACCTTACACTTGCTCAGATTAAATTACATATGACAATGTTTTGCCCAATCCATACAAGTATCAATACTTTCCTGTATCTGATCACCACCCACTCTGCGATCCACTTTACCTCCAAGCTTTGTGTCATCTGCAAATTTGGAATTCTTCCTCTTTACCCAAGCTATCCAAATCGTTGATATGAATAATGAATAGTAATGGTCCGAGTACTGATCTCTGAGGTATCCTGCTACTTACATCCTCCCAGCAAGACATCCTCCCACTCACAGCCACTCTTTGCTTCCTATTACCAAATAATTTTCAATTCAATTAGCTACCTGACCAGCCACACCACAAGCCCTCACCTTGGCTAACAACCTCCTATGTGGAACCTTATCAAATGTCTTCTTAATGTCCAGATATACTACATCCACTGTACTTCCCCCATACACCAAATCAGAAACGACGTCATATAATTCCAATGAATGTGTTAAACATGACTCCCTTGGGTATATCCTTGCTGACTGCCTTTAAATAGTTTGCTTTAATGAAATTGTTTCCCCAATCCTTTCCTTAATGAATATCTCCAATGCCTTCCCCACAACTGAAGTCAAGCTAAAAGGTCTATCGTTCCCCAATTCTTTTCTGGATCCTTTCTTAAATAATACTGGTTTTACATTTGCTACTCAACAATCCTCTCCCAGGAAAAAAATGCGAGTTGGAACTATAGTACAAGAGTCATACTCTCAAAGACGATAGTGGGTAACAGGTCCCACCACAGTAATCTGCAGATAATTACTCCAGTATGGGATTTTTTTGCCACAATATCGAGGCTCATATAATAGCTAATACAGAGTGTATAACAAAGGGAGCAGGAGACTAAAAGGGTGGTAGAGGGAAGCACAAAACAGTGGGGAACAGAGACATGAGGAGATCTGTGGAAGGGAGAGGGATGGGGTGGGGTACACAGGGTAAACAAGATGGACACCACAGGGACTTTCAGGAAGGAAAGCAGCGAATTTGAAGGAGGTTGGTTTGGGGTGGATTAATGGGGATATAAAAGGTCATGGTTTTGAATGGGGAAGATAAGAGATGGAGGTGAACAGCTGTTTTGAAGACCTGGAGGGAAGAGTGGGATTGAAGAGAGTGTGGGTGTTTGTTCCAGAGGTGGGTAAAAGAGGAATGAAAGAGTGAAGGTGAGCAGTGATTCTTGATTTTGGCCATTTCAACACAAGGGGGTTTCTGGGAGACCTTTGGTGTCCTGCAGAAATATTGGGGGGGGGGGGGTGGAGACATATCATAGACAGAGCAGAGGTGGCGAGGCTAGAGAGGAAACAGTAGAAGACAGAAAGACCACCGACCTGCCTGCAGTGAGAGAGTTAAAGACCCAAAGACTCCTCTTCATCGCAGGAGATACCTATGATCTCAAAATACCTTGATTTCCACAGTGTGAAGCTGAGAAAGATGTGACGTGGGGAGACCAGTTCTCCATTAGGCTGTGGATGAAAGCTTTATATTTGGTCAGGATCTCAGGTGTGCCAAGGAAGGACTTTGCATGATGGAGGATGCCCAGTAGCCAACTGGCTTCGGCGTGCAATTTGAACTGGATCTGGCTTTCCCAGGAAAGATCATGGCAGATAGTGAGACCTGAAAGCTTGAAAGAAAAGACTTCTTCCAGAGAGTTGCTGCGAAAGTTGATGAGGGGGGGGGTTCCTGATGGTCCTTTCGGAGAGACATCGTGAGAGTGAGATTTGTATGTTGGCGCGAGCCGTTACAAAGGTATGTTATTTTTGCCTGGGGCAGGTACCTGTCTCGACTCTAACGAGTTGTTAAAGATATCCACAAACACGCTTATCTGCTATGCCAACTCCTGCAATACTCTCAGATGCATAAGCATATTATCCAGCTCTGGAGCTTTACCATCCCTTAATTTTTCTAGCTGCTTCTTCACTTTATCTAGTCTTGCATCAATCTCTTCTAAAAGCCCTTGCTCACCTCCTAGATGGATACTCTCTACTATTGGAAGTTCCCCTGACCAATCCCATGTAAATGTGGAAGGAAAAAAACGATTTAATAAGCCTGCTATCTTACCCTCATCATCCACAAATTCTCCTGTGCTATTCCTCAATGGGCCCACACTCCTCAACCTTTGCCATATTGTCAGGCAGCTTAGGACTATTATATATTTTCATGAAAAGGGGACAGCCCAGACAAAAGCGGCAATTTTTTTTCCTGGCAATCTTTAGGTCCATAGCTACAAATATTTGCAACAAAACACCGAAATCGTGCATGCTGGGGGATTTTACAAGGTAAAACGTGGTTTTGGCTTAACCCTCCAAATACCTATGGGGTTACAATGTGCCCTCTACCATATTTTGTATCATACAATTTGGAGTAATAGTCTGAATTCCATGACATTTTGGTGACGAGCTTCAGCACCAGCATTATATTCTGACACTTAAATATGCATGTTTTGATTTATTTATTTTTGGTTGCCATGGCAACTAAAAAACCAAAATAAAGTACTGAAAATTTCCATGTTTTTAGAAAGAAAACGACATTTTTAAGAAAAACTCATTCTGTGCATTACTTTAAGTACTTGTATTGGATGGTGTTCTTGTGCACACAATTTAGAAGATGTTGCACGTAATGTGCAACATTGCCGGATCAGTTTTCCTCCATTTGTGTTGTTGATTTTAGAGCGCCATCAGAAGGCGACCTAAACATACTGCACTATTCGGGTTTATGAGCATTTTTCTCAAAATTTTGCTTCGGTTTGTTATTGTTGATTTTGCTGTTCTTGTTCTTGTTGATATTCTTAATTTCAATAGAACTCAGATTTGAGTTGTTTACAGATAGATACCTGTAGCAGTCCAAATAAATGATTTATTTGTGTCTCCGCAGCTCTTGACTGACGATGCATAATGGATTGGAAAGTATGCGTTCCATCAATAGGACATGAGTGAAGAGCTTTGGTGCCCTTTAAATGTGCCAGGACCTCAGGGGGGTGAAAAAAATCTGAATTAATCAAATCATTACTGAGCAATGTCAGCGCATTCATAAAAAAATATCAATATTTTCAACTAGCAAATACAGCTCCTTGCTTTGCTGATGGGGCTATCAAGGAGGGGGGGAGAGGGGAAGGATGGAGGAGGGAGAGAGAAAGGGGAAAGAAGGGAGGGAGAGAGGGGAGGAAGGGAGAAATGACAGGGGAGGTGGAAAGGGAGAGGGGTTGGATACGGGTGAGACAGACAGAGGGGTGAGAGAGGGAGGGGGATGAAGTGTGTGGAGTGGGGGAGCGGAGGAGGATTCCGGCAGATGTGACTCCTAGTTTCACATCCTTCCGAGAGATGGCACACACATTGATGAAACACGCTGCCTGTGACACTTCGGGATGACAGTTTATAGCTGTATCGGGATTCGAACCCAAGTGAGACAGCTGAAAGCGAGCATGTGTATCTCTCGGCCATCCTGCCATGATGTAGCGACTCAGTGCTTTATTAAAACTGAATTGATAGAAGCAGCAGCTCCGACTGCTAAAGACAAAAAAAAAACCTTCACTCTTAAAATTCGCATATTCTTTGACACTCCTTCCTCTCCTCGACTTCTGAAGAGTTATACGGTGGAGATGGGGGTTTTACAGAATTATATTATGAGGGGAGGGAAGGGAAGGCAGCACAAGGGGAGGAGAAACAGAGTGAGGAGAGGGGAAGGCAGCACAAGGAGGAGGGGAGGAAGCATGAGAGGAGGAAGTATGAGGGGAGGAAGCATGAGGAAGGGAGGAAGCATGAGGGAAGGAAGCATGAGGGAAGGAAGCATGAGGGAAGGAAGCATGAGGGGAGGGGAAGACAGCTTGAGGGGGAGGAAGCATGAGGGGAGGGAAGGCAGCTTGAGGGGAAGAAGCATGAGGGGAGGGGAGGAAGCATGAGGGGAAGAAGCATGAGGGGAGGGGAGGAAGTATGAGGGGAGGAAGACAGCATGAGGGGAGTGGGAGGGAAGGCAGTGTGAGGGGAGGGTGGAGGAAGGCAGTGTGAGGGGAGGGGGATGGAAGGCAGTGTGAGTGGAGGTGGAAGGAAGGCAGTGTGAGGGGAGGGTTGAGGAAGACAGTGTGAGTGGAGGGGGAAGGAAGGCAGTGTGAGGGGAGGGGGAAGGAAGGCAGTGTGAATGGAGGGTAGGCAGTGTACCAGGGCATTAACGTGGCAATAAAACACACCCAAGCAGGAACGCTTTCTTTTTAATCGCCGTGTTCCATGTAAAACCGGGTGGTGGTGTTTAAAAATGAAAATCCATGCTATCTACCTTGCAAAGGCCTGCCTGAGTGCATGCCCCAACCCACACGTGTTCCTCCAACCTGGTCACATGAAGGCATGCCAAACCCCACCACGTCCAACCTCCTTGTGTGCTGTCCACATACCTCTTCATTTTCAGCCACTGCTGATGATTAATACATTGCAGAAACGATTCGTGCATATATATATATATATATATATATATATATATATATATATATATATATATATATATATATATATATATATATATATATATATACACACATATATATATATATATATATATATATATATATATATATATATATATATATATATATATATATATATATATACACACATATATATATATATATTTATATATATATATATATATATATATATATATATATATATATATATGTGGATGGGTCCTACAAACCGCTCTGGACCACACTCCCTGAGGCTTCAAAAAGCTGCTTCGAGCTAGTGTTGTGTGGCTGCAAAAAAGTCTGTAGAAACCGCTGCAAATGCAAGAAGGCTAATCTGCAATGCACTGGACTATGTGCTTGTGAAGGAGAATGCCAGTAAACAGATACTGTAGACACAGACTGAGATATCGGCCAGGTTAGAATGTGCAAATGCAAAGTCGCATTGCTTGTAAAAGTGTTGACTTCTTGATCCAGAGCCAGTACACTTGAGCTCAGAAACTCATATTGTACTAGGCTGATGTATGCGTGTACCATGTGTCCTGGTAGAATGGTAGTAGACAGTAAACCGTAGCCGCTTCAAAGTGAAGTGTGCAATAATTTGCCGACATTTTCTGAGTTTGTCATTATCACGATTATCAGTTCCCTTTTCAAAATAGAGTAAAGTATGTAATCTGTAATGCAATTTTTGTTGATTCCAAACCTATTGAATGTGATGAATATCATTTGACTCTTGTTCTCCAGGCAATAATGGATATTTTTCACCGAAAAGTTTCAGGAGAGCAGCAATTTACAAATCAAATAAAGGCTTTTTTTCCAAAAATACTGGCTCATAATATTTGAATATGCCTTTTCATGGTCAATTTACTGAATTTTACACTTTCCTTATATCTACCACCAATACAATAACAAAATAAGAGCATATAGCCAATTTCGCTAAAGTAGAATGGCGGCCATTTTGGAAAATGGTCGCCGAAGCTGACCAAGGCACAATCTCGGGTGGCTCCATATCTAGAATTGTTCGGAATACATTATTCTACATGTCTACCAATTTTGGTGCTTTTATGCAAATTTGAACAATTGATCTAAAATATCAGACTATGCTGCAGGACCACAGGCAAACGAAAGTAAATATGCTTAATGTTGAACAATAAAAGATTTATTTATCAAAATTCGAACAAGAGATTCAGAGGGATGTAGATTTTATGACCGTTTTCTCAAAACTTCACAAATGTTCAATATGCACACCACCTGTGTCACGACACACCTCAAGTCGGTGGTCCAGCTCCTGCCAAACACACTGTAGCATGTCTTGCGTAACATTCTCCAGCGCCTCAGTGATTCTCTGGTTAAGTTCCTCTAGGCTTGTAGGAAGAGGGGCGATATAGACCAGTCCTTTCACATAGCTCCAGAGAAAAAAATCACAAGGTGTCAAGTCAGGTGAATGTGGTGGCCATTTCAACAGCACATTGTCATTATCACTGGCATGCCCAATCCATCTTCCTGGTAGATTCTCATTGACATAAGTCTGCACAGTCAGCTTCCAGTTAGGTTGAGCCCCATCCTGTTGAAAAATGAAGTGTTCATGCTCATTCGCAATGAGCTCATCAAATAACCAGTTCTGAAGCATTTGCAGATAAACATAGCTGGTCATGTTTCCCTCAAAGAAAAACGGTCCATAAAGACGATTCTTGGAGATTGCGCAGAACACATTCACTTTTGGCGAATCCCTCATGTGCTCAACTGCGGCATGGGGATTTTCTTTCCCCCAAATGCGAACATTATGCTTGTTGACTTTGCCACTCATATGAAATGTAGCCTCATTACTGAAAAGAAGATGCTTTTCGAACTCCTCATCTTCAAGTTTCTCTTGCATAGCGACACAGAATTGCTTGCGCCTTTCCCTGTTATCCGTGTTTAAGGCTTGAACGAGCTGCAGCTTATAGGGTGTCATTCACAATGTTTCCTTACTATACGCCAAAGTGTCGTACGAGGAATCTGGGTTTCCATAGATGCTCTTCTTACAGACTTTCTGGGGCTTCGCACAAATGTTTCCCGAACCTGATTGACGATATCTTCCAGTACTGGTGGTCGTCCAGATCCTTTTGCTCGGCACAGATAGCCTTCCTCTTTGAATTTTTTGTGCCATGTCCAAATCTGTTTTCCAGTTGGTGCATTTTTATTGAATTTTCTCGAAAATGCATGCTGCACACTCTTGTTTGACTGTGTTCGAGCATATTCCAACACACAAAATGCCTTTTCATTTCTAGTGAACGTCATTCTCTACCCTGAAAAAAAAAGAAAAAAATAAACATTCAACTTAGTTAGTTTTTACACATTTTGTTAAAATTTGAGATCATTTGAGCGAGAATATGCTGTTATTAGACGACGAAATGATGTCATTTTTTTAGGGATACCCTGTATATATATATATATATATATATATATATATATATATATATATATATATATATATATATATATATATATATATATACATATATATACATACATACATAAATATTTTCTCATGAAAGCAGATCAAATAAAATGGGTAAAAGTAAAACTGCATATGTAATTGCTGGAAAAAAGGATCCTGTCGACTCTTTCGTTATGGATTGTAAAAGCAATTTTGAGAGCATGGCATTGCGCCGATTGAAGTTCCACTTTCTGCCATTCCTTAATCTTTTCTTCACCAATTGTAATTGTCCAAATGGTCAAAAATATGGACAATACCCCTGGGCACTCACCTGGTAGAATAATGATATTGAGGGAAGTCAACCTGGGATGGAATCAGCAAAATATACCAATAAACGAATGTCACAGGAAATACCTACTTTGGGGGGCAACTCACCATGTAAACCCCCATCGACCCCAATTTTTTTTTTTAAGTAGCGTTAAAAAACTTTGGTAAGTCACTGGTGATGAACGTTGTAGTTAAGTTTTATCAAAATTGTGTGTGTGTAGTTTCTAAGAAAAAGCAAATAAATATGTTGGGGGGCCACCCTTCCTCCAATATACACCCCCTTAGACACCAATTTCTTTAATATATTCAACAAACTTTTGTACATCTGGAGTGATGAAGGTTGTGGTCAAATTTTTGGAAAATTGTGTGCGTGTGGTTTCGGAGAAGGAAGCAAATACATATTTTGGGGGCAACCCCTCGTACACTCCCTTAGACCCCAATATATATTTTTTCTATGTCATGAACAATTTTTAGTACATCATAGGTGATGAAGGTTGTGGTCAAGTTTCATCGAAATTGTGTGTGTAGTTTTGGAGAAGAAGCAAATACATATTTTGGGGGTAACCCCCCTGTACGTCCCGTTAGATCACCAACTTGCTTCTCGCCGCTGACTCCAACCACCCAGCTGGCTCCGCCTACCGCACTTCCTCATGCCAGATGGTCACGCCCTTTCTCTGGATCGGTGCACATGATGTGCCAGCATCGTAATCAAGCAGGAGACGATGCGCCAACCCTCGAACTGGGATCGCTCAGGGAGCATCCCTCAAAACGTGCTGAGTAGCAGGGTCAGTTAACCATGCAACATATTATGAGAACGTTAGCCTCATCTCCTCTCCTTTCTTGAGATTAACTCCTCTTCATCGGTGTGTGTGTGTGTGTGTGTGTGTGTGTGTGTGTGTGTGTGTGTGTGTGTGTGTGTGTGTGTGTGTGTGTGTGTGTGTGTGTGTGTGTGTGTGTGTGTCATAGCGCCTGTCCTTGCTTAAGTTAAGCTGTGTAGAAGAATTGTATCAAGATAAGTCTTCTCTGTTCTGTATTGTAAGTTGCTTGTTTTGTTGTTGCACCACACATTTCTTTCTATCCCTGCTTACACACAACAATAAATCTATTCACTGTGCCACATATTTTCCTCGCCTGCCTGTAATAAATGCTTATGTAGAAATTTTCCCAGCTCGTTTTTGTCTTTTCCTTCATTGATCCAGCATGGTCCGTATCCTGATCGAGCCAGGACTTTATTCCCAATGATCCATTCTTTTAGCCGGTACATTCCTGGGTAGTGTTGCATGGCTGCATCTGATCCGGTAAGGTGATCCGGTTCAGACAAAGCGTACCGCGGGCGTGTTCCACGGTAATTAGATAACGTGATTATTTTTTTAGGTAACCGGATAAACTAGACAGAGGACCCAAAGTCACGTGGTTGAATTATTGGAGTTCACAGTCAGTTGGCAACCCGCCACGTCACGGAGCTATCCGTGTGTGACGGCCTGCGATTCCGAGGAGTCTGGTGGGAACCTGGGAACCTGACCTGGGAATCTTCTCACCTGACACCTGGCCGCAACAATACAATCCTTACTATAATTCACGGACTGGCATTTGCATGTTTGTTTTTATGGGTTTGTTTACCAGGCTACTCCTCCTATAGTTCTGGCCCAATTACATCCAGACTTGCTACAGAGGATCAGTCTGACCCGGATTAATGTATAGGCATGTTTTTATCTTCTCTGGTGGTCTTGGAGGGGGGGCGGTCAAGGGGGAGACGCAAATTCTCTATGTAAATGTGTATTCTGTAACGCCACCTCCAGGTGGGGGAAGGAATTACAAGTCCCCACCATTTACAGTGCAGTATTCCTGTCCCCATGTTTTCCAGTGTGGTGAAGTGTTTTGAATTGTTCGCAGTCGGTATGTTTTTTCTTCATGCACGTAACCCACATTATTTATTTTTCCTTTACAGAGTTGTCACTTGCCGATACACTGCCCCAAAAAAGTATGCGTCAGAAGAGCGTATTGCATGCTTGGAACAACATCGCCCATCAGATGTGTCCTCTGCTTGTGTTTTATTTTTAAAAGCCAAATTTATTTCGGATTTCAACCTCGATACCTATATATTTGGTGAGGTGGTGATCTCCAATCGTCAAATATGGTATCAAATGTGAAAAATAAGTTATGACGTTTCCCTAATCAGTAAGATCGGCAAAGAAGGAGTCACAGACTTCTCAAATGTGCGAATCATTCAAAAGCTGAAAATAGTACAAACACAACCAATAAATAGTTTTAAAGGTAATTTTACTGCTAATCTAACAATATAACCCTCAAGGGCAAAAAAAAAAAGTTTGTAGAAAATTGATTACCACCTTAGCGAACTTCACCGTATATCCACTTCCAAATATACATCATGTAGTTTAAAAGACGAGCGACTTTGATCCGTATTCCTATATAGTTGTTTAGCAAGATGGAATATAGATTTGAGAGTGTGTTCCGACTTCCAAATGTCTGACAACAAAACAGATTTTGAATATCTAATTTAATGAAGTTGTGATGATCGAGGGTGATCGGGATCCTTGGTGCGTATTAAACTAAGGCCGTCATAAGTTCCCATCTGTTGCAGCTTGAAGATTACAAGTCGTACAAATGCTCACGTGAGGTAGTTGTACCATCATAATCTAGGGCAGATCCATATATACAATGTCTGCTGCACAATCCTCGTGACACTATCTCCATGCCTTCACATGCCAAGGTGTAAACCTCGAACAACCACCTCACAATAAGATGAGTTGTTTCGCTGTCTGTTTGTTTGTTTGTGACCTTCCTGCTTTGAGTTCCCAATGTTAATCAAAATAAAAGATTGTTGACGTTTTCATTCTGGGCAATAGATCACATATGACGCATGCACCACCGTCCAGGTGATGAATTGTAAATGCAAACGCCTCGATCCTGATATTTCTCACCACCGTTCCGAGCTTGAAAAAAGCTGTTTCACTTTTTTTAGCCTGTTCAATTCGGTACAGGATCCAAGAACTCAACTCGAAATTGTATAACCATCTATTAGTTAATAAGACCCACAAACTTGAACACTTAACAGGCTTATCCAATGCTGAGCAATCGCAACCACGCGTATCTCGGAATATGGACGTAACCATTACTGATGATCTCCATCTTTCTCTCTCTCTCAAGCTGAAAGAACAGTCTTGAACAGAGGTTTAAATTTTGTTCCCGATTCACAAAAACTCGGACGAGTTTTCTGTCAAATATGAGATGGAAATAGTCCTTCGACCCATACAATCGAGAGCATTCTTTTCACAACAAACAGATCGATGTTTTTACCAACCCGAAAAAGATGAATTCCAATCATTAATCAGTCGTCACTCCAACTGGACTCCACTTGATGGTCAGTTTGCCTCAGTCGATGTATTCATTAAAAAAAATGTCGCTGGAACATTCAGCAACTGAATCTGAACAGAAATACAAAATCTTTCAATCTCTCTCATGATGAATGGGTTGCACTGAGAAACCTCACAAATGGCTCAGATATTGTCTTCAAACCAGCGGACAAAGGTGGCAAGGTGGTTGGTTGGTAGATGGACCTTTATCACCAGGGAGCCCATTGTCAATTATCATATTGTAGCTTTATCTCAAAGTGGACAAACATCTTATACCATGGACCATCAAAACTCATTCAAGAAACTGTAAAATATTTCATTTCTAAGCACGAGCTTCCACCCACCTCCTGAAATATCACGGTCACTACTCCCCCATGTATCACACATAAAAATTCTGCCAGCACTGAAAATTTACTTTGTCTGGCTGAATTGGTTCTCACACTCAATTGCTTTACAATCTCCAATGATTTTAATAAACAGATCAATGGTGTGGCTATGAGATCAAAATTGGGTCTGAGTTACACAAATCTATTTGTCACTTTCATTGAAGAACAGATTTTTTTTTCTCAATTTGATGGAGCGACACCAGATTCCTTTGGACGCGACATCGATAATTGTATTGGACTAACCTCCGGCAACAGATTCGAACTTGAATGATTCATCAACTTCATCAATGACTTCCATCCAGCACATTATTATACGTGGGAGATTTCAGATACCTGTGTCACATTTTTAGATATCAAACTCTCTGTAGTAGATACTGGTTTAATGACTACTGTTCACTACAAACCAACAGATTCACACAGCTATCTAATGCACTCATCTTCTCATCCTTTACCAGTCAAGAATTCCATTCCTTATTCCCAGTTTTTGAGACTCCGTCACCTCTGCATCGATGACTAGGATTTTTGATCTAAAGCCAGTAAGATGTCAGTTTTTCACAGATCGTGGCTATCCTAGCTCAATCGTGGAAAATGCTCTTAACTTTGTTCGACCAATAAATAAACAAAATCTTCTTCTTCTAAAACCAAAACCCGAGAATGAACATATTCCTCTCACTTTGGTGTATCATCACAACGGCCTTACCGTTAAACAAATCATCCAAAAAAAATACTTTAGAATCTCACAGAATAACACAGAAACACTTCCACCTTCTCTCAACCACCTCTTTTTTCAGTTATACAAGATAAAGCTGCAAAGTTTTCTGGTCAAAAGTACACTCCCGTCCAATCTACAACCTGGAACATTCAAATGTTCACAAAGTTATTGTAATACCTGTGATTTTTATTCAACCCACAACATTCATATCAGGACCAAAGCACACCACCAATATCAGAGATCACATCACTTGCACCACTTTCAATGTAATTTACTCTATTGTATGTTCACTTTGTGACAAAATTTACATCGGGGAAACAGGGTGACGGCTCAGAGACCGCTGTAGAGAACACCTCAACGATGTTAGAATCGATAATAATGATGTTCGTAACCTGGTCTCTAGTCACTTCAACCAGGCAGGACACGCTATTAATCACATGTCTGTCTGTGGTTCGATACTCCATCATGGCAGCAATGACTCCTGGAAACTTAAACAACAGTATTTCATCCACAAACTTCGTGCACCTGTACCAAATGGCTTGAATGAAAAATTTTCTTTCTCTTAATTACCATGCCTTTACATACTCGTACTTCACCCGTCCTCCCATTCCCATTTACTCTTATTTCCATATCCTCCCCCCCCCCTTCGCCCTCATGTTCTACTTCCCCTTCTTCTTTCCTGTTCCTCACCTTCCCCTCTCTCCCTTCTCACAATCCCAACCCAATTTTTATCCCCCTCCCCCTACTTCTTTCTTTTTCTCCCTTTTTCTCATTCTCATCCTCATTCTCTCTTTCTCTTTCTCTTTCTCATTCTCATTGTCATTCTCATTCTCTTTTTTTCTCATTCTCATTCTCTCTCTCTCTTTTTCTCATTCTCATTCTCATTCTCATTCTCATATTCTCATATTCTCATTCTCTCTTTCTCTTTCTCTTTCTCTCTTTCTCATTCTCATTCTCTTTTTTCCCATTCTCATTCTCTCTCTCTCTCTTTTTCTCATTCTCTTCCTCATTCTCATTCTCACTTTCTCTTTCTATCTCTTTCTCATTCTCATACTCATTCTCTCTCTCATTCTTTCTCATACTCATTCTCTCTCTCTCTCTCTCTCTCTCTCTCTCTCTCTCTCTCTCTCTCTCTCTCTCTCTCTCTCTCTCTCTCTCTCTCTCTCTCTCTCTCTCTCTCTCTCTCTCTCTCTCTTTCTCGTTCTCGTTCTCGTTCTCGCTCTCGTTCTCGCTCTCGCTCTCGTTCTCGCTCTCGCTCTCGCTCTCTTTCTCATTCTCATACTCATTCTCTCTCTCTCTCTCATACTCATTCTCTCTCTCTCATTCTCATTCTTTCTCATACTCATTCTCTCTCTCATTCTCATTCTCATTCTCATTCATTCTCATTCTTTCTCATACTCATTCTCTGTTTCTCATTCTCATTCTACCCTATTTCCTTCTCTTCCTCTTTTTCCTCCTCCTATCCTGTCTCCATCAACTTGGCCTTGCCGTTTTCACTCTGGGCAATTAATCACATGTGATGTGCACACCTCTCCAATCGGTGTTCTCCACCCCCAGCACGTCAGTGATTACGTTATTTGTTGAATTTATGTAGCACCACTATACCCTTCCCATTCTCTCTTTCCTTGTTCTGACAAAGCGTAAAGCCTGAAACGTCAACTCCTCTTTCATTCATGGCAGATGGACTACCATTTGAGGTATTTTAGAAGGTTAGTGGTATTTGTTTTATTTGTGTTGCCCACTGAATATTTACAATTAATTCCCATTTCTACCAATACACACTCATTTGAGGTGAGACGTTGCCCATTGGATGTGAGACGCCTACGAACCCATCAGTGACAGCACACCACTAACTGGGAATAATTATGGAAATGGTGATGAAAAACGGTATAATTTGGCAAATAGTTGCAATGCCTCCTTTACCATGCATTCATGAACTACACCGAAGTGGAGTCGCATGTTGGGATGTTTACATCGTGATTGCTTGTCATCCAACAAATGAGACAGTACAATAATCGTTTAAAAGTGCATAATAGTACAAGTATATGCAGTTACACTGTGTCCAGTAATAGTGGTGTGAACCATGCAATTATTGCTCGGACTGAAATAACGCAATGCAAGCATGAAATTAAAGTTATGATTAGAAAAGGATGTGTGAAAAATCATGTGAAAAACTTAACAAGACTGGGTGTTTCAGTAGAGCTGTCTGCTTGATTATGGGCCACAGTGGGGAGTGGGGGATACATGAAACTGACTTTTAAAATAGGATTTGTGATGGAAAGGCAAAACTTTCCACAAGTGTAGTCATAAGTATTTTGGTTTAAAAAAAAAAAAACAAGATAAATGGTCGTGGAGAACAGATATTGTTAACAACCTTGATGAGTATACAAATGTGAATCCTACCATGAGGAACAGTATGACAGACATTCTCAGTGGTTAAAATACACATATGGTTGCATGAAAACCACTCCCGAAAAAAGGTAACCGAATGAAAAAATTGAAATTGGTATTGGAACACAAAGTTAATCGGCTGAGAAAAAAGTGAAGATGTGTGGTCTTCACAGATTATTGCAATTTCAAATTGTTTGTGAGTATTGATTAAAGGTCTTCCGCAACCCCCACCCCCTCCTTTTGTCCACAACAGGTGAAGAGGAATATGGTATACTAGTATACTAGTTAATGCACAACATCCACCTTGAATTATAGTGGATGCTAATTTCATGCTTCAGGCTATATTTTAAACAATATTTGACAAATATATTGTTGTGAGGACAGGCTGGCCAAAACATTTAAATGCTCAAGCAGGATTAAGGGCCTATTTCCTCCTATACCTAGCTCAATTTACAACACCCACGGAAGATTGTTTGGTGCACGGGAGTCGTCTCAACGCTGATTTTCGATTAAAAATGGAGATATAAGTCGTCACCTCTTCTCAGTGGGAAAGTGAATTTAATGGAGTGTTATGCACTCAACTTGAATATCAGTTAAAATGATTTCTTACCAAATTGGCTATTCTGACTCAGCACCTCGATAGCAGTCAAAACAAATGCACAGAAACAGTGAATTTATAATACATATTAAAACGGAGAGGAAAAAGAATAATTGTCAATTATTATGGAGTAACAACCACAAGCCGGTAGAGGGTGATGGGTGGCCGAGCAGGGCTGTTAGTATTGCGACACTTTGACCGCTGACCTAGTGGAGATAGGTCATTATGCAAATGAGCAAACTTGTACTACTCATCGGGGAGTAATCATGTGCAACCGGGGAGTAATCGAGGGGGTGCTGTGGGTGAACAAAGATCTAAATCGAAAATCCGGCTTGATTCTTTGTGCACAATGTATTCCAGAAGATTAGTGTGAATTTTCATAACCATTGACCGTAACCCTAGGAGGAGTAGCATTTGGCGCGAAGGCACCTCCAGCTCTCGCATATTATCGATTTTTGAACTAATTGACCTTTGACCCCTGACCTAAGCAAAATCGGTCAATATGACCTGAGGCAAAGTTGTATTACTCATTGCATACCATGAAACTGCAAAGTTTCATTCGTATCGATGCACTCAACTGGTCGCTAGGCTGCCTTCAATTTTCGCCAATTTTCGCGCATACCCTAATTGTAGGGGGCAAAGCGGGTAAAGTATTCCATATATCACAAAAACCAGAATATATTTGATAGAGCAACACCTGTACATCATTCATGCCAAATTTCATAACCATACGTGGTATAATGGCTTTCGGAATTGATTTTGCGTGAACGGTACCGATTTTGAAGGTTTTTCGGTTGTTGCTCGGGAAACAAAGTGTCCCTAGCAAACATCACAATTTCCAAAGCACTAGGTCATAAGATGTACCCACCACCCGCGTTTGGTCAAAATCAGCCCACGTTTACTACCAATTATGCTGATGACAAACGAACAAACAAACAAACAAACAAACAGAATTACTGATAATAAGGGTCACCTATTTCGGCGACCTAATAAGCATATGAAAATGAAAAGTTTGTCCGCTTTGGACTCAAACTAAATTTCACAAAATTGACAGTTAAAAAACAATTCGACATTTTCTTCATTTGTAACAGTAAAAGTTTATAATCAAAAAATGCTGGACTTACTAGTCGGTAAAGCCAACGTTTCGGTGAGAAACCACTCACCTTGTTCATGGCAGATGTTTAATTAAAGAAGAAGCTTTAGCATCGCCCCATGACCTCGGCCGTTGGTAAGGTTAGTTGGTCTGTAGATGTGGAATACATTTTATAATTGCACTATGCTTCATGTCTTCTTTCATGTAGAAAATAAAATAAAAAGTCCTGTCCTTCAAAGAGTTTACATCTCATTATAAATATGTAAAAAATACATAAAATATCATCGCCCCCGTTGTTTTAGTATTTTTTCAGTTTGGAGTTAAAGGGCTAGCCCATATTTATGTACAACTATAATGGCTGCCAGTCTACTAGTCGGTCATCTTTGATCAGATCACAAATTGAAGTTTCGGGCACATGTATGTCATCATGTGCTGTGCTTGTGCCAAGTTTGAATAAAATTGGACCATGCATGTCTGAGAAATGGTTGAGGACATGTTCTACACCATTTGTTTTGTTTTTTTTTTTAACTAAAATGGCCGCCATTCGGCCACATTGGATCTGATGTCAAAAAACATACTTGCATATGTAAGACATCATTCTTTATCTGTGTGCCAAGTTTGAACAACGTCGGTAAATGCATGTCCGAGAAATGGTTGAAGACGTGTTAAACATCGGGGTTTTTTTTACAAGTAAAATGGCCACCAGTCTTCCATCTTGGATCTTATCTCGAAATAAATTGCCATGCTTATGTAAGCCGTCATTCCTTATATTTGTGCCAAGTTTGAACAATATCGGTAAATGTATGTTCGAGAAATGGTTGAGGAAGTTTTCTACACAGGATTTTTTTTTTTAATTCAAATGGCCACCAGTTGGCCATCTTAGATCTGTTGTCGAAAAACAATGATGTACATACAGCATATATACCATCATGTGCTGTCTTTGTGCGACGTACGAATAAAATTGGTCCATACATGTCTGATATATGGATGCGGACAAATGCACGCACAGACACGAAAATCAAACTCAAATCCATAATCCCCCATTTCAGACTAAATGCAATGGGGGCTAACAACTCCAGGAAAAATGTCTAAAAGAGCCAATGCTATTGTTTAAATCTTTGGGATGTTTTCTATCTCGCCTTGCTACTGCACTGTCATTTGTCCAAGGAGATGATTCCAGGTTGCAGCTCATCAAACTAAATCTTATTTTCATTTTCAACAACACCAGGAGAATGGTAAAAAGAAAAATGAAAAAAAAGGATCATACCACAATTCAACTTCCCTGCCATTCCATCTCAAATTATTTTATACCATTGGCTGTAAGCCATAGATCAGTGCCTGCTCAACATTGCATTACATCGTACTCCAAATGAGGATAAATGCAGGTGAGCCAATTTGCACGCAGTCTTTCACATTTGGACAATAGAGATGGATGCAATTTCACAGTTTCCACTTTCTCAATAAAAACAAGAGTCTCTGTGCTATCGCACGGAAATGAATTAGAAGCCATGGATCAATAAGAGAGTCTTCTTTCCCTATATTGTATATTGCGAAAGATAGGTTTCAGTTTTATTTTCCGTAGGAAAAATAAATTTAGTCCATCAGGCCAAATGAATGGACATCGCACACAGTTTTTTTAATTTTTATTTTATTGACATGACTGGATCTTCAGCATTGACATCGGTGATTATATTCTCAGGAATTTTGTTCCACAAAGTATTGTTCTTCAGGATGCCATGTATATCCTATAGAGTAGGAGGATCAACATTGAATTTATAAATGTAACTTGAAAAAGTTGCCAACTGACAAAATGCACTTTCTCATTAGTAGGGTGAGTTCACCTGAGTGATGTTTTTAAATTATTCCCACAATCACACTGGATGGTCAGCAAATGTTGAATAAACAAGTATGATGTTACCATGAAGTAAGAAAGTCATATTAAAAACCCTTTGGTCCATTACGCTTGAGCCACATCCACAACCCCACCCTCACCAGCAGTAACTCAAAATTGTTTCAAAGTTAGAGTTTGGTTGAAATTGCATCACAAATCGAACAACAAGAATGTGTCTATTCAATGCTGGGTAATGTTTCAACATATTTAGTTGTTTTAATGTATTGATGCAGACCCAGGGTCACGGGGGTACTATGAGGGTGGAGATATCTTCCAGTTCCCCTCAGACTCACCAGGAATCAAGGCCGTCACACAAACACGTAAGTTTGTGTTGCGGCGGGTAATGAAACGACTGCGAATGCCAACAATTTAACCACATGACCCAGTGTACTCCATCTGACTACCGTTTAACTGTGGTGCACACAGTCCGACTTATCGGGGAATCATGCCCTCGGTGGTTGTGCTTATTTTATAGTCATTGGATCTTAAGGCAGCCGAGCTTACCGCAAGCACAACGCTTGATTGATGTGAGAGCCAATCCATTGGGGAATTATAATATAGGGAAGCTAACGTGTAGATCATGCTGGACCAACGAAGGAAAAGACAAAAACGAGCTGGCTACATTTATTATAAGCGGTTTATTTTTACAGCAAGGCGAGGAAAATGATATGGCACATTAAAAAGGGTTTTTTTCATAAACTGTGTACAGCAGGGGAAAGCAATTAAGGAATTGGTGGGTGTGGAAAAATAAATGCCATTGTTATTTACAAAAGAGAGGCAGTGCAGTTAGCGACTGCCGCGTCCCTGTAGCGTCCATCTTGTTTACCCTGTGTACTCCACCCCATGCCTCTCCCTTCAACAAACTCCCAATATATTTGTTCCCCAATTTTTGTGCTTCTTCTCCCACCCCTCTGCTCTCCTGCTCCCCTTGTAATACGTTCTGTGTGTTTGCTCTTGTATGAGCCTCGATATTGTTTATTAAAATAAAAAGTCATGTTTAGGGTGTCTTCAGCATAAATGGCTAGCCGAGATGAAACGTTGTTGGGCAGGTCATTTATCTAAAGCAGAAACAAAGAAGGCCCTAACACAGAGCTCTGGGGAACACCTGCATTAATGTTATATGCTGCAAAAGATTGACCCTCATGCCACACAAAAAAATTGTTGATCTGTGAGAAAGGTTGAGATTATGGCAAGCAATGGCCCAGAGACGACTTTAACGTCTAAATGAGACCCTTTTGCCAAACTTTTTCAAAAGCCTTAGAGATGCTAATGACTTCAAAGTCTGGCCTTGCCTTGCCGATCTTGGGCCTGGTTAAAGTGTTCAGTTATGAAGTGGAATCCATACTGAGCATCAGTTAGGAGATTGTGGTCTTCCAGGAAAGTAATAAGCTGTTTGTTGATAAGGCATTCAAATACTTTGCTAATAATGGGAAGAAGGCTGATCAGCCGAGAGTTGGATGGATCAGATTTCTCCCCAAAGCCTATAAATACAGGTACAACTGAAGTGAACTTTCAGCAAGTTGTGAAAACTGACTATGATAGGCATAGTTTGTACAGTTTTGAGAGAATAGGGGACAATTCTGTAAAGCATGTCTTCAGGAAAATTGCAGGGATATGATCTTGTCCAATAGATATTGAAATGTCCAGGCCTTGGAGGACTTTCCTAACTTTGTGATTAGTGATAATGACAGTGGATATGTTAATGTCAACATGAGAGGGACAAGTTGTCAACATCAAGTGTGGAGTTTGCAGTGAAACGCTCACCAAAGAGGTTGACTTCATCAAAGGGGGAGGAGAGGACTTCAGGAACATTGAAAAGGACAGGGAGTGTTTATCTATTTTGGTTAATGGCACTGTTACCTACTCTCCAAAGTCTCTGGAGCCTAAGCATTGTGTTAAAATAGAGTTACAAAACAGATAGGGTAATTTGACTTGGCTTCAGTTAAAATTTTCTTGCAGTGGTTACTAGCAAGTCGAAAGAGGTGATGAGCTTCACCAGAACCAATTCTATGGTACTGATGGATGGCAGAAATGGTTTTGATGAGAGATGGCATTCGCACAAGCAGGAGTGAACCAAGGCTGGTAGTGAGTTTTCACTTGATACGTCTGAGCAGGAATGAAGAGATCCATGCCAGCTTAAATCCACTCAGTGACATCAGTGGCTGGCTCAGAAGGGCCAACACTAAAGACTGACTTGCAGGGAATATCCCCCAGGAAAGATTGAAAGCCATCCCAGTCAGCCTTACCATACTGGAGAACCGTGCAATGAAATGGATGGATGAGTGGTCGTAGATGGTGAGGAGCACGTTATTTGGACTTCAATGTTGACATGATCTGAATTAATGAGTGGAGATAAATCTTGTAAATGCAATCCCTAGGATTTGAGCATAATGACAGATCGAGAAGATACCTATTTTCAGTAGCACAGTCTGGAATTCAAGTTGGAGCTGAAATTATCAGGGTAAGGTCATGTGGCACAGCAAAATTTTAAGCACTGACACCAGAAGCATCAGTGGCATGAGAGTCGATCAAACATTCTTTGTGATGGACATTAAAATCTCCAAAGACCATGATGTCACCTGCTGGATGTCAAGAGAGCACCATGTCTATGCTTTTAGAAACAGCATCAAATATGGCAAAATTGGGTGATGATGGAGATCTATACAAGAAGTAAAGTTAGGTAGTGGAATATAGTAAAGAGAGGGAGAGGGATATGAACATATATGAAAACTGACTGACCACACAGCCAAGGATCAAGGAGGCCTTTACAAAAATGCAAAGTCCAGCAAGAGATGTACAATGTACCTCACTATTGAGGTGGAATTCACAAATGGCAAGTAGATCAGGAGAGTTCAACTGCATGAAGGATAGGATGGTTCCACTGTGACCATACTTGGTCTCAATTTTCAGGATTTTCATAGAGCTATGATGAAAGAGTGGAACATACATCCAAGTGGAAATGCTTGTTACTTTAAATGCAAAGTGAGCATGTGTGGATTGCCAGCACAATGCAGCTTTTATGATTCTTCATGGTTGAGGTTGTATAGGGCAGGATGTTTTGATTTGTCCCCATAATTTCATTGCCTATAAATGATGAAGGCTTTTGTGGTCATAATTTTATAACACAACATTGAAAAATTAGAGGTTTTTTTTCTCCCTTGACCATTCAAAAGACCATTTAACATATCACACTCGCATTTCAACCACATCTCTAACACGACCGGTCAAAAGTTTTAGAACACCCCCATTTTTAGAGTTTTTACTAAAATTTAATCAGTTCAAGTCCACTGAATAACCTGAAAATGTACAAAGCGAAGCGGTAAACTGCCAGAGGAAAAAAAAAAAAAGAAAAGAAAGTTTAGGTTACTAAAAACTGAAAAATAATGTAAATTTCCGAGTTGTTAAATAGACCCTTTTCAGGGAACAAGTAATGACGTAGCAACTGCAGCTGTTCTGCAGCAATGGAAGTAAATTAAGCCTTGAAAGTCGATGCAAACAATTCCTACAGGTGTCCCAAATTTTGTTGATTAGTTACAAACCCTCTGTCTGGATAAAAGCAGTGTTGGAACAGACTGCGTTGCTTCACCCTCTGAAGCATTATTTGGAGAGTATTGCAACTGCAAGAAGTAGTATTTTGCTGTCATAATGGTGAGAAAAAAACAATTAACAAAGGAAGACAGACAGACCATGAGAACCCTTAAAAGTGTAGGTCTTTCCTCTAGAGAAATTGCAAAGCGAGCTAAGGTGTCAGTGAGTACAGTTTCCAACACCATCAAAAGGCACTTGGAAACTGGATGAAACTCTGACAGGAAGAGGTCTGGCAGACCCAAAGGCACAACCCAATCAGAAGACAAGTTTCTGAGAGTCAACAGCTTGCGTGATAGGCAGCTCACAGGACAGCAGCTTCAAGCACAGCTTAATACTGGTTGAAGTAAGGAAGTCTCAGTTTCAACTGTGAAGAGAAGACGTAGAGCTGCAGGTTTGACAGGTCGAGTGGCAATAAGAAAGCCATTGCTAAGATGGCAAAATAAGAAAAAGAGGCTTTCCTGGGCCATGAAGCACCGCCAGTGGACTACTGAAAACTGGAAGAAGGTCTTATGGACCGATGAAACAAAATTTGAAATCTTCTGTGCATCACGCAGGGTTTTTGTATGCCTTTGAGTAAGCGAAAGGATGGTTCCTCAGTGTGTGACACCAACTGTCAAACATGGAGGAGGAAGTGTGATGATCTGGGGCTCTTTTGCTGGATCCAGAGTCGGCGACTTGCACAGAGTGACTGGCACCCTGAACCAAAAGGGTGACCACAGCATTTTGCATTGCCATCAAATACCCTCTGGTCTATGCCTCGTTGGTCAGGGGTTCATCCTACAGCAAGATAACGACCCAAAACATACCTGCAGGCTATGTCAGAACTACCTTAGAAGAAAAGAACAAGACGGTAGGCTTCAATTCATGGAATGGCCAGCACAGTCTCCAGACTTAAACCCCATCGAGCTGGTTTGGGATGAACTAGACAGAAGGGTGAAAGCAAAGCAACCTACAAGTGCAACACATTTGTGGGAACTTTTGCAACAGTGTTGGGAAGAACTTTCCGAACAAAATTTTCTTTCCATTGTGGAAAGAATTAATTGCATGAGTATGTTCGGCTGTTATATCTGCAAAAGGTGGCTACTTTGATGAGTCAAAAATTTAGATTAAATTTTGTTCAACAAAACGAGTCCATTATTCCTTTTTTATCTGCAATTTTTTATTTGTTCTATGCTTTAATTTCAGACTACATTGAAACATTAAATTGCTTAAATTTCAGTAAAAACTGGAAAAATGGGGGTGTTCTTAAACTTTTGACCGGAAGTGTATATAA
The DNA here is from genome assembly GCF_056783735.1 of Eptatretus burgeri. Taxonomy (NCBI): domain Eukaryota; kingdom Metazoa; phylum Chordata; class Myxini; order Myxiniformes; family Myxinidae; genus Eptatretus; species Eptatretus burgeri. Next base: position 86,824,915 of record NC_140961.1, on the reverse strand, counting down.
TATAAAAAAATTATTTCTAACCACTGACTGACTGACACACTGACTGATATTAAAGATCGGTACTTTCCGGGTGATGTAGAAAGCTGAAATTTTGTGTGGCGATGGACATTGAAGTCGATACACCCGGGAAAAAAAAATCACAGAATTGTGGGACAACGTCTGTGAATGAAAATATAAGTGACTGAAAAAAATGCAGGTGAGTGATCAGAGACAACGGGAAAGCATGATAATTTTGTGTACCGACGGAAATTTAAGGCTGTAGACCGGGAAAAAAACAGAACCGTTGGATAGCATCCAGAAATGAAATTATAAATAAATGAAAATAAATAAATGGAAAAAAATGCAGGTGAGTGACCTGAGACAATGGGGAAGCAGGATAATTTTGCGTGTCGATGGACAATGAAGCCCATACACCAGGAAACATCACAGAACTGTCGGAAAGCATCTGTATATTAAAATATAAATAAATGAAAAAATAAAATAAATGAAAAATCAAATGCAGGTGAGCGACCTGAGACAATGGAGAAGCATGGATCGTTATTGCTGACAATGTGTAAGCATACCCCGCTAGTGTACATAGATACCTTAACGGTGTGATTGGAAATTTTGTCGACTGGCATTCAAAATCAATCTCTGACGATTATGAAACAACCATCATCCACTTGTTAACTATTGCATTTCACTAAAAAGATTTTTTGATCAATTCAGTCCTCAGAGCAATTGTTCCTAAGATTGGCAGTTCCTAAGAGCAATTGTTCTTGAAAAAAGAAAAAGAAGAGGCTTTTATAACCTTTTCATCCACATAATTGGAGAATGGAAAACCAGCTTAATTTGTAAATCAACCCAGCCTCTTCACCCCTTGTTTGCGCAGCACCAAAACTTTTGTAATTACTGTGGCATTTATGAACCAAATTGGAGAACACATAGGCAAGCATTTTACCAACAAAGCTCTCCTGTTGTATTTATCAATGTTTTTGTATGTACTATTGCACTTTAAGTATGGAAGCCTTTACTACTGCATTACATTCAATGAGCATGTGGCTTGCATTCGCACACTCTTGACATGGATTGTTGACTCTACTCCCTGGGGCTAGCAATTCTGACTTTTTATTTTCATTTTATGGCTTTAGTGAATGATAAAATTTTGTGGACATGTTTAACGTTCAATTTTCTTTCGGGGCTCATACCTGGGGAGTTGGTCCTGAAGAATTTTTCCATTTTTCCTGACACCTGCATTTTAGCTTCTTCTGGTTATTAGTCTGGAGAGCAGATTTGGTTCATTCACAGACAGTGTACTCTGTGTCAGATAGCTTTAATTGCATCACGGTGGGTGGTATGCGTGTATGGTTGGCAATTTCGCCTTGTAAGAGTTTTGGATATGATAGAACCCCTCTACATTGCTCAGGGCTGTTATGATTGTGCTCCCCTCCCCGCCAGTGGGCAATCCAAGGATGATATTTGACTCTTATTCCAAATAGGCCAGACACACACTGGCAAATGTGATCATCTTTTTATGCAGTAATTTGTTTACTATGAGCTATCATATATGAAGAGCAAGGTATTCATTATTTTTTAAGTGTAATATTCAATGTGACCCAAATACTAAAAGCAGGCTTGTCGTCAAGTCTTTGGTTGCATTTCACTTCTGAAGTCCTGGGTGGGGGAGGGGTGGGCATTTTCACATTTCATAAATGAGGGAGGAGGGTTAACTGAGATTTGACAAAAGGAATGGTACAATCTGAGTTAAAGGGCAGAGTTCAGCACTTCGGAAGGGGAGGGAAATAAACAAACTTGAGAGAAGATAAGAGTAATGGGAGGAGAGGGAAGCTAGCCAAACTGACATGTTGCAAATGCAGATGGTCTGCAGAAGGCTGTTTTAAAATTAAAATTAATCTTATGTGTCTGATGTCATAAAATATTCATATTTTAAATGCACTTGCTCAAAAATAGCCTTGTTTGTCATGCCGGTCGCTGGCTCGTGCATGAGGCACACTCTCAATGTGCCAAACGACCGGAAACCTAACAGGATACGACACCACATCATATAAGATGGTTGCACCATCATCCTTGACTTCGATCATTCTGACTGGCATGGAAATGGAACACACTTATATGTGCATGTTAATGGAAGCGAAAACAAAGTTTGATGGGGGTGTGTAGCAGTGGAAAATCCAGGGAGGTTTCCTGGTTGCTCGGAACCCCCCCCCCCCAACAAAAAATATTTACCATTATAGTGGCAAACCCAGGGGTTCCCTGGTCACCCAGAACTCCTTCTCCCATGAAAGTGTGCCACAAAAAGGCCAGAACCCTCAGAAAAAACTATCAATACAGCAGCTAATAAACAATAAACCACTAACAGCTCACAGTAATTTATTTGGAAAATTTATAATTTTCTATTATTTGGAATCCCCCCCCCCTTGCCCAATTCCTGGATTTGCCCCTGCGTACGACACACCATGTGATGGGAATTTTGTAAGGAGGTTGAGAGAACAGGTAAAGTGAGTTAGTTTTACAGAAGAAAAATGAGCAGAACAACGGGGTGTAGATGATCAGAAAGCTTTGATTGGAGTTGAAAACAAGGTATGGATGAATGGATAAATGTGAATGATCATTTGGGATGAGAGAGATTTAATCGACTGCAGATTGCAAAAATGCAAACGTTATAAAAGATGCACTTGAAGGTCAGCCAGTGAGCAAATTATTATTCACAATACCTCATGGAATTTCCATGAGCTCATGAAAAACGATTATATGTTTGTGATTCCCCCAAAAATCAATGCTGTTGATCTGTACATTATTAATGGAATGACTCTTTCACATTGAGATGAATTGCAGTTTGCTGTGAATGAGCAGCACATAAGTGCATTTTAACGGTGATCGCTGACATGAAGATTAGATTTGCGCTGTGTTGACTAAATGTCCTTCCATAATCACACAATGCCTGCCCCAACACACCGTTACCAAGCCGATATCAAATCCCAGAGAGACAATAGTTAAACTTTTAAAATATATTCTTTACTTGCATCCAATCAAATTACATCCCATCGATATATAATTTGTCACTCTCTCTATTTCGTGCATGATTGGTTGGATATCTTATCATATTTATTACCTCCACCACTGAAGGTGAAGGAGGTTATGTTTTCACCCCTTTCTGTCTGTTTGTCTGTTTGCGTACCGGATATCTCATAAAGTTGTGAACGGATCTGGATGAATTTTTGTGGACAGGTTTGGTGTGTGTGACAAGGACGAATTGATTCGATTTTGGGGAAGATCTGAATCCGGATACGACGACTAGAATTTTTAAGTGATTCTTCACCATTGAGAGATAGGGCCAAAAACGATCTAGTACTGTACAACATGATATTTCAAAAATGTGTTGGACCCAATATGTTTTCGTGGATCAGACATTACATGGTGGAGGTATGCGCTCAACCAAGTACCCTTCTAGTTTATACATATACTACTCAACATGAGTTAAGACATGCGAGTTACAGTTTAGTCTTGTCCAAAAGGTGTGTGAGAGAAGCACCACTTTTCCACATCGAGCAGTTGCCATTTTGAGTAAGAATTGTTTAGCAATTCCGTGATCCATATTTATGCTGTGTGGAAAGGAGGTTTTGCCTCTCATCATTGGTTTGGAGTGGGTCATTTTCATGCACATGCTAATATTTTGCAGCCACACATTTCACAACTTTATCAATATTATAAGGAGTCCCCTTTGTCCAACAATCTCCTTTGATGCAGTGCTATCTGCTCTCCCTCCTGTGGTCTCTCAGTCTTCATGGCAACTTTAGGTTTTTTATTGACCCTTTGTGGCTTACCTGGAACTTAGTACCAGGGAGGTTATGGGATGGCGTGTCGTCCGTCCATCCGTCCACAAATACTTTCAGCTTCTTCTCTGAAACTACACCTACAATTTCGATGAAACTTTACCACAACGTTCATCACTATATTTTCAAAAGTTTGTTCATAGCATGAAAAAAATTGGGACCTAAGGGGGTCTACAGGGGTTGCCCCCCAAAATAGGTATTTGCTTTCTTCTCAGAAAGTACACATGTTTCCAATAAAACTTGACCAGAAACTTCATCACCTGTGAAGTAGCAAAGTTTGTTCTTGGCATTAAGAAAATCGGGGTCTGAGGGCATTTCCAGAGGGAGATTGAGGGTGAGGGGAGGGGGGGAGTTGTCCTCCAAAAGAGGTATTTGCTTTCTTTTCTGAAGCCACACACACAAATTTGATGAAACTTGACCACAACATTTTTCACCCTTGATGTATCAACGTTTGTTCATGGCATTAAAAAATAATCCATAGGTATTTACTTTCTTCTTCGTTACATATTTTGTGGGTCATCCATGCCTACCAGTGGTTCCCTGGTTTTCTTATAAAGTCACTACGAGGTCAGCATCGAGCGGTATTCCCCTATTTTTTATTATCTTAACTCAGCTTGATTTATGTGGGATTTCAAGACAAAATCTGTCGATTTTCTTCTCCAAAGTTATAGTTTTGTCACCGTTGTTGTTCCAGAAGTGAATTTGTGATCCTGTTTCATACGTCAGGAAAACTGGTGGCTGCATTTAGTTTCTCTTTATTAGTATACAACACCTGTGTACCCATCTCTGGTAGGTTCGTAGATGTCACCTCAAATGAGCAGTTTTTTGCAGTTTATGTTGAAAGAAACAGGAATTCAAGGAAAATATTCAATGAGCAGATATCACAGTGAGTGGAGCTGATAACCTTGGCAACCTCATCCCATTCCACCAGCTAAGATTTCCAATATATATTTGTTGCACCTCCATTTGGGAGGAAGGGTGTAGTTATGAAATCTCAACTGAGAAACTGATTTTGGAATGTTTTGGACCTACCACCTGACTGAAGATCACCGAAGTTCTTTCCATGCAACCCAACGCATCCAGGCACCTATCCCTCTCCACCTCACTTCTTCAGCAACAACCAGCCCCCTGCAAGCTCCATTGAATATTTCTCACAGAATTTCATTCTGGCTCCCCATTCGACTTGTTAACTAACAAGTCATCTCTCCGAATATTCAATATTTCAGATGTGATAATCCATAGATCAGTCGCTTCAGTTTCAGTTTTCAAAATCAGGTTTGCTTTGGAATGTCAGTTTCGATTAGGTGAATGGGGCACAAACAACGTCGTCAAAAACGATATTACAGGGGATTTTTTTTTCAATTTTCTAAGGGGGCTAAAGGGATCTAAAGTGACTTAAGGGTCTTAAAAAGGTACACAAAGTGTCTCAACGGTCTTCAAAGGGTCAAAGTCTAAAGGGGTGTAAAGTGTATTAAGGGTCTTAATGGAGCATAAAGGGTGTCAAGGGTCTTAATGTCTAATCTATACTATAATGGAACTAAGTGTTTATTATCTCCTCCTAGATGAAGTGTTAATGGTCCACAAAACTCAGCTATATTGTACTTAGTATGCATGACTCCAGCTCGCTCTCATGAGCGAATGAGCAAAAATTATGGTGGTTAAAAAGTGAATACGAGGCTGTCGAGTTTTCGCTATGCAGCCCGAGGTACATCACTGAACATGATTGGTTCAGTGGTATAACGTCCCTACCATAGAGAACAGACCAGTGATGGCAGGTTTTTTTTTAACTCTAATTTACTATAATGGAGCTAAGTGTTTGTTATCTCCTCAGAGACGAAGCATCAATGGTTCACAAAACTCAGCTATATTGTAATTGGTATACATGACTCTGGATCACTATACTTTTTAGCTCACAAGCAAAAATGTACATACTCGCTCATTATCGCCTGTTACTGTGCTATATTTTTTAAAAAATGCTGTGACAGCATATTCGGTGTCTACGCATAACTATCTTCAATTATAACCCCATAAAAGCCACTCAGGAATCAACACCTCATTCGGAAAAAAAATAGTTTGTGAAAAAGGAACGAAATCATGACTGCAGATCTCTGAACCACAAAGGACAACAAAATCACATGACCACCACCACCTCTGCTACCCATCCATGGGACAGAGTATGGTGAATATACTGATTCTGGCTCACTTTTCCCCATGCAAATGAATGGGGGATTTTCAGCGATTCATTTTTTTTCCCTTAAAAAGTAAACCCCCTTTTTATCCCAAGGTATATTTGTTTGTCTCCCTTTTTAACCTCGGGACACTTTTTTTCAAATAAACAATGCAATAAGATAAAGATTTGTTCAAGTAGTAAAGTGGTAATGTGATTTGTGAAAGGTGATTCTAAAGAAATATCTGAAACATGTAAGCCTCGGGACACTCTTTTTCAAATAACCAATGCATATTGTTTAGCTCACTCATTGAACCTATAAAGATTTGTTCATTCTCAAATTCATTCAATAGTTTAATTTTCTTTGCACAATAATCCCCATCTAAAACATTTAAAAACAAAACATTTGAATCTTTATATTTTTAAAGATACCCCTTTTGTGCCATGACGAAATGATAAACTTCTCTCAATGCTCTTGTTTGACCACCTCCTGAGCCACATCATTTTGAGATTATAGTAAATTGTTTTTTCATTGTTCAATTGATAACCATCAAAGTTTTCAGTCCATTCAAGTATATTTATTTTTTTCTTTACATCCTCTAACTTACTAGTTTTTAAATTGATTCGCTTATTTGTTTTATTTACCTCTGTTTTAGTTATTTTTTCAATAAGACTTATTTGATATTTTTCACATTCATTATGTTTTCCATTTATATACCAAGACTGAGATTTTCTCCACTCTTTAGTTTGATTAATACTTGGTTTGACCATTTATATATTGTGAAAAAATGCGGCGGGAGCCCTTAAAAATCCCTAACCCATATTCCCATCATTAAAATACAATCTATTCTATACACTCTATCATACAATATCCATATGGAACACAATCTATTCCATTATCTAAAATAAATCTCTTATCATCAAAGGCTTCTAATGCCTTTTTATTTACTTCTTCACTTTTTATATTATGTTTATAACTTCTTATTTTATTCATTTTCCTATATTCTTTTTTCTTATTCATCAAACAATTATAATAATTTCTAAAAGTTATGAATTATTTATTACATATTTCTTTATTCCCTTTAACCTCTTATCAATCTGATCACCATACTTATAAGCATATGCCTTTGCTCTCAACCCAATAAACTCACTCATTACTTTTCCACCCAACTCATCCTTAAACTTACCAATAACCTTTTCATTCTTTTTTGGAAAATAACTCACTCTTCTTACTAAAATTGCTTGTATCATATACTCCAATATTTTTTCTAAATATCTTTATAAACATCATCATTTTATATATCTCGGATAAAACTATCAGTGTACAGAAACAACAATGAAACATTTTCACCATACTCTTTCTTTAAGCCATTACACAAATAATCATACATCAATATCTTTGATAAATCAAGAACTACTGTTCCAATATAAATTAGTTTATCCATTGCAATACTTTCCTTTTCCATATGAATAGCAGAAAAGTTCTCTGAAAAAGCCTCTTCTCTCTTAAAACTTGGTTTATTTATCAATCTCAAAGCTTCTTTCCAAGATGTTGCAAATCTAATGTTTTGCCTGTTTCTAACATTCTCCATTGTCTTTCCAAAGACAGCATAATTCATCAATTTATAGAATTCCCCTTCAAATTTTACTTTTCTATTTGTTCTCCTATCTGTATTGAATTTAATATACTTTTTCATCCAAGGACTTTGTTTAAATTTTAAAACTCTATTATGTTTAGCTACTCTCAATCATTCTCTCAAAAACTGTTTTAAGCTTCTCTGATGCAAAACATATCCCTCTTTATCATAGAATGTTGTTAATAACTTTTCTGTTGATTTGCCTTTAATAGTAAAACTTTGATGATAATCACTTAACCCTTCTTTCTTTGGGGTTTCTTTCTTTCATGCAAAAGGAAGGTCTTTATGCTTATTATGAATATCACTCGGGTACCTCAAATCAACTTCAAAATAATAACCTTCTTCTTCCTCATTTAATTCCTCTTGAGAAGAAATAACAATATTCATCAAAGCCTTTTCATAATCCTTTTCTTCCACCCATTATAACTTACCTAAGGCAGAGATTGAGACATTGCCCATCCATACAAATTATTAGCATCACAATACATCAAATAATAACTATCTTTTTCACTATCATAATTTGGAAGATAGTTATTATTTGCTTTAGCATATCTTTTTGAACATACTTGTGATATTCCACCTCTCTTAGACTTCTCAAGCATCAAGAGCATATGTACATCACTGATTAAATCTATATCTTGTTTTGTCATTTTCAACATTGCACTCCAAGCTAAACCAGGAGCTGTGAAATAGTAGGCAGGATCTAATCCAAAACAATTTTTACAATGACAGAGTGATCTAAAAGCTTCAAACACATCAGCTAACAATAAAACATCTGTTTTTAGATACAAATCATGATATTCTCCAAGGTTCTTTATCTTAAATATTTTCCAAATTTCTTGTGCATGTTTATATTCCTTATCACTTATCTCTTCTTCATAAAGGTTATTATAGAAACTTTCTTTTGAAGGAAGTTGTGTTTCTTTAAATTTCATAAATGAATCCATATTATCATAAGGATAAATTCCCTTACTTGAAAGAATTTTCTCTTTACTTTGAATTTTATTCCTTGTTTGAATTTCCTCTCTCATTAGAATTCCCTCTTTAATCAGAATGTAATCTTTAATCAGAATTTCCTCTTTAGATAGAATTTCATTCATTGTTTGAATTTTCTTTATAATTAGAATTTCATCTTCAATTAGAATTTCTTCATTAATTAGAATATCCTCTTTACTTTGAATTCTCTCTTTAACCTGAATTTCCTCTTTAGTAAGAATTTTCTCTTTTGGAAAGAATGAATTAAAATACAAGTTAAATAAAAATACAAGTTAACCTAATACAAGTTAAAGGTTTTGTGAATATCATTTTTGTAAATGAAATATACTTTTGACTTGTGTTTGTTGTGTCAGAAATATTCCCTGGTGTTTTTGAAAGTTCATTTATAAATAGATGTGTATCATAGTTTGCACTGTTGTGAAGAAAGACTGGAATAAAAGAAGGAAATTTATAATTAAGATTACAACAGGAATGAGCGGGATCTCTATATTTACCAGTAAGATGACAATGATCCCAAACTTTAGACTCCTCAATTTCCCCCTCAGATATATGACAGATATTGTTCTTTCTAAATTCTAATTTTTCTTCTTTGGTTAATTTCTTCGGTTCATTTGTTTCTTTCATTAATTTAGTTAGTCTTATGCAATCCTTTTCGAATCGTTTTACAAACTCTTGTGAAGCTTTTTTTTTCCACTATAATGTTCAAGTTTATGATACTTTTCTCCAACAGATGATTTGATATAATAACAGAAACCACAAGGAATATGTTTTTGATATTTATTTGTATATGATTCTTTTGGATGAGGAGAAGCAGTATTTATCTTTTTTAGGATACATTCAAAATCACTATATATCACAAATGGGTGCATGATAGATTTATTATAATCTTCAAAAGAAATCTTCTCACCAGGTTTTGGCCTTGTAATTACAGCTGATTTATGATTACTACAATATTGTGAATGTTGTTCTAATCGTTCTTTTGTATGAAATGTAATAAGACATCGCTTACAAGGATATATTTTATTTGCTGTTCTGAATACCTGAGAAGAGATTGATCTTGATAAATTATTGATGTATGTATAATGTGAATTCTTTCCAACACTAAAATATAAAAGATCAATGTGTGTTTCTTCATTTTTATAGTTGTTTGAAATTTTTAATATATGAACTATGTTTGTATCCGTTAATCCATATACATTAATAGAAAGATTATTCTTTTTCTCAAATTTAGGAATATCTGTTTGTGGCATTGGGAATTTAAAATCCTTAGTGTCCAAGGTATTCTCATATTTCATATATTGTTTTACTCTTTCTGAATTACAATTTGGTGGATGTAAGTGAGCAAGAACAGACCAGAGAAAACATTTATTATCATTGTTCTTAATATTAACAACTGCCTTCTTTAGTTTTATTTATTTTGGTAATTCAATATAAGAAGAAGCTTTAAGAGGGTTTGATTTTAGAATGTGTATATCGAAAAAGATGATTTTTTTTAAGATGAAATCCTCTTCCTACCACTGTATTGTCAACATCCTCCTCTTGTCTTGATAGTTCTTCATAAACCCCACTATTCAAAAAATCTTGGAATGATGTTATAAAATGAAGATCTGTTCTCATATAAGGAGTTTGTTCTTCATCTTGTCTTTTCATATTCATTTTCACTCCCACATAAAACTTTAAAGTTTTCATTTCTTTTAATGTCTTTCGAATAACTTTTTCAACATCAAGTTTCACTATTTCAATTCATTCAGCTATTGATGATGGACCAGGTTCTCCAAATTAAAAAATCCTTATTTTTATCTGCCCTTTGAATACCCCATCAGTGTTTTCAATATAATAGTCTCCCTTTACTTTAAAGTCATTTTTCTTGTGTTTTTGTGATTGAAGATGTCTATTATAACTACTCTTCAAAACATCCTTTGAGCAGATATCACAATGTTTTCTTTCCAACTCAGGAGGAGATATTTGATGAGATAGATTAAATGTGTGTTTGTTGGTTCGAAGGTGTTTTTCATAATGTTTATATTCGTGATTACAAACATCGCAGTACGTTGTATTCACCATATTAATATAATAAAACTTTGCATAAACGAAAATTTTCTTGATGAAAATTTCATTTAATTTATAGGTGAATCTGCGCTTAAGACCATTTTATCCTCCAACTTTTTTCACTTAATAAATACAATGTGTCAAGACACAAAAGACAAGTTTCAATCAATCTCTTCATTTGTAAAAGATACTGAGAAATATGTCAAGGAAGTAAAATTGAAAAAAGATAAATATAACAACTATTGGATAAAAACAATTATGGTGGATATGATGAGTTCTTCAATTTCCTTCAGTGGAAGGGCTTTTAGTATACCTGGTAGAACATCAATTAAAGTATCTCAAACAAAAGTTTCTCCTCTCCTTCTGGTAATACATTCAAAACTAGAAAAAGCAAGGAAACAAGTAAACGTATCAAAAAACAAAAACCTTATGGATGAAGCTTTATAAATAAAAGATAAGACCATCTGTAATATGCAAGGAGAAATTTGTATTTTTTTCAACAACCCTAAAGATGTAAATCCTGATGAAATAAAGGATGTAAATATATCAGGTGAAATGACATTTCGTTCAATAGTAGTTAAGGATCATCTTAAAATTACCTTTAATAATAAAAATGTTGTCGTTGATTCTGGTAATGAAAAAAAGTATACAGATATCGATGTTATATTATTAAATATGAGTCAATATGCAACTGAAAGTAGAGATGAATTTCAGTTTAAGTAAAGTTTTACTTTTTTAATATGCTGGACTTTCCTGATTCTCCATATGACAAATTTGAGAATTGTCCTGCGTGTGAAAGACGGGGATTAAACACAGAGTAAAAAGCCTATAAACTGTATTTTCTGTATATTCTGTGATTATCTTCTAATTAATGAGAATCAAAAATATAAAAAGGAAAATAATTCTTTTAGATTTACACCAAAAATGAATTACTTTACAAGATTGATTAGAGAAATGAATGTAAAGTATGAGGGTGATAACAGACCTTTCCTTACAAGGGAAGAACCTGAATGTATTAGAGAAATGTTCAAAGGATTGTTGTTATATATTATTCATGGATGTGATTTTCAGGGAAATATCAACACAAGATATTGCATAGATAAAATAATGGATTATCTTGCAATTAAACCTGAACTTAGGATAAAATATAGAGTTTCTAAAAAAGCCAATAATAAATTAAATAACATGTTTTCCAAACACATAAATGAATGATTTTTTACCCATTTGGGAAAATAAGATAAAGTTTAACAATCATAAAAATCTTCCAAATTCATTAAGATGTCTCATAGTTGGTTCAAGCGGATGTGGAAAAACCTGCTAACTTTTGAAGATGCCCCTGACTCCCAACTTTTTAGATTATGATAATTTAATAATTTTCACAAAATCTAGTTTTCAACCAGAGTATCAACTCCTCTCACAAGTTTTTAATGCTGGTCTTCAAAAAGAAGATATAATCGGTTTATTTAAACTTCAAAAAAACCGAAATGATTATAAAATTGAAGATATAATTCAACAATTTTGTGATGCACAGAGATGTAAAAAGAAATCAAAACCGATAACTTGTATTCTTCGTGATAATACGGATGATATTGTGTCTCCCCAAGATTTGGATTAATCAAAAAAGAACCTCGTTATCTTTGATGATTGTGTTAATGAGAGAAAGCAAATGGTAATGGACAGCTATTACACAAGTGGGAGACATTCTTCTTGTAATTGTATTGATCTTAGTAAATCGTACTTTCAACTTCCTCGTCGTTCCATCAGAAACAATGCTAATACTTTTATTTTATTCAAGTTAAATTCAAAAGATATAAATAATTTTTGGAGAGATAATTGTTCAACATTATGAGGTAAAAATGAATTTGGGGATTACATGAAGCACTCGACTGAAAAATAGAAATATATTGTTGTGAAACAAGATGAGATATTAAGGAATATATATTTTGTTTTATAAACAATTCCATATATAAATGACAACTATTATTATAAATCTTGTGGGTAAATCTTCTACTGGAAAAATTTTTCATAAATCAAGGTTCTTGTTTAGTACAAATGAGAATATTGTAAATTTACTTTAAAAATACCCTGTGATATGCATTGTATCAACAACAACTCGAGCAATAAGACATGGAGAAGTAAAAGGTGAAGATTATCACTATATTTCAGTGGAGGAACATATGCGATTGAGGAATGAAGGTCAAATATTTGAGGAGGTTTGTCTTGGTACAACAAAATATTCACATTTATAAGAGTGAGTGAAGGAAACTAAAATATGGTGGTCTTGGGATATTAGAATCTAATCCAGAAGTAACGAGACAAATTATTAAACATTTGAGCGGAGTGAAGATTTTATCATTTGGTTTTGATGTTGATGAAGAAACTCAACGGAAACGTATGAAAAGCAGAGATGCAAGTATTAGTGAAGAAGAAATTACAACTCATATTAATGTTAATAAAGAATTTGATGAAATATTTAAAGAAAAGGATTTATTTGAACACATCTACTTGGATGATGAAGAAAAGGACAATTTCCCTGTTGATCTTTACAATTCATTAAATGATATTTTCCAATAAATAAATGGATGCGAAAGAAAGAGCAAGAAGAATTAAGGAAAATCAAGAGTTGGTTTCAAAAGTTGTAAAACAACAGGAAGACACAAAGAAGAAACGCAGACAGAAACTAACAGGCGAAGAAGCATTTGAAAGAAAACAAGAGAAATTTTTTAAACCACTTTTAAAAACTTCCCAAGAAAAAATGAAAGATGTTTCCACAGTTCCCACAGTGGAATATACTCCTAAAAAACTTCAAATGTAAAAAGATTTTGATCAAATGACAGAGGAAGAATTAGAGCATTTAGGAGAATTAGAATATGATGATGAAGGTTTATTTCAACAACTGGAAGAGATTAATCGACCCCCTGATTATATTGTGAATGCTCTTCAAAACAACAAATATTCAGCGGATTCAAAAACCAAAGCAGGACTCATTCCAACAGAACAACCAGCAATATTTCATCTTGTTCAAGAAAAGGTATTGATATTTAATGATGAATTAAAGTTCTTGGGTTCTGCTCAACCCACTGTCAAACTAACTCCGAGATTAATGTTTCTTCTCACAAAAGATGGAAGACAAGGTTCAACTGTGAGGGATGAATCAAAGTATATTGATGAACCATTGGATATGAAAAATAATGATGATAGAGTATATATTGATCTTCTGAACACTCTTAATTATAGGGTTAGTATTTCTGGTAAAAGTAGGAAAAATGAGAAGGAGAAACACATTATTCAGGCTTTAAGTATCCTTGGTTCAGGTATTAGTTTTCTTCCAAATGACCCATCGCAATTAGTTAATAGACTGTTATTGTTGTTAGGTAGTAAGAAGGAAGGAAATAACAATTGTTTTTATGAATCATCAGCCATTTTAGACCAGTTGATAAACATGAAAATAATTAATAAATCTCAATATAAAGACATTTTATCTCATATTAAATAAGATGACAAGTACAATCCTGAGTTTCAATTTCACAACAAGCGACCACACATCTTCATTCCCATACCCACTACAATGATCATTAATCAGGTCTTAATATTAGACCCAACAAAAGAATATGAGGCATCTTTATTGTCCATGGAAACTCATAATACCTTATTTAATATAACCGAGAAAATGACAAGTTTAGTTGAATCCGGGAAGTGGATACAAAAAGATAACAGTCTCACCTGGAGCATATGAGATTTCTCAAATATCTTCCAAAATTGCTCGTCTTATGAAAGAAAAGGGTGATGAACCAAAAAATATTGTTATAGACATTCAAAAACATACTTCAAAATCAACGATTCAACTTAAAAATAACTACAAGGTTGATTTCACAATTGATAATTCATTTAGAGAGTTATTGGGGTTCTCCTCAAAAAAGATTGAAACTAATGGGACGTTTTACAGTGATAATGTCATTCAAATATCCACAGGAAAAAACTCAGTATTAATTCACTGTGATTTGATTGATGGTGCTGATAATGATGGAATAAAAACAAATACAATATTTTCCTTCAGTGCATACTCAACCCCAATTGGTTATAAATTCAATATGGAACCCAAAAATTTGGTTAATCTCCTTGTGTCAGGAAAAACCATACAGAGTAAATTTTCGGATAAGCGACCAAGATAATCGTATGCTTTCTTTTAATGGGGAAGTTATATCCATCAGAATTCTACTACGTGAAGTTTTCCAATAAAGAAATACGATGGTTATTGTGAGGAAACACGAGTTGGAAAATATAAAATAATTACAGGGGATGGGATGTTCCTTTCCCCATACTACAAGGGTGAAGGTATGTATCTTGGTAGAGGATACTACAAACCTAAGAGAAAAAGTGGTGTTGGACATCAATTTCGAGGAGATGGGTATCGGTCAACTATTCTTATACATAAAGACCTAATTGGTTCAACTGCTTCTGCTCTGGGAAATGTAGCAGGTGCTGTAAAGAGCATAAAAGATGCCCAAAAGGAATCTCATCAATTACAAGAAATTAAAGAAATTAAGAAAGGCAAAACTCAGTTGTCCCGCCAAGAACGACAGAAAATAATTCAAATACTTGGGTCAGGGTTTCAAAAGTTTTAACATCTTTTTTCCTAAATAAATACAAGTATAGAAGCAATTGATTGTATCTATGATTTGGATGATTCCATTATCATCTCAAACTCCACTAAAAAAGAAGATTACTTCAAAGTAAATGCAATAACTGGAACAGACTGTAGTACAAATGGTACAAAAAGTTTTGAAATAAATAATCAACAAATCTATTTGAATCTATCCTAAAGTTTCTTGTTGTGTAGATTTAAATTCACTAAGGCTGGGAATAACACAAATGCTACACTCGTAAATGATTTCTTCTGGAAAATGTTTGATAGTGTTCGTTTGTACATTGGAACACAAGAAGTTGAAGCAGTTGATGATGTCTCTGCTGTATCTGAAATGATGAAATTCACACTCTATACATTCAGTGATAGAATGGGAAAGGCGTCTGTCAAAGGTTTTATTCCTGATATGTCAACGGGAACAACCACAGACCCTGGATATACTCAAAGGAAAGGAGCGTATAATGATGATACAAAAGCAGTTAATAGTTTTACTGTGGCAGTTCCTCTTAAAGGTATATTTGGATTTTGTGATCATGATAAAGTTCTGTACGGTCTTAATATTAGATTTCAACTCCAAAGGAATGATAATGAAAATAGATTGCTTTTTGGTGTTGGTAGTGCTTTTGGTGATCAGAATAAATTTGTAATTGAGGAAATGAGTTGGGATATCAGTGAATATGCTCCGAATCTTAAAACAGAAGAGATGTTGAATAGAAGACTCAACTCAAAGAAACCCCTCAGTGTATCATACCTCAAAAGAAGCTGTCAACACGTTAAACTCAACCAAATCACTTACACGTGGAATTTGAGTGTTCTGGAAGGAAAGCCACGATATCTGTGGATCATTTTTAAAAAGCCAGATGGTGATACTGCGTCTGATAAGAATAATGCATTGAGCGATAATGCTAAGGTGAAACAACTTCACGTTTCTCGAGATGGAACATTTTATCCACGAGATAGATTGGAAATTAATTGGGAAAAAAATGATTTTGCTGAAGCATACAAGTCTTACGAAAAGGTGTGTGAAAGTAATGGAAATAAAGAACCTATTTTGGATGTGACACCATTTAAAAGTTTTTATACAATCTATGTGTTTGACCTGAGTGCTCAAAAGGAAACTATACAGTCTACTCGAGTGGATACTTCCCCATATATTGAAAGAGGAGAGAGTGAAGAAGTTGATACATATTGTTTGCTTTTGGAAGAAACAGAATTGCAGATTAATTCAGATAATGGTGTTAGGATTAGTCTCACATAATTTTTTGTGAAATAAATGAGTGGCAAAGTACCAACTGGGGTATACGTTAATCAAATCAATCTTCATAAACTATCATCTTGTGTTCAAAATCAAAAGTCTTGTACGATTAACGTTAATACAATTCAGAGAAAAGGAGCAGTAAGAATTGATGTTTTGCTCACAAGAGAACAGGTTAAAATCTTGAATGACACTGGCTCACTTAAAATTAAAATGACAAAACCAATGTTGAAAAAATATTCAATAAGAGAGATGAGTGGAGGATTTCTCCCATTTCTAATTCCTTTATTTGCTGGTTTAAGTGCGGTTGGAGCATTGACGGGTTGTATTTCAACTGTGGTAAAAACTGCCAACGAAAGGAAGGCTCAACTCCTGGCTCAAAAAGAATTGGAAAGACATAACAAAGAGTTGGAGAAACAAATTAGTGGAAGTGGTGTAATTGTAGATTTTGCTGAAAAACTTGAAGGTCTGCCTGATAAAGCGAGATTGGTAGTTGGAGATATGCTTTCTTCTATCACACAAGCAGGTGTAAAATTAACCAAAAGAGGTAATGGATTATATCTTTCTAATGAATAAATGAGCATTGATTAGTGGTTTAAAGAATTTGGAAAGAATACAACATCAAATTTACAACTTGTCAAATATTGTAAGAAATTAAAAATTCATAATGTGGTTATTGGTATGAGAGATGAATTAACAAATGTGCCTAAACATACAAAGAATATTATTATGAACTTCGAAGATAATAATGGGAATGGTTCTCATTGGGTTTGTATTTTAATAGTCAAGACAAATATTATTTTGATAGTTTTGGTCTTCGACCCCCTGTTGAAGTCATAAAATTCTTACAGAATGGTGTTTATCAAACATTTCAAGTCAAAGAATTAAATTCTAAGTGTTGTGGACAATTATGTCTGTATGTGTTATTTAAACTCAACAAAAATAAAAAAAATTTATGACATTATTTTTAATCTAATATAAATGACTTATGTTCATAAAGCTGGTTCTATCTTTGGTGTATCCCAAGAACTGGATATTGATTTATCAAATTATTACACAAAGGCACAGGCTGAACGACATAAATATAATATAACCAAAAATATTAACATGAAAAATGCTTATAAATTAAAAAAATTATCCAAGCCCGACTGACGCGAATGACTTGGTGAGATTAAGCGATTTATCACAATATATATCCTGAAATAAAATGGCCGTGTATTCCAAAGATACATAAGTGTTGATTTTATCTCCAGGTCATACAGAATTCACAGTTCGAATTAAAATAAATTTTTATGATGAAGAGCGTATCGTTTGTATGAGAATTGAACAATGGGGTATGATATGAATGATTTAGGGTATAATTGGTCATTTAAAAGTGACCTAGAAGACCTGGAACAATTAAATCAGTCTCGTAAGGAAGAATATTATCCACTTGGTGTCGAGAATGAGTTTTGTGGATCCACGAATAGTAAACAACAAATAAAAGAATTTAATAAGGGTAAATATAATAATGGTTTTGCCCTAGTTTATATCATGAAAACAGAAAAAAACAGGATTATATATAATAAGTAAGGAAATACAAAATGATTTAACTATGGGAAGATGGGGAGGTGTTAATATTATTCAAACATATATTTCTAATACATAAATGACAGCAAGAAGGCTTCAAGAAAACTATCATTTCTGTGTCCAAGCATACCTTCAAGAAAAGGGTATTCGGTATTTTAATAAATAGTTTCTACAACATAAGAATGAGGTATTTTCAATAAAAGATTGGCATCATGGTGATGTTGATAAACCGACAACTTTAGATTTAATTAGAATGTTAAATAATGAAAAAATTATAAAGTTAGGAAAAGGTAAGGCTCTTTTAGAAATTCAAAAGAAATTTTTATTGGTTTCCTGTTGTAAAAAAAATTATTTTGGATACAGGAATAAAAAGAAATCCTGATGAATATATGTGTGATATTCTATGGGGTGGAAGCGATTCAAGGATAGTAAGGGACGAGGAAGGAGTTAAGAGAGAGAAGAGAGAGAAGGAGGAGAGGGAGAAGAAAGAGAAGGAGGAAAGAGAGAAGAGAGAGAAGGAAGAAAGAGAGAAGAACGAGAAGGAGGAGAGGGAGAAGAGAGAGAGAAGAGAGAGAGCGAGGAAAGAGCGAGAATGAATAAATATGAAAATATGGAAACTGATGAGATTAAAAAAAGACTGGTGGTATTACAGAAAATAACTCAACCCACAGAGGAGGAAAACAAAGAATTGACAAGTCTATTTGCAATATTTTCGACAAGACTATTGACATCGACAAGATATTCATTTTAATTAAAGTTTTTCATTTTTTTCTTAAATAAATGGAGGAGAGAGTGAAGGCATTTCTCAGGATTCTTTATGTTTTAAAAGTTAAGATTCAAATGTGCATGTTGGAAACTAAAAAGGTTTTTGCACTCTGCAAGAATTTTTCTCATAAATAAATGAGTTATTGCCTCAAATGTACAAAGAAAACTATTACTAAAAATATTTCATGTATTAAAATTAAAAATAACAGGTTTATCAAAAAGGTATATGTTCAGTATGTGGTTCAAAAAAAAATAATTAATCTCCAAACACAAACTCGGAGGAGATATATAAAAGTTTTTATAAAGAAGTAAATTTACAACTACTGGAATACCAGGGGAATTACATCTACCAGGGTATTCTTTCTGTGGTCCAGGCACAAACTTGGATAAAAGATTAGATGAGAGACAATCCTAAATCATGGAGTTAACCCATCAATAGTTTGATGAGGTGTGCATGAGACACGATATTAATTATGGGAATACCACAACTTTGGAAGAAAAGCATGAAGCCGATAGACAAATGTTGTATAATTTGTCTCTGATACAAAATCCAACCTTGAGAGAAAAAGTTGATCGGTTCATCATGAAGAAGCTGATCAGTGCGAAATTGAAACTTGGACTTGGAAATTAAAAATTTTATAGGCTCTAATGATGTCATTAAGACTGAAGAGCAATTCGCTGATTAATTACATAAACCAATATTCACAAAGTTTCTTAGAAGGAAGGTTTATTCCAACGAAGTTGATTATATCTGGTCCGCTGATTTGTTTGAACTCAATAATGATAAGGGGTACAAGTATGTTTTAACCGTTATTGATTTGAGGAGTAGATACGCATGGGTTGTCCCTTTAAAAAACAAAACAGGTAATACTCTTATGTTAGCCTTTCAACAGATATTTAATAAAAGTAAGAGAAAACCTAAAAAATTGTGCACTGCTCAGGGTGGAGAGTTTTTCACAAGACATTTATGAATTTTCTAAAAAATAACAGTATTACATTATACAGTACCTTTAATGAAGGGAAGGCCGTTGTTGTTGAACGTTTTAATCGTACCTTAAAAGAGAGACTATATAAAAAAATTCACAGAACTCGGTTCACAACAATGGTCATCTTTTATTCAGCATATTGTGGATAAGTATAATGATTCACACGTCAACGAATATGAAACCATCAAAAACATTTACAAAATTAAAATATGAAAAAGAGATTAATATCAGAAAACCTAAGTTCAAAATTGGTGATATCGGAAGGATATATAGGTGGAAATCTCATTTTGAAAAAGGTTATATTAAACGATGGAAGAACGAACTTTTAAAAATTGTTTATGTAATCGATACGGTTCCTTGGACTTATAAGATATATGATTTAGAAGGGGAAGAGATTTTAGGTTCATTTTATTCACAGGAAATACAAAAGACAAAACTAAGCAGATAATACCCATTGGAGCAATGGGTTTGTCCTTCACTCCCTCCTAATATACACCGTTGTGGACACTCGAGGGCCAAGTCCGAGGTGTATAACAGTATAAAATGTGAGTGAAGGGGGACGTTCTTCGATCTGTGAACCCCAAACACAGAATCCTCAACTGAATAGTCAAGGCTTAACTTTTGTTTGTTGATGTGTGTGTGTGTGTGTGTGTGTGTGTGTGTGTGTGTGTGTGTGTGTGTGTGCAATGGGAGCAATGGGTTGGCGCTTCACTCCCTCCTACTATACACCGTTGTGGACACTAGAGGGCCAAGTCCGAGGTGTATAACAGTATATAATGTGTTTCAAGGGAGACATTCTTAGATTTGTGAACCCTAAACACAGAATCCTCAACTGAATAGTCAAGGCTTAACTTTTGTTTGTTGGTGTGCGTGTGTGTGTGCAATGGGAGCAATGGGTTGGCGCTTCACTCCCTCCTACTATACACCGTTGTGGACACTAGAGGGCCAAGTCCGAGGTGTATAACAGTATATAATGTGTTTCAAGGGAGACATTCTTAGATTTGTGAACCCCAAACACAGAATCCTCAACTGAATAGTCAAGGCTTAACTTTTGTTTGTTGGTTTGTGTGTGTGTGTGTGTGTGTGTGTGTGTGTGTGTGTGTGTGTGTGTGTGTGTGTGTGTGTGTGTGTGTGTGTGTGTGTGTGTGTGTGTGTGTGTGTGTGCCCCAACCCTCACATTCAAAATATAAACCCCAACCCTCACATTCAAAATCTTAACCCCAACCCGCACATTCAAAATCTCAACCCCAACCCCCCAACACAATGTCTTTTTCAAAATGAGATTTCCACCCATATATATATTTTTTGTCTTCTTCCAATTCTGTCTTTTAAGGCTTTCAGGTTTGATGATGTAGAAAGGGGGAGTAAGCCTGCACTTTCTTCCCAGAACTGACAATATATATTTTTATGTTTTTTTCTCTTCTTCCAATTCTGTCTTTTAAGGCTTTCAGGTTTGATGACGTAGAAAGGGGGAGTAAGAACTTTATTGATAGGTTTAGATCCCAAAGAGTGGTAGCATTTCAAGTCTCCAAGGTATAACCACATTCCTGTTGAGTTTCCAAGATATGTATCACATTGTGAGTTATCAAGCCAGAACCCACATTTCAAGTCTCCAAAAATATATCCATCTATCCAAGACTCCAAGGTAGAATCACAATTTCCAGAAATATAGTGGGTTTCGGTGATAGTGGCTTACATAGTATAACTGTGGATCATCAAGGAAAACTCCATTTTTCCAATTTTTATGGGTTTCAGTGATAGATCTCACATAGTATAACTGTGGATCATCAAATAAATCTCCATTTTTCCAATTTTTATGGGTTTCAGTGATAGATCTCACATAGTATAACTGTGGATCATCAAGGAAATCTCCATTTTCCCAATTTTTATGGGTTTCAGTGATAGATCTCACATAGTATAACTGTGGATCATCAAGGAAATCTCCATTTTTCCAATTTTTATGGGTTTCAGTGATAGATCTCACATAGTATAATATTATTCGGAACCTTCCATCTTCCACCGTTCTTTAAACTTGTTTTGGCTTATACTGAGAAGAATTTGAAGTCCCTTCTTCACCCCCTTTGTAAGCCATTAATTCAATTTCCCTCAATGTATTGTGACTTGACAATTCCTGTTTATGATCTATATCATTTAAGGAGCAGATCTATAGTAGAAGCAACCCAAATTATCTATAGATTGTTACGAATTCGCGCCTGCCAGCGTACGGACAGCCACGTCACTCGAATCGCGACCGCGTCGCCCACTGGACGGACAATTCAGTCGTGACCCTCCGGGAACTATCGCCCGGAGCCAGTCACGGGTGGGTCTTTTGACCTCACCACAATCGTGCCAATCGGCCACCCGCGTAGGATAGGGTTGTTCGCCAAACTCGACCTACCTAAGTACCCACGCGGATGGTAAACCGGGCGATCGTACCTCGCCGCAGGTCGACTCCGGACACGAGCCGCTTGGGCGGCCCGTTCCATACTATCGGGATAACCGAGCGGTGTTATCGTCGACCTTGACGGTTCAGATTATTTACTGGGCGTTTTGCACCCACTACGAACCCTTTACGCGAAGCAGGATGGAGGGTCAATAAAGAAAAGACGAAGCGAAATGGCAAAACAGTTCACACAATGCACATTTATTTCCCGGCACACGGAAAGAACATATATACAGCCAAACAGTCAAAATGCACATATAGCAACCAAAACAAAAGCAACAGCGACGCAGAGTTACTATCGACTACGCCCACACACGGCAACACTTATACATTTCTACTTTACAGATGGCGCCAACACACATTTACTCAAAAGCAAAGGAAATAAGCCACCCTCATAGACAAGGGGGCAGACAGGCCTGTAGGACAATTGTGCGCGTGACCTGGAGGAGCGGCCAGGTCCGTGACACCGGGGGGGGTCCTACCCGCATCCTCGTGACGCGTTGGCGGGCGAGCTGCAGATGTGGCCACATGGCTGTGCCCCAACTCCTTGCTCCTTGGCGGGTTTTGTTGGCATGACATTTGGAGTGGGGTGGGAATGGGGCCCCCTTTTGCACTCTCAGCGTGGGGGAAAGGGGGAATTGTTGATGCCTTGGGGGAGGAGAATGGCTGGCTGGCTTGGGTCCAGTGACGAGCGATCCCACACCGCGACCTCGTCGCCGACTGCCATCCTTTTCGCCTCGGACCCTTGCTCCTTGCCTCTTCCCGCAACTCTTCTCAGCCGACTCCAGAACCCAACTCGATGACACACCAATGACTTCGCCACCCGACTCGACTGACTCATTCGCCTTGCGCTCAACTTCTTATAGGCCGGCAGGAGCAGCTAATATGCAAATATCCGGATTAGGTTGACCTCGGGGGCGGAGCCACGCTCACCCATTGGTCGGAGGAAAGGGGGCGTGAATCTCCCCTGATCCTAGAATTTGCATATATCGATTTCACACAGACGCGCCTGGAGGCGGGGACAAGCCGCCCCGCGCTTGCTAATTGGACGGAGAAAAAGTGGGCGTGTAGCATTCTTGATCCGAATTGTCCCTCGGAAAGGCCGCTATTTGCGCTCAGAGCTCGGTGCGTTCGGCACCATTCGCCGAATGGGCCCGAGACAGCCCGACGCTCAGTGTTCACAGGTTGTGCGGGAATGGCCATAGAAGGAGAGAGGTGAAGGTGGTGGAGGGTTTTCAGTGATGGTTTGATGGTTATGGTGCCGTTTGGGAATGGCGGTGATGCGATGATGTGGGAGCGAGTTGTGAAGGTAAAGGTCGTGGCTGTTTGCATTGTTGTTGTTGTCTGCGGGTTGGAGCATGGTTGTAGTTGGTGATGATGGCTGGCGTGGTGGTTAAGGTGGTTGTTGTGTGATGGTGGTTGAGACGTGGTTGGTTCAAAATAAAGATAGAACAAAAAAACGGCTTTCTCAAAGCGTCGCAGCCCAGATGAATCACATAAATTCCCTCTATACAATGGGTTTGGGGCTAACTACACATGTACTTACAGATATGTCACCTACGGGCCCTTCATGGTGTAATGCGAATTTCTACAGCCGTGACACTATACTGAAACGCAAAAGAAACTTACCACCTTTTAAACCTTCAAATAGCAACAATAACACTGCGTGTAGTAAATGTGTGAACTTATTTGTGGACAATAGTGTCCTCACTGTCAGACAAAACAGTCATGGATGGTCACTTGAACCTTCAATGGTCACTTCATAGCACAGCTGTTGAACAGCCGTTTTGACTGTCAGTGATTAGCCAAGTGGTACAGGATGATTTTAATGAGCTGCACGTGATGTCTTGATATTGGCTTTAAAAAGGCCAGTGCAAAATGGGCATTTCAATCAACATGCCACGATTGTCAAGGGATCAACGGCAGTGTGCCTTGGGCATACTGCAAGGCGGATTGAGCTACCGAAGGTGACACGTCGCTTTGGCTGTTTACACCAGACGATATCGGCTCTGGTGGACAGAGACACCCTCCACAACTCTGCAGATGACCGACCTCGATCAGGGAGGCCAAGAGTCACCTATGCAAGGCAGGACAGGCAGATGGTCCTAAGTCAGATAGCTTCAGACATTGAGGACTGAGTGGGACAGAATCCAGCAGCAATCCATCCAAAGACTGGTAGGCAGTATGCGCCGACGATGCACTGCCTGTATCCAAAACAATGGTGGCCACACACGCTATTGAAAGGGGACTGACATTGCACCCTGTGCTGTTCTGTACTGTAGAACAAACTTATGAGATGGTGTATCTTGGTCAAAAACTTGACATGTCATCAATAAAATGCCAATGTTTTAATTAGCAATTGTTGGTTTGTTTTATTTATAACTGTTACAATTTTATTACATTTGAAACAAGTGCTAAGTTTCTTTTGCATTTCAGTATACTAATAAAAGGCTGTGTGTGTGTGTGTGTGTGTGTGTGTGTGTGTGTGTGTGTGTGTGTGTGTGTGTGTGTGTGTGTGTGTGTGTGTGTGTGTCTTCTCCATAACTCCAAAACTATAAAACCTAGCAGTCTGAAACTTTGCATGCATCATAAAAAAAAAACTCCAAAGAAGTGCTACAGTGAAAATTGGGTGTTTGGATTAATTAAAACACCCCTTTTGAAGATAATTAACGGCCTTATTAAATTATATCCTTCATCAGCTGATCGTCCACCACCTCGGTCTGGGTTCTTAAGGCGTTTCCTGGGTCACCTCGCTGGGGTCTGAAGTCGCCATGTTTTTTTGGCCTACTCAACCATGCTTTGACTTGGAAAAGGCTGCAACGATTTCTTAACGATAATTTTTTTTTCACTTTTCTCACTCATCTTAAGCCTGTTCATCACAGCTAAGAATCGCTGGGTATATTACAATGCTGATAAACGCCTGGAGACGCAAGTGTTCATGCATTTATTTCATTTGCGCATACGAACAACTGAGTGAATCTCTTAAACTAACCAGTATTACAAAATGTAAGCTCCATATTTGAAAGTATCAGCAGTTCCAACTCCCCCACAAAGTGTTAATTTGTCCAATTCGGACATTGCATGGGCGTTTCTGGGTGCATAGTTGTATCGACAGCATTTGGTAATCACTTGCCAAGCCAGACATTCTGTTGGAGTGCTTGAGTGCTTAAGCCACTTACCGAGCTGTACAGTACAATTTGTGTCCTGATCGGTGTGTACAGTCGAGAGTTTCTACAAGGTAGAGGTACGTTTACAGCACACACAGACATGCTACATATGGGTAGATTTGGATCTGTACGGACTCTCTGCGGGTGTGTAGACATGCTGTGTGTGTGTGTGTGTGTGTGTGTGTGTGTGTGTGTGTGTGTGTGTGTGTGTGTGTGTGTGTGTGTGTGTCATTGATAGGTATCTACATATGTGGGTTTAAGACTGTAGAATGGAGTTCTCCCAGGGCAGGCTCAGAGTATTCACCTTTATTTTGGTAAGGGGTCATGATTCATGGACCAAGCTGTGAAGTTTTCTGTTCTCAAAGTTTTGTTCCAAGGGCTCTCTTCAGTATCTTAACTGAGCACCGGACAGTTTCCAACTGTTGTTCGTTTGTTATAATATTCCCAGGGATGGTTTTTAGCACACCTGTAAAGTAGTTCCGTGGAGCTTATGGGATGGTGCGTTGTTTTGCCGTCCGTCCACAAATACTTGCAGCTTCTTCTCAGAAACTACACGTATGATTTCAATGAAGTTTGACCAGAACCTTCATTACCCGTAATGGCATTAAAAAAGAGGTCGGAAGGGGTCAACGGAGGGAGTTTATGGTTGGGGTGGGTTCCCTTCTCAAAGAGGTATTTGCTTTATTCTCAAACAACACACACAATTCCAATAAAACTTCACGACAACCTTCATCACCCATAACGTACCAAAGTGTGTCCATGACATTTGAAAAATCTGCCTCTAGGGGGATTCAAGGGGTTTACCCCAAAATATGTATTTGCTTTCTTTTCTGAAGCCACACACACAATTTTGATGAAACTTGACCACAACATTTATCACACGTGATGTACCAAGGTTTGTTCATGGCATTAAAAAAAAATTATTTTCTTTCTTTACTTACTTTTTTTTATTACTTATAGCATGATATTAACTTTCTTCTCCTTTATATATTTTGTGGGTCATCCATACCTACCAGTGGTTGCCTGATTATCTTATCCAGCCACTAACAGGTGAGCACCCACGCATATTGCCCCTATGTTTAATATCTCTGAGGTTCTTCATAATCATTCCTGTCACTCCAGCTATCACTGGTGCAACTTTGGCATTCTTCAGCTTCCAGGATATTCTCAGTTCATTCTTGAAGTCTTGGTATTTGGTCATTTTCTTGATTTCTGCATCGTTTAGTCCAAAATCACTGGTATTAACACCTCACTTAGAAATGCCTTCTTCTCATTTTTATTTACCTAAGTATAATATCTGGCCACAATGCCTTGTTTTAGATGTTCACGCTCAATGGGATCATTAGGTCATACATGAGCAGTAGGTACTTCCATATTTTCAGTGATTACTTTTGGTTCATATTCCCACAAATTTTCTGGAGCTGGGACATCAACCTTTTAGCAGACTTACCAGCGGATTACATTATAAGCTCTGTTGTATCATGTGTGTACATCTGTTCTGACATGAGTATGTTTTTTGTGTGTGTGTTGGTCATTCAGCATAACATATCGTTCTCTTTACTAACCCCACCTTCACCCCTCACTTTACTCTCTTCTTTGTTTTGTTTTTTCATATCTCTCTCTCTCTCCCTCTCTCGCATCCCTCTCTCGCATCCCTCTCTCGCATCCCTCTCTCGCATCCCTCTCTCGCATCCCTCTCTCGCATCCCTCTCTCGCATCCCTCTCTCGCATCCCTCTCTCGCATCCCTCTCTCGCATCCCTCTCTCGCATCCCTCTCTCGCATCCCTCTCTCGCATCCCTCTCTCGCATCCCTCTCTCGCATCCCTCTCTCGCATCCCTCTCTCGCATCCCTCTCTCGCATCCCTCTCTCGCATCCCTCTCTCGCATCCCTCTCTCGCATCCCTCTCTCGCATCCCTCTCTCGCATCCCTCTCTCGCATCCCTCTCTCGCATCCCTCTCTCGCATCCCTCTCTCGCATCCCTCTCTCGCATCCCTCTCTCGCATCCCTCTCTCGCATCCCTCTCTCGCATCCCTCTCTCGCATCCCTCTCTCGCATCTCTCTCTCGCATCTCTCTCTCGCATCTCTCTCTCGCATCTCTCTCTCTCTCTCTCTCTCTCTCTCTCTCTCTCTCTCTCTCTCTCTCTCTCTCTCTCTCTCTCTCTCTCTCTCTCTCTCTCTCTCTCTCTCTCTCTCTCTCTCTCTCTCTCTCTCTCTCTCTCTCTCTCTCTCTCTCTCTCTCTCCCCCCCCCATACTCGCATCCCTCCCTCCAGCGGTCTAACAACGTTTGGTGAGGCCTAACTCTCCCCACCTTCTCCCCCTTCCTCGCTCTCCCCCCCCTTCCTAACTTGCCCTCCCTCCTGCCTCCTATCTCCCCTCCCTCACTCCTCTCTTCCTTTCTCTTCCTCCCTCCCTCCTCTCTTAACACCCCTCCTTAATACCTCCCGTCAGCAAAGCGACGGGTTGTATTTGGTAGTATACAGTCACTGAATGGTGGGAATGGGAGGATAGGAGTGGGGGAAGAGGGATGTTTTATAAATGATTGGTTTGTGCAAGATTCTGCATTCTGATTGGCTGGAATGTATTTCTGCAGCATCCAACTGATGGCGTAGTGACTGATGCCCAGGAAAGAAATGTTGTTTGTTACCTCTGCCACTGAAGGTGAAGGAGGTTATGTTTTCACCCCTTTCTGTCTGTTTGTTTTTTGTGTGCAGGATATCTCAAAAAGTTGTGGACGGATTCAGCCAAATCTTGGTGGACTGATTGGGTGTGTAGTAAGGACGAATTGTTTTGATTTTTGTGAAGATCCAGATCTGGATCCGACTTCTAGAATTTTTTAATTGATTCTTCACCATTGAGAGACAGGGCCAAAACGATATCGTACTGTACAGTATGATATTTCAAACCTGTATTGGGCCCGATATTCTGGATAACCGATGGTCATATCGGTCATGATGTCATCGGTGCCTCTAATCGAAAAAAGATAACTGATGATCCATGTTCTCGTGGATCAGGCAATGCGTGTCGGAGGTATGCATTCTACTGAGTGCCCTTCTAGTTACTCATATTATGCCCACTTGCATCTCTCACATCCCTGCTGATGTTCCATGGATGAGGTGGATCATGCATTTAAAAATCATAAAAGTGTTTAAACACACCCTGGTCATACAAAATGCCAGTCTTGGTTAGTTTGTGATGTTTTGTATAAATGTATTATTAGTACTGTAGTTTTATTTATCTAAGAAACAAAACATATTACAGATTGTGAAAAGTGAAAAAATATATATATACATATATATATATATCTGGTAACGTAAACAAAGGATGGTTCATTCTTTAGTAATTGTGATAAGCTCAGTGAATCGTCGTTTATTAAAAACAAATTCTGGGTTCAATGAAGGAGACTGCAAAAGGTGTTGTGGGCAGATGGGATGAGGGGAGGAGTGGTGTACTTCCAAACCTTTGGAGCCATTCTGGAGCTCTCCATGACTTTTGATCATCGCCATCTCATCTCCTTCACCTCCTGCTAATGAATCCTCTCCCCATTTCTCACTGTATACACTTCATTGAATTGCTGATTCACCCTGCACACCTGACCAGTGGTTTACAGATATTCTTTTTCTTGTGTTTGGCAAATGATGGCTCACTCGTCTGAGTCCAAATTAGACAGCCTTGCGACTGTCTCCTTGGTCAGGTGGATTGCCAATTAAATTTCCTTCATTTAGTCATTCACAGCATGACGGATAGTTTGGTCTGGGAATCCACAGTCGCATGCCGGGTTATCCTTGAATTTCCACTCGTGGAAATGGTGTGATGTCATCGCATGGAGAGTGCAGATCCGGTTTATTGCAGTTGCCCTGTTTTCAAAGAGAGGGTGGTGGAGGGGGAGCAGGGTGAGAGTGGTGGAGGGGTATGAACCTGTGAGCTCCTCTATGGGATTTCTGACTAGTTCTTTGTTGGTGGTGATGGTGTGTGCCCACAGATGAAGCCAATGTTCATTGATGTTGAAACCTGCATTGCTCAAGGTCTTGGCAGAACTCCAGATTGGTTTTATGTGATAAACAGCGTATGTTTGGGAGGTTCAGCTATTCAGCCGAATGAAGGGGCAGATCGTAATTGGCTTTACTTTGGTGATATTCTCACAGTGTTCTGGCTTTTCAGCGGATGTCAGGAGGTGGAATATTATTCAGTAGCCGCAGTTGTTCTCAATACTGGTGTTGATCTCAATTCCCACTGATTATCTGCTTTGCTGTGTTTAGGATTGTTTCCAAGTGTTTGGTAGTTCAGCTCTCTGACCACACAAGAGAGCAATATTCTGACTGCAAAATAGATATTTGACAGATTGTTTTTTGAGGAAGGAAGATGCAGAAGTGTATCTGAACAGAGGTAGGTAGTTGGTCTCATGATGAACCCTTTCTGGAATATTTTTGAAGACATTTTGTAGCATGGCCCATGTCTTTGCCAGTTGACCACATCCATTAGTGATGAGGATGCTTAACTCGCATCACATAAGTTGTGGGTTCAAATTTGGCTCAAGACAGCAGTATTTAGGATTTTGATTTATTTTTCTACATGTCATAGTCTCAGGGATGTAACCACGTTCCTCTTCATGGTCAATAAAAAATCTTGCAAAAGCTCATTCATAAAGGCTGGAAGCAACACAAATTCTACTCTGGTAAGTTCATTCATCGAGGCTAGAACCAACCCACCCAAATAATAATAGTATCATGGAGGGGGTATTTTGCCTTCCATGCTTAGTTTTGTCAACAATTCGTTCAAGATGATGCACTGTGATTGACATTTAATCTCCACTGGGAAAATTTGATGGATACATCGAATGAACAAGTCCATGGTATGGACATACAGAATAATTCTCACAAAGTTTTGAACTTCTCTAAATTTCAGAAGAAACATTTTATAATTTGCAGAAGAAAAAGTGATTTTGTTTTGAGAATGAATAATGGACACTGTTTACCGTATGCATCCACCCCCACCCCCCTTGATCGTGTTCCAAAATTGGGCCTTGTGAGCCCCGGGAAAGTGTGAACATCACTTTTCTAGCCGACGGCTCGCTTTTGAACTTCTTTTTGACTGGTGATGTGGGATGCTTCCACTCCATACTCTGGTGTTTGTGCTCTGGCTGATAATGGTTGATCCACGTCTCTTCTCCAGTAACAATGTTTCTCAAATAAACATTCCCTTCATGACAAAAGTGGTTCAAAAGGCTTTGACAGATTGTCACACAGTTGTGCTTGTGCTCTTCTGTGAGTTGTTTTGGAACCCATCTTGCTGAAACTTTATGAAAGCCAAGTCGGTTGTTGATGATTTCATATGCAGAACCATGACTGATGTTCAGCTGTTGCATCACTTTGTCAATAGTCGACCGTCGGTTTTCCAGAATCGTGGTGCAGACTTGTTCAATGTTTTCATCTGTTATGGACATGGGTGGGCACCCAGGTCATTCATTGTCAGTGACACTTGCGCGTCCATGTTTGAACATGGTAATCCAATCATACACATTCCGCTGTTGGTAAAGCACTGTTCCCATATTGTGCTGAAAGTCTGCGATGGATTTCTGGCCCTGGTACAGCTTCAGCCCACAAAAATCATATTGCTGCACACTGCTCTTCTTTGGTGCAAATGATCAACGGAGTAGTCATGTTCAGTCCCTTACAATGACACGACTGACCGCTCAAGGTTGAAACTGCTTCACAGTTGTACAGACAGTTCATGCTTGTATCTACAAGTACAACAAGCAATGTAGTCAACACAATACAGTTTTTAATAAATCATTGTGGATACTTTTCGACTCACCCTCATATATACACATATACACCGTGTTGGATATGCAACTCAAGATTCACGTGTGTTGGAAAAAAGCATCACATCAAGAGGTAAAGAATAAAAATTATTTGCTGTTGCCTGATGTTTCAAGAAAAGACTGGTTCCTTTCCTCAAAGACAGTACGTGCAGTGTCAACATGATGTCTTGCTCAGTCCTGGTGGGAATGACTATGTGTTGTTGATGGTTCTGCGTTCTTGCCAATCTACTTCTTTCTTTCAACTACATTAACGCTCCTTGTGTTCAAATTTTTCTCATGTCCAAGTCCTGTTGTTTGAGTATTCCCTTACACTGAAGCAACGTTGATGCTGACATTGTCTGTCAGTTTGGACATTGTCGATGCTGTCGTTGACTATGCAATGTCTGGTCTGTGGGATTCAACACAGTGTTTCCACGAAAAATGGGCTGTTTTGACCCTTTAGTCTACTGAGACCCCTTTGAGCTTTGAAGACCCTTGAAGACCCAGATGACCCAAAAGCACCCTGAAGACCAAAATGACCCAAAAGACCCTGAAGACCAAATGACCCAAAAATCCCTGAGGACCCAGATAACCCAAAAGTGACTAAGGACACAAAATACCCTGAAGACTCAAATGACCCACTTGAGGACTCAAAATAAACAAAAGTCCCAGATGATGCAAAATACCCTGAAGATCAAAAGGACACAAAAATTCCTGAGGAACCAAAAGTCCCCAAGGACCCAAACGACCCAGATGACCCAAACGACACTCAAGACCCTTTAAAAAAACATGTCAAATGGATGAGGTGTGTGTGTGTGTGTGTGTGTGTGTGTGTGTGTGTGTGTGTGTGTGTGTGTGTGTGTGTGTGTGTGTGTCATGTTTTTTTGTGGAGTTCTACTGGAGTGTTTTGATGTGTAATGTGAGACACTAAAATTATGGTCATGATCTCATGAGTTGTGTCGGGTAATTAATTGTAAAGAACCCAGAAGAAGTCCCAGGTTTTAAACGCATGGCATGTTAAGGTGTATCAGGCAGCTCAATAGGTCCTTCCATAACATGGCATTCTGTTTAGAAAATAGATAACAAAAATAATGACAATATTGCAACAAACCAAATAGTAATGAATACAAATAATATTAACAACAATAATAATAGTCGTATAATTTGGAAAGAATA
Organism: Eptatretus burgeri; assembly: GCF_056783735.1. Lineage (NCBI taxonomy): Eukaryota > Metazoa > Chordata > Myxini > Myxiniformes > Myxinidae > Eptatretus > Eptatretus burgeri. The sequence goes on along the minus strand of NC_140961.1, from coordinate 86,792,428 downwards.
ATAACGAGCATATCTCCATCCTGGCCCAAGCACACCTGGGCTTGGTGAAAGGCAAGCGAATGCTCAAGCAGAACTGCAGGCAGGTATGCAACGAGACGTTAAAGACAAATGGAAATTTGGTCCAATGGACCAACCGGCCCACTTGTAATTCTAAAAGGTTCCAAAGGGTAATTTTAATGGTTTCTAAAAGGTAATTCTGGTGGGTTCCAATGGGATATAAAGGATAATTCTAAAGGGTAATATTGAAGGGAAATTCTCAGAATCTAAGGGGTTCTCATGGGTTATAAAGGGTAACGCTAAAGTGTAATTCTAAGCATAATTCTGATGGGTTATAAAGGGGTAATTCTGAAGGGGTAATTTTAAAAGTGTTTCTAAAGGGTTCTAATGAGTTCTAGATGGTAATTTTAAAGGTGGTTTGAAAAGGAATTTTGTTCTGGGTTTTCATTCATTTCTTGGCTTTGCTTATTTCATCTTAAAATGCCAAACTGAACCACTTCCTTTGAACACAGGTGCTTTTTTTTTAACACACACACACACACACACACACACACACACACACACACACACACACACACACACACACACACACACACACACACACACACACACCATTTCCCTTAAAATAAAGAAATTGGTTCCTGTTCTGATCTGATGCCTAAGAGGCCATATCCCCGAACCCACCTTCCTTAAGCTGCTGTCACACCTTGACGTTTTAGCCAGCGTATGGCAACGTATCAAAATGTATGCAAAACGCTGGCGTACGCTGAACTATTGATGGTTTTTTTTATTTTATTTTTGGGCGTATAATAACGTGTTGGACATATGCATAATGGATTAGTAATGTAAACAGAACGTTTTAATCACATTTAGATAGCTTGTACCAACGAATGCTGAGCGTTTTGTCGGCGTTCACAACCTATGCCCAACGATAGTCTAACTTATGCATGGCGTGCGGCAGCGTATCAACGAAGATCACGTGGCGTGGGGTATTCATAAGCTGCGGCTCGACGATTCAAATCTTAACCGCACTCGACATTGAAGTGTGAAGCCGCTGTCACACCTTGACGTTTTAGCCAGCGTATGCCGACGTATGAAATATTTGCCGAACCAAGCTGGCACACGTCAAATACGTTATGGGTAAGTTTGTATACTTTAAGAGCACGCTGGCATATGTTGTAGTATGCTGGCATACGTCGTAGTACGCTGGCATACGTCGTCATACGCCGAGTACATCGAGAACTTTTCAGCATGTTGAAAATTTCTCGACATACTCGACGTATGAGACACATTCCACATACGCTGGCATAAATTGTAGGCATGCTATGCGATCGTTGACACACGTCGACATACGTTACTTGTAAGTTACTCATAAGTCGAAACACGTCGAGGTAATGGTTAGCATACCCGAAACTTAATTTTTAACCTATGAGTAACGTGCTTTGAACCTATGAGTAACGTGCTTTGAACATATGTGTAACGTTTCTCCAACACACATCGACGTATGTAGACGTTTTTGATTGACGTCCACCGGATGACCACAGAACTTACTGAACGTGTTTCTAGCTTACAGCTACCATATAGTGGCGTATTGGCAGCGTTTAGGGGACTTGGTATATAAAAATGGGCTTCACAGGAGGAACCCGTCAGTGTTCCAGACTCCATGGTTTTTTAATTATTTTTTTAATGTTTTTTTACGTTGAAGTGTTGATGTTTTTTCATGTTTTTAGCCTACTCATAACGAGTTGGACAAATGCATAATGTATTACTTACGTACACAGAACGTTTCGATAACTTATACAACGAATGCTTAGCATGTTGTCGGCGTTCATAACGTATGCCCAATGATAGCCTAACGTATGCATAGCGTGCGGCAAAGTATCGTCGACGATCACGTGGCGTAGGCTATTCATAGGCTGGCGCTCAACAATTCAAATCGCTGCCGCTCAAACTATTTAAATCGCTGCCGCTCGACTATTTAAAATGGCCGCTGGCCTCGAACATTTTAATCATTACCAAGCTAGACATCGACCTATCAACATCATCGTCATGCCGAGGAAAACTTCAAAGAATACTGGCAAGAAGTCTCCTGGCCGTGGCCGTGGATGCAGACGCAAGGAGGATCCATCATTGCCCAAACCCTCCCCACCACGCTCACCCTCTGACGGAGAGGATGCTAGCTCCAACACCTCTCGGGCATCGTCGGGGGCATCGATAGCTGCGTGCGAGGCCTCCGCCTCCTCTCAGCCAACCCTTGCGAAGAAGAGGGCCAAGAAGAGCCAGTATTGTCTCGATTTCAAAGAAGAGCAGCTCATGTGCGATTTCCTTCGCGACAACCCATGCATGTGGAACATCAAGAAGACAGACTACCGCCAGGTGGACAAGAAGGCAAAGCTCTGGGAAGATCAAGGCAAGGCCATGGCGAAGTCTGTCAAGCACCATCAAGGGTGGTTACAGTCCCTGCGAGACACCTACACCCATCTGGACAAGAACAAGAGCGGTGACGGCGCCCCGGAATTGACAGAGAGGGAGCAGTGGGTGAAGGATAACTTCGGCTACCTCAAGACTGTGGTCCGCCATCATGCTGAGCCCGTCAAAAGTGTAAGTATAAAGACATTAATATCAATAATAATATTTATTTATATTACTTTTACTCTTCTACAGATCTCTAAGCAAATTATTCATTAATTACTACAAATCATTGAATTTTCCTCTTATTTTTGCCTTGTAATTTACTAAACAATTGTCATAATTGCAGGTAAAGGAAACCATTGCAGCACACAGCGGGGACCTCGAGGCTGCCGAGGCTGCCTTTGCAGAGCTCATGGTTTGTGAGGACAGCACGCTCTCCCCTATCCCCTATTCATCTAGACAGGGCAAGGGGAAGCATGGCTACGACGAAGAGCAGTTGCTGCAGTCAATCGAGAAGAGGGTGCACGAGTCTGGGGAGTTCCTCAAAGTTCTCGCAAAGCCTCAGCCCATTGCAGCCGGCATAGCCTTCACCAACTACATGCGTGACAGCCTGCTCAGCATGTCCAAGCGCAGGCTCCAAATGGCAAGGTCATGCTTCACCCCAATCCTCAGTGAGCTATTGGACTATGAAAGTGATGAGGAAGAACCTCCCACAGTCCACACCGTCCCTGCTCCTGCTTTGGTGCGAACATGTATGGCACCAGCTACGCAACAGCCACCTCGCCAAATGTGCAGACAAAAGGCACCGCCTGCTTTCATCCTGGGGCTCACAGAGAATTGAGCAGGTGGACCCAAACATGCAGCAGCCACAGTGCCAGTCCATGATGCCTCCTCCCCCTCAACTTGGGTTGCAGCCAACCTCCACCTCTGCATCTGCAGCTATAGGCTTGGCTGAGCAGGTACCGATCCAGAGCCCAAGCGCCTTTGACATTAGCAGTCAAAGCCTGTTCAACATGTCTGGGTTCTCAGGAATGCTCAACCTGTCCAGCGATCCTATTGCTGCAAGCACCCTGTGTGTGGAGCTGAACACACCTCCACCACCAGAGAAGAACTACGTACAGTGACAGCTTGGTTGTGTACTTCTCTACATTTGCAGAGACATTGTTTTGGCCATGTTTGTGCCATTTTTTATGTACCTTTGACCAGTGTTTTGTTCCATTATTTTTCAGAGCACTGAATAAAAGCTGAGCAAACTCTTGATGTTTGTTGATGTTATTGTTTTAATATTTAATTCATAAACAATAATTAACAATAACAAGCCGGAAGGCAAAATGACTGCTCGCTCTTCATGGAAAGCTGGTCGACGTGACTAGCTGATATTCATGTACATGCTATCAATCAATTTAGCACAATAAATAAGATTATCACAGCCCTCTTAGTTTGCACCCAGAAACCCGCCTTGCGAAATTTGAGGCATGTTTCCAAAGACATTCTAACAAATGGTGGCCGTGGAAATCACATTTATGTATTCGCTAAAGATTTAATTTTTAGCAGCGTCTCGCGTAGTGAACGTTGCTCTAAAAAGAGAGCTCATCGTTGTTGTTGTTGTTGTTGTTCTTCTTCTTCTTATTATTATTATTATTAGGACTCGGCTCTTCTATATACACGATCGGGATCTCCTTAAATACTAAACATTTGTACATATCCTCACATTGAGGGTGCATTTTGAGAGCGTCTATCATGAACTTTTAAATATATTCGGACATTTGTTTTAAAGTTTCGAAAAGTACACGTTACTTTTTAAACATTATTCTATGTAATGGATTGTAATTTCCGTAAATACATTCTTTATTTCGAAAATACACTATATTTTGCGTAATTACGTAAATACAGTATGACGGGTCTCGCAATTGGCTTAATCAAGTCACGTGACGAAATATTGGAAGTTTTTGTTGTTGTTTTTTTTATTTTTTAATTTTTTTCTTTTTTTTTGAGACGAGAAAACATTTAGGACGATGTTCTTCGACACATTTTTCTTTTTTTTAATATGATGCTGTAACACATTCTCCTTGGGCACATAAAAAAACAGGTCCCTCAGAGGTCCAGTTTCGGACGTATTTTTTTTATTTTTGGTACAGTCCGCAATTTGGGAACTCTCAGAGCAGCCAATAAATTATGGCCTTATCCCTTATGTCTTTATCCTTTGTAATAAATCAATGAAACGATGTTCATTTCAAGAGGAATGTTACTGCCTCTGAGGTCCTTTATTGCCTGAACAATGCAGTAACACAAATATCTAAATTATCCTACCTTGCCACGGAACTGCGCCAGCTGGGGAGTTAACCCAGTGCTTGAGGAGAATCCTCTGTTTCTTTCCGTCCTTGGAGGCAGTGTTGTGGCCAGTAGCTGACTGTGTATCCTCCAAGTGATATCCCTCTCGCCATGCTCCTGGAACAAGGTCGCGTTTCTCATTGTCTGCCCGGTCAAGCTGCTGGTTCTGTAGTCCGGGGTACCTGGAATTTGAATTGTATTTAATTTACTTATAAAGCGCACCTATAATAAAAACATATATTCTAATGCGCTGTCCAATAAAAAGTAACATAATGATACATATAACATTTAAGGTAAATCATATAATTTTTATAAGCATAAGCTAAAAGTTAAATTACATTGTATACTGTATAATATATGCTCTGGAAACATGAATTACCTGGTCCTCATGAGGTTGTGCAGGATCATGCATGCTTTGACAATGAGCTTGACAGTGGAGGGGTGATGCTGCATGGTACTTAGCAGAACCTGGAATCTGTTAGCCAGGATGCCGAATGCATTTTATACTTCCCTCCTTGCTCGGCTAAGCCTGTATTTGAAGATGCGTTGCTCATTCGTCATTCCCCGGAGGCTGTATGGCTTCATCATGGTTGGTCTTAAGGCAAAGGCATCGTCACGATGAAGAAGTAAGGTACGTCCTGGTTGTCGTTTGGAAGAGGCTTAGGGTCAGGGAAACCAAGGGTACCGTCTTCAGCGCATACCTTCAGCTCAGAGTCATTGAATATCTGCACATCAGATGCTGATCCAGTACCGCCGACATCTGCCCAAATGATTTTGTAGTCAGCATCAACAAGCGCCATCAGAACAATAGAGTAGAATCCTTTATAGTTGTAGAATTGGGAGCCACTCTTTGGAGGACAGCGGCAGGCCACGTGCTTCCCGTCAAGTGCCCCACATGTATGGGGAAAGTTCCATCTTTGGAAGAACTTGTCAGCTATGGCGTGCCAACCATCCGGAGTACTTAGGCAAACCATCACCTCATCCACGTACTCATCAACAATTCCTTGACAGACTTGTCTGACCACAAGGGACTGGGTGTTATGAGGGACCCTCCATCGAAGCTTAATGGAGGCATACTTGTTGCCAGAGGCAAGGTGATGCAAAGTCAGTGCCAGCCTCATGTGGATCCCTGTAGAAGGTGTACCGCTTGGTTATCCTTGGACCCACTCTGGCTAGCAGCTTGTAGAACATCGCTGGGGGCATACGCAGGAAGTTGGTGAAGACTGCTTCGTCCTCGTTATGGAGTTCCACCATGAGCTGGTCATATATGCCAAACTGCCGTTGCCTCCCGATCCATGGTCTCACACAGTTCCTTCTCCTCCGTTCAGCTCTTCTTCTCCTGGCTCTATTGGCACGCAACTGGTACAGTGTAAAAATGATGAGGTCTTGTTGGTGTTGGAGGACAGGTAGGCATTGTCATCTCAGCCTTGCCGGATCCTCCATCTCTCCCATCACATGGACATGTACTCACCACGGAGTCTGAAACACTGATGGGTTCCTCCTGTGTGAACCCCATATTCATATAGCAATCGCCCTAAACGCTACCAATACACCATTATACAGTAGCTGTAAGTTAGAAACACGTTCAGTAAGTTTTGTTGTCGTCCGAAAGACGTCAAATACGTCGACATATGTCAATGTGCGTTGGAGATACGTTACTCATAGGTTAGAAATAAGTCTCGGGTATGCTAGACCAATGGTTCTCAACCTGAGTGGTGGCGAGATTGTTTTTGGGGGTCACGGGAAGGTTGTCAAAACAAATAAACCATCAATTATATTGTTTCGAATTTGGTAATTCGATTGCACACAAGATTGAGGTTCCTTTAGTCAGTTATGGCGATAATTCTTGCTCCCGAGATAGCTCACCTACCATTGTTTAATTTGTTAGAAATCAATTAGATGCGCTGTGATTAAATGTAACAGTAAGGGAGCAATCCCAACACAATGGAGACGCCCAACCCCTTCTTCTGCGAAGAGGATGAAGATCCCTGTTTTTTTTTTGGGGGGGGGGGTCGCGGCAACAAAAGGTTGAGAACCACAAAGCCAGACATTACCTCGACGTGTTTCGACTTACGAGTAACTTACAAGTAACGTGTGGTCGACATGTGTCAACAATCTCGTAACGTGCCAACAACACGTTACTCATAGGTTAGAAATAGGTTTCGGGTATGCTAAACATTACCTCGACGTGTTTCGACATTAATAACTTTCAAGTAACGTGTGTCGACGTGTGTCAACGATCGCGTAACGTGCCTACAACTTATGCCAGCATATGCGGAACGTGTGAGTCATACGCTGGCATACGTTGGGAAATTTCAAGCATGGAAAATTTGTCTAACAGCTCGGCGAACTAGGACGTTTGCCAGCGCACTACGACGTATGCCAGCGTTCTACGACGTATGCCAGCATACTACGACGTATGCCAGCGTGCTCTTAACGTATACAAACTTACCCATAATGTATTAGATGTGTGCCAGCGTTTTAGCCCAATTTTGCAGACGTCAGGCATACATTGGCTAAATCCTGAAGGTGTGGCAGGGCCTTTAATGAATGATTTTTCAGTTTAGTATTACACCCTTGTTTGAAGAATTTTATGAAAATATTTTCTTCATCCATTCCCCATGAAACATTTGGCAACATTCCATTTTGGAAACTCTTGATGTATCTTGCATCCCGTTTTGTAAGGCTAAGCCATTAAAGTGAAGGTTAAATGTGGATGATGTTTATACATATGAATTTTTTTCATATTTTAACTACTTTGATGCCAAAAAATGGTTGTTTTTGTTACTCAATGCTCAGTTCCCCCACCCACGTTCAGCATTTAATTGTCTGTCGTTTTTATTTTCAACAGTGTTTGCTTTTCCTAAGGAATTAAGTGCCATACTAATTATGTGAAAGGTTTAATACACTTTGATTTTTAAGCAGTGCATGCCATGTCCTTTCAGAACATTATTGGCCTGCTGATAATTGGGTTAGAGAGCAAGAGCTGGAAGAAACGACTTACGTTTTTTACTAATTAATTCAGCCTCCCCCTACAAGATGAGGGAAGGCTTATTGCTGTTGTCGGGTTTGTTTCGACAATTGGTGCCCCCAATTTGTAATAGTAGCCTACCACAGAGTTTCTTCAACATGTAGGAGTACTACACCGCAATTTATAAAATTATTTTTTTTATTTTTATGCCTCCGCGGAAGAAGTCGCCAATGGCATTATGTTTTTGGGTTGCCCGTCCCTGCTAATTTTCTCTGTTTTCTCTAAAACTTCTTGTCTGATTGACAAAAAAAAATTCCTCATCGGTGTGACTACTCATGTAGAATGTTTTAGTGATAATTAAGTCATCATAGGTCATGGGGTGTGGCAGTCATGTTGGAAAAAAGGAAAAACGTTGGACCTCTGTATCTCTGAAACCATTCCATGGAAAAGATTGAAACTTGGCACATGTGAAGCACTCCTCCAAATGGGAAGCAAGTTTGATTTTCTTTTTGTGTGTGATATCATAGGTGGCTTCATTATGATGTCATAATTGCATATGTCGAATGCTTTTTCCAACAGTATGAAAATTTTATAGCATCATCTCGGGTTAAATTGAATGGGGGGAAAAAAATTGATGACGTCATCTGTTACGCAGTTCGACATCCCAATTGTTTTTAACATAAAAAAAAAACTTTCAAAAATTTTCTTCTCTGAAAGATCAAAAATCTTCTCTGAAATGGCTGAACAGATAGAGGTGAAACTTTACAGGAATGATTGCCTATCCATGAGGAACAAAAAGTTCTCAACCTATGACGTCATAGTTTGACGTGGTTTGGTAGCTATGATTTTTTTTGAAGAATACATCTTTAAAAATCTTCTTCTCCAGAACAGCTTGACAGATCGAAGGGAAACTTCACCCACATATTCCGTAAGTCGTGTGGATACCAGGGTGTTCACAAATAAGGAATAGGTCACATGGTCTGACAGCTATATTGGATTGAACGAAAATCTTTAAAAATTCTTTCTCTTGAAACGTTTCATCAATCAAAGTGAATTGTCATGGTTAAGATCTAGTAGTTATGGGGAATATATATATATATATATATATATATATATATATATATATATATATATATTTTTTTTTTTTAAATCATAACCTGGTCAAACGCATGGTCTGGCAGCCAGCATTATTTAATATTTTAAATCTAGGTTCAGGGATTTAGAATAAATGTGGTACAAGTATTATAATGATGTAATAATGTGGGTGGAGGCATATAACGAGATGTTGCGACATCGAAGAGTGCTCTTCTAGTTTTCTTCTTGCACTTCCAATGTCCAAAATTTCCAAGCTCTATCTCGGAGCCGGCTAGAACTTTCGCAATACAATTTTGCATCAATAATGTGATAAGTTGTATGCAGGGTTGAGATAATTAATTTTAACTTTTACCTAACTTGAAGGACATGACATAATTATAAACATTTTAACATTTTTAACCACAATTTGACCAATGTTTGTCCAATTGAAACTAAATTAACCTCTCCAGAAAGCCGAGAACAAGGTACATTTACACTTAATTTACATCATACCCTCTGGGTTCAAGGTCATCGTCTTAGACCACCAGGAGTGCTAAACCATCATTTAGGTTTTGCTCCATTTTTTTCTGCCAATGTCCAAGCTGTTCCTTTGATCCAGCTGGGACTTTTGACTAAAAAATTTTGCAACAATAATGGGAATAAAAAGCATGTGGGGTTTGACATGATTATTTGAACATTGACCTCATTTTCTGGTCATGACCCAATTAGAGACATTTTAACATTTTCACCATCACTTGACTAAGGTTTGTCTGATCAGAATGAAATTGCCCTCACAAGATAGCTTCAAGCAAGGCACACTTATGATCGATTTCCATCATGCCCCTTTGAGTGAAAGTTAAAGGTCGAATGGTAGTCTGAAAAAATAATGCTTTTTTTTTATTGTCATTGCTCAATTTTGCCGACGGGGAATCTCAAAGATCACTTGGCCTTCTGAGATATTTTGCCTCATAGTAGTGGAACTGCACTGAAGTTATGCACCTGATACATGGTTAGTATTTGACCTATTTTTTTTGGCGTGTGACCTAATTAACAAAAACATCTTTTGAATAATAACATGAATAATTTTTCCTCCGATTTTCATGATGTTAAATTTTATAGATAGACGAGATGGTGACACATTTTCTTAATTTACAATCTCTCCCAAAATGTTGAAGGTCAAGGTCATATGGTGGTCTGAACAAGATATGCCATCATTGGATTGTGGGCCAAGTGTAGGTCGTGGACGATAACCAAGGGTAAGCCCAGGGTACGGTTACAGGTTACACTTAGCGATTATTATTTGGTAGAACTGGGAGCACATTCTAATTTCATTCTTCTCATCTGTGTTGGATTCCACACCTGAATATAAAGTAATCTCATTGCAGGCAGTAGGTATCATTAGTGAGTGGAGCTGTCTTCTGCAGGGACATTCAAATGGCTGTTGCGAATAGTATGATTGCATTATGAACGTTAAAACTCCAAAAGTACCATATGAACAGAGTAGTCTGGTTGATCAAATGTTGTGCACTGATACATTGGCCAAATTATTAATTCTTGCTCTGGTCAACCACTGCATTAGCAGCAAAGCTGTACCCTGTAAAATTGATGCAATTCAGCAACCTGGTATTGTACATGAATAAATTCAACTCGATATTTGCGATCACATAGCCTCCCCCAAGCAACCCTTGACTTAACCTTGGCCAGCAATTCAATTACAGCTATATTTTTTTTCAGTTCATCATATGACCTTGACCTTCAACATTTATGGATAGAGTGTGAGAAGATGTGAATAAATAAAGAAAATGTGTCCCTATCTACAGTCTATCTAGAAAACTCAACATCTTGAAAATCAGAAGAAAACTATTCAAGTTATAATCAAAAAGTTATTTTTCTTTAATCAGGTCACAATCTCAAAAAAGTACGTCAAGGACACTAATCAAATATCACGTGCACAACTTCAGTGCAGATCCACTACTATGAGGCAAAAATATCTCAGAAGGCCAAGTGGTCTTTGAGATTCCGCATTGGCAAAATTGAGCAATGACATTTTTGTCAGACCGCCATTTGACCTTCACATGTTATTTTTTTTCAGACCATCATTTGACATTGAATTTTAACTCAGAGGGGTATGATGTAAATTAATCATAAATGTGCCTTGCTCTATGAGTCTCAGCTATCTAGTGAGGGCAACTTCGTTCTGATCAGCCAAACGTTCGTCAAGTTATGGTAAAAACATGTTAAAATCTCTTTAATTAGGTCATGATCTTAATTGGGTCTAGGTTTAAAAAAAAGTCCACTCCTCATACTTCTTGTTCCCATTATTGATGCAAAATTTCATTCCGAAAGTCCAAGCCAGCTGCGAGATACAGCTTAAATTTCAGAAATTAGGAGTGCAGGAAGACAAAATAAAAATAGAAAATAATAATAATTTTCTGAATAGTGGTTTACTACTCATAAGGGTCTAATAAGCTTTGTGGTACCATTTAAAATTGGAGGCTCTAATTGTAGAAAGAAATCCTACAACAGCTATAAGCCTCTCCCTATTCTATAGGAGGAGGCTTGATGATTGTAGAATTGGCATGTGGAGGAGGGCACACCAGTTGATCCATGAGAGGCCCATGTTTCCTCCAAATTGAATCAGCCTGCCCATCCCCATGCCCCCCCATTCCCCCCTCCCTATCTCAAACACAGTAATGTACATGCATTCCACATACATGTCAAGAATATTGCATGTATTTTGAAATGACCACAAAATACAAATATCCTGAGAAGTAAATCTAAACCACTGAAATCCACTGTATTTTAAGAAGAGGATCCAGGTTCAACATCAAACATTTGCTTCAGCACAGCCAATGACACCAAAGGTGCATTGTGCCTCAAAGATTACTCTCGTTCTCACTCAGTTTGGCTCTGGATGTTGAATATAGTTGTACAAACTCAGGAGCTCAGAAGTAGCATTTCCCAAAGGCTTACATGATCATCATTGCAGCAACCACTCTTTTACAAAGTTACATTTCTGAAGTGCAATCATAAGAGAAAGAATGCCTCATAATGGAACCACTATTGTAGAAAAGTAGCAATATCTGTTCTATACAATTATTACGCTGCTAGTTGTGTACAATGGGTTTTGGAAATGGAATGTTATCACCATCAGCCAAGTACTCAGATGGAAATCCGAAACCAGGCCACTTGTGAGTCTGCTGAAAAAGAATATGAGGGATAATGAGTAAATGCAGGGCCGAACACATGATCGTAGAAAAGAAGCAAAATGAGAATGATTATTCAGTCAAAAGGTTCAACTGCTCATGGAAAGGGAATGAGAAAAAGACATTGGTTTTGTGAATGTCAGCACGAATGGAAATCATTGTTAAGCCATGGACTTAATGATCACTCCTCGCTTGTTGCCATTTCGAAGCATAAAACAGTATTAGGAGACGTTTTATTGCAATGGATAGTCTGCGATAGATCAGTTATATTTTGTTCATTCTGGCTCGGTATATGATGTGTTTGATGTCATTAAGCATCCACTTCTCACTCTCACCAAAACCAAAACAACTTATTGCACCATCTATACATGGAAGATGCATCAATCGTGCCGAGGTTATCAATGCAATGGATAGAAATGAAAGGTACATTCCAGCTTACAGCATCAACACTTAAGATGTTGTACCCTTATGGCCTCGGCTCTGTTTGGCAAGGTTTTCAATTGTTGCCACCAATGACGTCATCAGGCAATTTGTTAGCAAGACATTTCTCATGATGTGAAGGAAAAGTGGAATTTATTTGGAGCGATTGAGTAATCTTAGAACTATCCATTTCATTTGCGAGTTGATGAAATGTTTGAAAAATTCGGTTCGTGGTAATTTATCGTTGCCCAAGAGATTTGTTGAGAAATTTATCAACTCATTGTTCACTTAACCTTCACTTTCATTCGCTTTGCTATTTATTTATTTGTATGCAGCCTAAGGTTACCAGATGCCTCATTTTTGGGGGCACAGCTGTGCCACTAATTCAATGCCCCTGTTACTCGTAAGCTGGTACGAATTTTGCCGACTTCAGAAGGATGACATACTGAATCAACCCACCTGGTGTTAATTCAGTGGTGTGACAGGGACTTGAACTCAAAACCATAAGATCTTATGCCAGCCACCTTAACCGTTATGACAACACCAGGCTTATTCACTGTATTCACTTGCCGAGATAATCATTTTAATTGCAGAATGATTGATAGTGCCTTTTTTCTTTTTTTTCATGTTTTTTTTTTGAATACCATGTTGCGGCTCGTGTAAGATCAAACACACAGAACATATAAAAAGGCAGGAGAGGAGGGGTGGGAGAGGGAAGCACAAAATAGAGTGGAACAGAGACAATAGGAGATCTGTGGAAGAGAGAGGGATGGGGTGGGGTACACAGGGTAAACAAGATTTATTTTATTTCTCATCTGGGAAATATCTCAGGCACCTTTTGAGCTAGGAATTTGATGTTTGGACATGACAGTGAAGAAATGATTTGGCTCCAAAGGGTAATTTTTATTTATTGATTTATCAATTAATCGATTAATGATTCATTTTTTGATTAATTAATTAATTTTCAAAAAATTACAGATTTCGATGAAACAGTGGTTGTTTAGGTATGCTATTTGGCAATTGATTGAGAAATTAATTATTTTACCATTACTGTTTCTTTATTTTAATTATGAAATTAATCAATCAATGATTGTACACCATTCCCTCCCAATTCCGACTCAATGTGCTGCAAGGCAGCATCCCCGGGTGCTGAAGACTCCCCAGCGATATTGCGCACTGGAGGATTTGGTATTTATTTATTTGGCATGGGGGCAGTGTACTTTGAATGTACCGCTACTTGGATGATGTTTTTTATTTTTAAATATATTTTTTAAACCTTGCTCAGTTTGACTTATAGTTTTGCCACAAGGAGTTTATGATCTGTCCCACAGTCTGCACCTGGCAGAGTATTGCCAAATCAAACAGCACTTTATCCATCTTCTGTTGATTATAATGTAGTCAATCGGATTTCTATGTTGCCCATAAGGTGAAATCCATGTGAGCAGTCTACACATGGGTTGTTTGAACCATGTGTTTGTAACTACAGGCTCATTCTCCACACAGAACTCCAGAATTCGCTCTCATGGCTCATTTCAGATATCAAGTCCATACTTTCCTGTTATCCCTGGTGCTCCTGCTTCTCCCTTGTTTGGGGACAATGCTTGTCTTGTTTAGGCACCTGTTCTCCCAGTTCCTGAAGCTTTCCATAAAACTCCTATACATTTTCTTCTTCTACTGTAGAAGTTGGAGCAGATATCTTAATGACGATGGTGTTCTGTGGATGTGCTTTCAACCTCACTGATATTAACTTATCATTAACTGGATTGAATCCCAGTACTGACCTTGACGTCTTCTTATTGCAAATCACTGCCACTCCAATTCTGTTTCAGGTTTTGTGACCAGAAAATAATACTTTGTAATTATCAGATTGAAACTGCCCCCAAAACAGTCCATCTAAGTTCACTTGTCAAAAAAAATTCAGTTCTTGTCCTCTTCATCTCTCTTTTTATTACATCTATCTTTCCATGATTAATTGACCTTTCATTTAATATTCCCAGGTGAAATTATCAGATGCAGCAGAGATAGCAACCCAATCCGTTTGAGAGAGGGAAGCTTGTTGTTCCTGCCAGTTGGTCTGTGTGAACAGTCAGATTCTTCAGGATCGCGGTCTCTCATTCCAGCAATATCCAGATGTATATGGACTTTGAAAAGAACATGCTGAGAGGAGCCAACAGGGGCAGAGAAGGGACAGAAGAAGTTAAATGGAAGTGAGTCATTAACAGATGCAGTAGGAATAATCTACCAGTTGCAGAAATCCAGGTTTGAAAGCTATTTGAAAGAAAACTCAACAGCAAGTTGCACATTAAATAAAATTTACAAACTCCATTATTATCTTTATGTTCACACATTTATTAGAAGTAAATATTAACAATAGTCCAATAAATGCCAACAAATTTCATATTTTTCAATGAATTTGTATCCATAAATAGTAATAAATACAATTTCCTTTCAAATCAAATGTTCTTCTCTTTTGAAAATGTAAAAGTTGGCATTTTTGGGGATTTGTGAGCATCTCCTTCCGAGAATGTTTTGTGCAGTGCTGCTCATAAATCACAAACTGAATTGGCTTGCTATTCATGAGCGAGACCCAAATCACTGAGGTATTTAACACATCAGTCATGTGGAGTAAGTTTAAGGCCTCCATTCTACTTTGCAATTTATAAAATTCTCTCTGTATCCTCAGGGAAAAAGATTTGCTATTGGTCATTCGTTTTTGATAAGCCTTTGATTATACAATTCTGCAGGGCATAGATGTGAGACATTTGAATGTACTTTGAACTTGGGGAGTGGTTGTTCATTTACATGATTTAAATTACATTGTTACCATGGCTTTTTTTTCCATTTTCATCAGGAAGTGAAAATGAGTTATTTGTATATGTTAATCAAAGCTTTATGAAAAACCAAAAGATATGTGTAGCAAATAGGAGAGGTCCAACTTTAAACTGTTGGACTGGAACTTTGCAGGAAGAGCATTGCGCTAATCAGTCCCCCATATATCAGATATCAGTCCGATTCATGTTCTGATTAGTGTTCTACAGAATTCAAAATATATTGTTATGACTGTGGAAATTCGCAATACATCATAAAGGACCTCAGATTAGTTTATGCTGATAAGTTCGTGTTCAGATAAATTTCCCCACCATTGTATAAAGGGAACTATTCATGTTAACCAGGCTGTGTTCCTTGAGTTTGTCGTTATTCTTTACTATCGTTATTTTGGACCAACCACGTCCACCACCAACATCTTTCTCAACAACCGCTTCACAACAACCACCGCCACCACCAACATCGCTCTCAACAACCACTTCAGACCAACCGCCTTCCACCACCACAACCACATCTGCCTCTCACCAAACCACGCCATCCTCACCACTTCGCCAGCAACCGTCAATATCTCCACACCACAAACATCGCCTCACCTTCGTCTCCGAAACGACGCCATCTTTGCGCCAGCCGCGGTGAGTCCGCATCGAATGGCGTTGCTGCAGGCCGACGCGGGACGTTTGCTCGTCGGATCAAGCTTGGTGATATCGTGCATGTCCGCTTTCCGCGCAGAGGTCAGAGGTCAGAGGCGATCAGATCAAGAGGCTTGGTGATCTCGCGCAAGTCCGCTTTCCGGGCAGAGGTCAGAGGTCAGAGGTCGAGGATCGGAGGCCAAACCGCGTCTCACCAGCCCTATAAAAGGACAAGCAGAGCACCAAGCTCGTGTTCGAGTTGGGTCGTGTCGAGTCGAGTTGATTGGTCAGTCTGAGTCAGTCTGGAGAGGTCGGTGAGTCGGGAGGAAGCCAGAAGCCAAGGAGCTGCGTGGAAGTCTGGGCTCGTAGCGGAGTCGGGAGCTTGGAGCTTTCAGTCGGTGGAGAGTCCGGGCGTCGCGAAGGAGACACGAGCTGGAGGTGCAGCCTTGCCTGCTGTGTCACGCGGAACCGTGCGTTCGTGTGGAGAGAGCCGGAGAGAGCTCCCCAGCCAGCGACAGGTGGTCCGAGGTGATCCGGCTTTGGTGAGGTTCGAGCATCACTGAGGGACGGACGGGTTCTTACAGAGCATCAACTCTAAGAGAGCAAAGACCCGTTCATTCCTCTCAAACGAGTTGCCGACTGAGACTGAATCACCCGGCCGCTTGGCAAGGCCCGAGCTCGACCAGGGCTATGCTAGCTGCCGTGGGGAAGGAGCATCACGGGTCGCCCAAGCACGTTCATGTGGAGAGAGCCGGAGAGAGCTCGCCTGCCACACGGAAGGCCCGAACTCGACCGCGGCTACGTTCGCTGCGGTGGGGATGGGACGTCGGGGGTCGCCCAAGCCAGACACCACGAGGGTGCAGGTAACCTCCAACGGTCTCGTGGGACTCGTTCGGTCTGCCAAGTCCCACTCCATAAAGACCCAAGAGGTCCAGTCTGACCCCATTGCCTTTGATGGGGTCTTTTTCCTGCTGTTCTTTCGAATGAATGTTGTGGCGCCGAGTCCTGTAAGTAAAACTATGTAAGTGACTGTACATTAATATTTGCTTATAGATGGTTGTAGCGCTTTGTCTTGCCCGCGTGCTGCCGTATTCATTGCTTGTTCTGTATACGTGCATGTTGGTGTTTTTGAATGACTGCATGATTGTTCCTGCATAAGTAGAGTAAATAAATGCGCCGGTTTAAATGTCAACCTGTTCGTCGTGTCCTCTTTCCCTGATTGGAACACCATCTTGCATTGCGGAATGTTAGTTGGGTTTTAAATACCCATTAAATAGAATTGGATCCGGCGAGGTCGGGTGATAATACCCGCTCGGTTATCTCAGAACGGATCGGACTGCTTGAGCGGTTCGTGTCCAAGCCGATCTGCGTCGAGGTATGGTCCCTCGGTAGGTTACCTGCGCGAGTACTTAGGTATATCGAGATTCGGCGATTGACCCTATTTTGCGCGCGTAGAATATGGACTGGGCCGTGGTGGGGTTGAGAACCCACCCGTGACAGGGTTATGGCGTGGTTCCAGAAAGTCACGACTAGATAGCTCGTTCGGTGGGCGAACCGGCTGCTATTAGTTAACGCGGTCGTTCGCACGCCGACAGGCGGGAGAATACTACAACAATACAATTAAATTCAACTGAAGTAGTTCCTTCATTATAGACTGACTTCTGCAGACAGTTTGACAGACAAACAGACAAAGCGAACCAATTGCTTAACCCTGCCTTTTTCTGCGGCATACACAGTGCAGCAATCGGTAGCTGTGCTACTTCCCTCTTCCTCCTCCTCCTCCTCCTCCTCCTCCTCCTCCACTTTTCACAAATAAAGTGCAAACTTTCATGAAAACGATACGTTTTATATGTGAAATAAACACAGCTCTTTGTCCAAATAACACCTTTGTTTCGAGTTTTCAGCCATCAGGTGTCCTTCGCGTCGAAGGACCATCTATTTCGTCCAAAAACAGTAGAATATATTTCACCTCTTCTTTTTATTCTTTAATGGTCACAATTATTCCCATGTTCTGGCCTGGTTTGACGTTTGACTGAGGTTAGGGCAATAATTTGGAATTTGGCCTTGGTGCTGGTGATAGCTCACCGACTCTTCACGGCAGACACCATGGTATCTTTCAAAGCCACCTGCAAATACCGATAGATACGATGCCAGTTTATAACGTCCATCCGAGGGATGGCACATACATTGATGAATCAACACGCATGTGAAACACTGTGATGATAGTTTATATCTGGGTCTCGATTTGATCCCAGGCTAGACATCTTTGGTGTTAGTGTATTTTCCACCCCTTCTTCCCTCATATTCCCTATAGGCATCCATCCAATGAGACCATACTCTCTGTGGAGCGTTGGTGCTGCCTGTGCAGTCTCCATGCCTATTGGGCACAATCCTGGATGGGTCGCCACTCTGACACAGGATACCAGCAAGCTGGCACTCATTTTGCCAACCCCGGAAGGATGACAGGCAGAGTCAACCCCACCTGGTATTAATTCAACAGCATAGTGGGATTTCAACTTAAGATCCAAGGATTCCAAGCCCACCACCCTAACCATTAAGCCAAGACCAGGCATATTCCCCATATTCCACTGACTTTAACCTGTTCTGAGTCTGGGAGGTCGGTGTTTTGAACTCTGAACCCTGCCAGAATCATAACAAAAACTTTAAAAATGGTACGTCTTGCTTGATGGTCCACATTTTAAAAGATGGAGCACAGCCAAACAACCATAAGTTGGCAATGGCCTACTGTTGCAGATTTCCATTTGAAGGAACTCTCCTATACTTTCATGTTATGAACTTCCACAAATTTTGGCCAAATATTTATAATTGTCTGATAGAGGTACAGCACTTTCTCGGTATTTTACAAAAGTTACAGGAACACAAAAGCCCACCTCCACTCACCAAAATCCTCTGCCAAACACCCCACATCTTAACCTTCTCTCTCCCTTATTCCCACCTTTATCAAAATCTCAGATCCTTGAAAAAGACATACCTGCCAGCATCTTGGGTGAGAAAAAGGAGAGAGAGGGGAGGGAGGGGAGAGCCAGAAAGAGGGGTAGGGGAGAGCGACGCTTCAACATGCGTCACAATCCACTCTAGGAGATGGGGTGTGTGAGGAGGGTATGGGAGTGAGGAGGATGGAGGAGTAAGGAGGGGGAAGGGGTATTCTGGGTTTGCGTTTGGTAGTGGGACTTGGGGGACTTTAGGGGAAGTGGGATGGTCCTGTCGGCCAGCATTACTGCAGGATTAAACAAAATTGGGTACGTCAAAATAGCATGTTCAAACAGGATAGCAAAACCACCTGTCACTTTCAAACAGAACATACCATTTTAAAATAAATTATAACATGGACTTACCTTGAGGTATGCGACTCGAACTGCGGTTGCCACCCTGTTTACAAGATCTCTCCGAGGGGTCACACACCACTCTGAGATGCCTGGAGTGCCAAAGAACGTGCAAACTGGATAAACGAACACCCCTCCAGCAGCTGGCCCTGCTGTCAAACCCAACCCTGCAGTCCAAACCCTGAAACCCAGCTCAGGCCAGGAGACCCTAAAGCCCATCACACCCCAGCTGCAATGCTTATATATGCCCGGGGATGCAAGTTTTTCATGCCTTCATTTTATTTCAGCACACGTTTTACAACCAAGATGTGATAAGCCCCACAATCTCTCAACCCAAGGCAAATCCCAAAATTGAAATCGCGGAATCGAACCGAGCAGCAGCCCCAACAACCAAAAAAGTGCCCAACCACCCATCCCGCACATTTTGGGCTAAAAATACAACTCAAACACTGTAGCACAACAGAACCACCTCCAAACCACAACATAACCACCTGTGGGAACTTATCACAAACACCTATTGTTTATAACTTCATGAAAGTTGGAAGAGGGGTAAAAGGGGGTGGAGAGAGAGGAAGGATGGGTGGGGGAGCGAGGCCAAACAAAGATATGGGGGGAAAGGATGGATGGAAAGGATGTATTGTTGGAGGGAAGGGATGGATGGATGTTTTGGAGAGCGGATTCTCAGCAAGTTCCACGGTTATTCATGAACACACGACACTCTAATCTCACAGAGTGAGCACGAGGTGTAAGGAATGAATGAATGAATTTAGAAACCTGTGTTCCTCCATCTGCCATTACATTCCCTGCAGCATTTGCAAAGAGCTTGGGATTTGGAAACAACTCTCCCAAATAACCTCTAAAATACTCCAACAAGGGGTGTGTCATCTTTCCTCCATCCCATCCATCCATACCTTCGCTCAATCCATCCTTTGATCAGAGACGACAGGCTTGGCACTAAAGGGATGGAGGGGGAAATGGAACCTGAATATAGGCTGGTGGGGCTTGATTGCTTGGTTTTGATTGTGTTTTGCAGGGGGACAGTATGCTTGGTGTTGGCTTTATTGTTACGGTGGTGGGCTTGGAATCTGAGGATCCTGAGTTCAAATCCCACTTGGCTGTTGAATTAATACCAGGTGTGGTTGACTCTGCCTGTCATTCTTCTGAGGTCGGCAAAATGAGTGCCACCTTGCTCGTATCCTGTGCCGGAGTAGTGACCTGTCCAGGATTGTGCCCAAGAGCGAAGGAGACTGCTGAGGCAGCACCAATGCTCTGCACAAAGTATGGTCCCAATGGATGGTTGGAGAGGGACAGTGTGGATACTTTTGCTGTGGATCATCATAGCTTGCAAACAAACATCCAAGCAGCTTGCAGAGTGCGTGCCAAGTGTCTTCAGTACTCAAGCAAGCACTCCAAATAAATGGTTGTTAAGGAATGGCAGGGTTGGTAGGCAATTAGCGATCGCAGATCGGTCATATTAAACACCACCCGGAGACGCCCGGAGGGTCAAACAATGTGTGAATTAGCCAAATGAACAGGTTTTATTCAGCAGTCGGAACTGCTGCTCAGATCACTTCCACAGTTTAAATTTTGAAATTTGGCTTCGGTTACAAGATTCTCGAGCCTATCACATGTGCAGAAATGAAATAACAGTACAAACACTGACATCTGGGCATTTATAAGCATCGCAATGCACACAGCAATTTGTAGGTATGAAGATCAGGCATTCAATGATAAGAGTGAGGAAAGTGAAAAGAAAATTCAGTGCTTTCGTGTTGAGAAACCATTGCGGCCTGTTCCAAGTCGAGGCATTGTTGAGCAGACCAAAGAAAAAATGGTGAATTAAGACCCATCAAGGGAGAGTGGGCTGATAAATGGGCTGACTGAGGATGAAGCCTTGATAAAGGATAAAATTAAATAATGCTGTTAATTATCTTCAAAAGTGGTGTTTAAATTAACCCAACCACCCAATTTTCATTCATGCACTCCCTTGGAGTTCTCTTAGTGTGCATGCAAATTTCCAGGCTGTGAGGTCTCATGTTTTGGAGTTTTGGAGACACACTGACACACTGACACACTGACACACTGACACACTGACACACTGACACACTGACACACACACACACACACACACACACACACACACACACACACACACACACACACACACACACACACACACACACACACTGACGTTTTTTGGTATCTAATATATAAAGCCCTTTCTCACCACTGACTGATATTAAAGATCAGGACCTTCCGGGTGATGTATAAAGCTGAAATTTTGCGTACCGATGGACAACAAAGCCAATACACCGTGAAAAATCATAGAATTATTGGACAACATCTGTAAATAAAAATGTAAATAAATGAAAAAAATGCAGGTGAACTACCCAATAATGGGGAAGCACAGTAATTTTGTGTGTTGAGAGACATCAAAGCCGGTACACCGGGAGAAAAAAATCACAGCGCTGTTTGAAAATGTAAATAAATGAAAAAATAAATGTTGGTGAGTGATCCGAGACAATGGGGAAGCAGGGTAATCTTGTGTCCCTTTTATTTTTTGGTGGATTTTGTGGATGATAAGGAGTTTCTTTGTTTTTTACGTCTAACTTTTTGATTTCTGATTGGGGTCAGTTTTTTTCTACGAGTTGGTTTTGGGCTTTGATTGTTTCTTTGGGAGAGGTACGTTTTCACGATCAGCTTCATTCTTTGTAGGTTTTCTTTGGTGATTGTTTTGCGTATTTGTTTGTGACATATTTGCTGACCCTCTTCCACCCTGAGGTATTTGTATGATGCTTCGTTTTCTCACAGCTATAATGTTGTTTCAAGGTAAATTTTTATGCTGTCTGCTTTTCTTGGTTGGCCTTGTACAAATGTGCACTTAGTGCACTTATTTAGACTAATTTCCATTTAAGTGTCCTTGGAGAACCATTGTATTAGTTCTATGTGTTCTGTCATTTTTTTCATCATTCGGTGTGAATAGCTTTAAATCATCCATGTATAGTCGATCCATGTATAGTCTGAACGGAAAACAACGTAATGAGTAGGACAAGATGTTTAAAGCTGTTATATATATATATATATATATATATATATATATATATATATATATATATATATATATATATATATATATATATATATATATATTGTTACAAATTAGCCGGTTTGGATGGCCACGCACGACCGTATATATTTAAGCCTGGCGTTGGCGCAGTGGTTAGGGCAGCGGCTTGGGATCCAAAAGGTCCTGAGTTTAAGCCCCGTTGGGCCACTGAATTAATACACCAGGGGGTTGACTCAGCCTGTCATCCTTCCGAGGTCGGCGAAGTGAGTACCAGTGTACTGGGCCGGTGTATACCCCGGTTAAAATAGGTGTACCTTATCCCTGTGTCGTAAGAGGCGACCAGGGTTGCGTCAGGAAGGGCATCTGGCATAAAACATGCGCCAAATCACGATGCGGATCATACGCATGATCCGCTGTGGCGACCCGCATAGTGATTTGGCACATGTTTTACGCCGGATGCCCTGGCTGACGCAACCCTGGTCGCCTCTTACGACACAGGGATACATATATATATATATATATATATATATATATATATATATATATATATATATATATATATATACATACATATTGTTACGAATTAGCTGGTTCGGATGGCCACGCATGACCACTTAAGGCCCGACTGTAGTCGCGCATCCGCCGAAACCCAGAATCAGTTGTAGCTTCTGGACAACTCCAGAAACCTGCTACAGAGGCCTTAACGCATCATAGACTGTCAATATTCTGTCCATGCGGTACAGGGTTGATTGCCGAATCTCGATATACCTAATTATCCGCGCAGACAGAAGTACCGAGAATTGATACCTCAATGGAACTCGTATGGAAACGAGCCGATTAAGCGCGCTTTTTCCATGTGTGATGCCGAGCGGTTTTAATCGCCAAGTTCCGTCGGAGCAATTGACCACTTTTAATTGGCCTTAATAGCCTGCTAATTTCCCGAACGTGCCATGGAAGTTAATGGGAGGAAATGACGCAACGAGAAGATTGACATTCAAACAATGGGGACATTTATTTCAACCAAGCAAGCAATCAATGGGGGAAGGGGACAAGACATGTGCAAAGCCTACAGCCGATGTCTATCTATTATATACAGGCATGCACTTAATTCAGTTCAACTTCACCAGACAAGGCGCCACAGAACACTTTCATACAAAACCCCCAGAAAAGAACAGTGCTCGTGAGCCTTTATTTCCACTCGGAGCCTGGATGACTAGAGGCTCACAAGAGGCCGGGCAGGTTACCTGACCGCCTCTTGTGACGGCTCGAAGGTCTTCAAGTCGGCGACCCCTGGTGTGCCTGACTTGGCCCTCGTGTCGCATGCGCCAGTCGCTTGAGTGGCTGGGTGGCTTGAGCAGCTTGGCAAGCGGCTTGCTCGGTTCTCCATGGTCGTCCGGCTTTCACTGCAGCCTGGGTGATCGGACCTGTCCGGTGACGCGCTCGGAGGAGTGAACAGGTCTTTGCTCTTTTAGAGTTGAGTTTTGCCCTTTCATGACAAATTTTATGACAATTTTAGAATTGCCCTTTTAAGACCCGTCCACTGCCTCAGCGCTGCTCGACCGTCTGCCCAAACCACAACGTAGCTTGCCTGACGCTCGTCTCCTCCTCGGCCGTTCAACGACGCTTCTCCGGCTCTCGTCTGGTGCTCCTTCCTTCTCCACAACTGCCCGTCTCCAGAGAGCGATGAATCTCTGCTGATCTCTCCTCGAGAGGTGCGATTAATATCTCTGAATCAGCCTCTCCGCGCTGCCGCCCGTCTCCAGAGGGCGATGAATCTGCCCAAGTCAGCCTCAAACTCGTTTGAGCTCCTCCCTTATATTGGCCTGAGGTGAGCCGCTCTTTGATCTCTCAACCCGAGGCCGGGCTCCTCCCACTTTTCACCTCCAACCTCTCACCCCTGGTAAGCCTCGCGGGAAACCCCAAGTCTGACGTCACGCGTGGGTTTCGGGGAAGTCGCACTGTGATCCAGTTATGCAAATTAGGTTCGCGCCGCGGCGGTGGCTTGAGCAGTGGTGGCATTGGGGAGCAT